>NC_064619.1:349132413-349446531 GCF_023898315.1 Schistocerca nitens
TGACGTGGAGATGGTGGCGAGGGTAAAATAACACTAGTATGCAACCTTACACAGGGATATTCACCAATATTTACGTAAAAAAAGAAACTCAGGTTAATTTGGAAACCACTAGTCCCCACAGTAAAATACTCAGGTAGAGATAACTGCACTGCAGAAGCACGTGAAAAAAATAAACAAATAAACTATATTACTGTGTATCAGGAAAATACTGCTGCTGCCGTTACTACTGGCGCGTCCACTCGGTTCGGCGTCTGTCGTCGAGCAAGTACTTCCAAAAGATTCTAGTTGCTTCTCGCATCGCACACCCATTTTTGTCGCATCGGAGTGTGTTATATGTATATCATATTTCTCTGTTTTTTTTTCCCGTAAATACATTTGCATCAAGTGATTGATCCTTGAAGCACTTCAGCTAATAGGTCCCATATAGCATTTCATTCCTTTAATTTCATTTCTCATTTATGTTATTGTATGGACGAGATTTCAGTGTCTTGTCTCACTTTGTCTACCACAGGAATGCAAAGAGCAGGGTGCCATTCCCGACTGCTGTCGTTTGTTACATGTTACATGCCTACAGCTTGTTTATCATCGATATAGACCCTTAGTAGTTTTGTAATTAACCGTGGTGAGATAGGATAGATTTTATGGGAAGATTATTGTGAGGTAAAAGTAATAGAAGGCATTTCCAATCGTACGAGAGCGTGCTGGAAAGCATTGCATGAGGATTTCTCATGTGAATATTCTGATATATTTTTCAATAAAATGTTATTAATATTTTACGTCTTTGTTCTTCAAGTTTATACATTTATTTGTAATAGTCACCCTTATTATGAACACATTTGTCCCAAAGAGAGATCAGTTTCTTGATACCGTCACTGTAGAATGTTTTGACGGTTCACAGAGTCACATCACCTCTGCTTGCACCGCTTCGTCACTACACAATATGGGGTGTCGGTTTTCTTTAAGTTAAGGGAACAGATGAAAATCGGATGGGGCCAAGTGGGGAATGCATGCAGGGTGATCGATGACAGGGAACGCAAGGCGTCAAATTGATGCAGAAGTCACAGCGGTTGCGTGTGGCATGGCACTGCCATGCTGAAAGAGGTTGCTCTAGTTTCGACGATCTCTTGGAATTCGAAGTTCGATTACAGCAGGCTATTCCTCAGCACAGATGTAGTCCCGTTACACAGCGTCATATAAGTCCCTACAGTTTGGAGACCTCTAGTGGCAGAGGGTTGTAAATATGTATAAATGAAGAATAAAGACGTAGAATGTTAATAACATTTCTTTAATTTAAAAAGCTTCAAGAGTTTTCACATTAAAAGACCGGAGGCACCACTTCCCTGTCTTTAGAAACCTGTACTTCATTCCTTGTACACTCACTATTCGCATTTCCTATTACGATTATTTACGTATACGATGTCGTTTTAAGCGTGTTATTCAACCAAGCAATTGCGAGAACTAGTAGTGAAGGACACCGCTGAGGTGTTTCATACTGTCTGACAGTTGGGATTGTTTTGTGACGAACTGAATCTCTAAAAGCAATACGGTATCGTGTGTTTAATTATGTATCACAGTAATTAGTTAACTAACCTATAAAGAGAATATTCTCAGTTAATAGAATTATTCTTATATATGTGACTTTCATCACTTGATGATTCACTCCTTTTTCTTATATTTTATACTACAGTTGAAGTATGGAAGATAATTTAGGACATCGCAAGGTAACATTCGTTAAACAAAACTAGTGCCAGTGGCGTTCTCAGCCCACGTCATCTGACTATTTGTCTGCTCTTTGGGTAACGCGGGAAAGTCAAAGAAACTTCAACGAACCATCTGCCACTACATCTGTACTCTGTAAGCCACTTTCTCGTGTGTGGCGGAGGGTACTTATCGTATATCTGTCACTTCTCTCGTTCTTTGTCCATTCTCGAATAGTACATGGAAGAACGCCTTTAGCCAAACCTAATTACTTCAATTTTTGGTAATTTTGTGACGCTTCTATCTGAAAAACTACATGGCGCACGACTATTCTTCGAATGTACGCACTCAGAATTTAAACAGAAAACCTCTCTGCGGCACACAACGACTCTTTTAGAATGTCTGCCACTTCAGTTTCCTAAGTATTTCAGTTAAATCTCGCGCTTGCCAGCAAGACACGTTGCTCTTCACTGCATCTTCTCTTTTCTAGCAACTGGTAGTGATCGAATAGTGTTGGTCGGCCCCTATGGTCGAGTGGTTCTAGGCACTTCAGTCCAGAACCAAGCGGCTGCTACGGTCGTTGCTTCGAATCCTGCCTCGGGCATGGATGTCTGTGATGTCCTTAGGTTACTTAGGTTTAAGTAGTACTAAATCCTGGGGATTGATGACCTCAAATGTTAAGTTCCATTGTGTTTAGAGCCATTTGGTTTATTATTGAGCGACACACTGGAAATGATCATTATAATTTCTTGAAAGCCATTTCTTTCACTGATGAGTGAAGTCCAGCTAATATGTGATACCTTAATATGTCCACACATCAACTTGTGTGTTGTTTTTTCTCTGCATCAGACAGTCTTTCCACAAACACGTACCAAACTTTACAACCTGATGTTTTCTTCTTGCAGTAACTACACCACAAAACGGACATCGCCAGTCATATAGATAACTCGTTTCGCGTATATGCGTCCACACTTCAACACCTGACCTGCTGCCGAGGGGTAAATAGACGTTAATGGCTTGCTCTTGCCATCTATATTTGGAGGTAGTAACCAGCCTCAAAACAGACGACTTGTTATACTTGCGAATGCGTTAAGTAATGCAACACATTTTTTACAGCTGGTTTCCTTTGAAAAAATGCAGAATTTATTGTAGAACATTGTGGATTATTACCACTCCCGTCCCTATGGTTTCGTGTATTTCCTATACGTCGCAGAGGTATAAGCAGTAATCAAAACAGTGGGCGTAACGTAGGTGCATCTCAAGCAATAAACTTTCAGTGGGTTCCTTTTATTGTAATGTCAGGGCATTGCTTGGAGATGTCTTTGGAGACCTGCCAGTGAACAAAAGCGTGGTGAGTCGTTGGGCCTGTCGGCTGTCACACAAGTCTGTCCGATCTCCCACTAGTCGGCTAGAAGCGCACAGCCGGGACTCGTGCATTGCCGGCATGGGTGGATACTCTAATTCGAGGACACTGACAGAGCACAATGAAGCACAGCGCTACACAACCGGACGCCTCTGTTGGTAGTGCTGAAACTCTCATCCACCAGTTGGGATACGCGATGCTGTGGCGCCACCAATTGCCTCTCTGCCAAACAGAAAACCACAAAGATCAATGAAGACCATCTGTTCAGAATTGCTTGACCGTTATGAGACTAACACAGGCGAATCTCCTTACATTCGATCCGGAAACAAACCAGGAATCCGTGGGGGGTCAGTACATCACATCGTCTTCTAAGGAAAAGTTCAAAGTAGCACCCTCAGTGGGTAAAATCATGGTAACGGTGTACTGACAGTCTGAAGCGGTTATTCTGTTTGATGCCCACCCTCATTTTGCAACGTTCAACTTGAACTGTAATGTGCTACCATCAGTAAATTGAAGAAAGAACATCAGGATGTTCATCGCCACAAAAATTCAAACGATATTCTTCTCCGTAATAATGCAAGGAATCAAAATGGCTCTGCACCCAAGAGGAACTCACAACACTTGATTGTTTCTTCTCATCCACCCTCCAGCGCAGATTTTGTACCTTCCAAATTCCATCTGTTTGGCTCAATCTAGGATGCACTCTGGCACTCTGCGTGAAGCTGTATGTGGATGATGGGGAGGTTACTGATGCAGGAAGATGTTGGTTGTGGTACCATGCGTGTATATAGGCCCTTCCAATGAGTTGGCATGAGGCCACCATACTGAAAGAAATTATGTTGGACACTGTGATTTTTGTAACCAAAAGAGGGAAGAATAATGTGGTGCATTGAGATGAAGAATAGAAAAAATGTTTTCAGAAAGTAAGTATTGCATTACTTACTAAATGTGCCTTCTACAGTTATTATATAATTCACACAAGTTTTTTGGTGTATTCACATGAAGAATAGAAACTCTTTTTCAAGAAAGATAGTATTGTATTACTTATTAAATGTCCCTTCTATGGTTATTGTATAATTCACACACGCTTTGGGGCGATCTGATATTGTAATTTATAATATTGGAAGCTAAGATAGTTTGATTTCAAATAGTTTAATTCAAGACCGGTTTTTGACAGTACCCATCCGTCATCCTCAGATCCTCAGATCTCCCAGAAACATAATTACAAATCAACTCATCGATATACTGCGAAATTTCTCCAAATATAATAATTAAGCTACATACCCGTTAGCTTTATGTATTTTTCAAACAAATGCGGAACTGTTATTGTAATTGAGCGTGTTCTCAGAACATCGACAGAATCATGTATAATTATATTACTGGGAGATCTGAGAATCTCAGGACGACAGCTACTTATTGTCGAGTCTGGTGATGAAATAAACTATTTCCGACCGAGCGATCTTGGCTTTTACTATTATAAACTATAATTACGAGTCTGTAAATAATTTATGTACTGATATAATGCCTTTCAGCCCACCGTCCACAGTCACCAATAGAAATAGTCTGGACTTACACCCTGAATACTGTAAACAGTAACGCACCTGTAGAGCTCCCTTGGACCTTACGCTATACGTTTGGAACTATATCTCCCAGCACGCGCTGTAACCAGACTTCTGGTCCACTACTCTGCAAGCTCTCCTTTCTTCACTAAAGTACAGTGCTGGGCTGTACCGAAGGCGAAGGTCACGGCGTTCACATGGGCACCGTGTTCTTCGGCGCTCTGGATCTCACGGCTATCATAGCGAGATGAATGTCGCTACATCTATGTTTGCGGTATCCATATTGATTTTATAGAAGGAGTTCCTGATGCACAAGATGGACGTAAAGCGTGATCGTAAAACATGCGCTACAATTCTACGGCGCAATATCAACAGTGATATACGCCTAAAGTTACGTGTGTTTTCTCGAAAACCATATTGACCTGCCCTTTTTTCAGTCGAATAGCACCTTTATTGCTCCAGCGACCTGAGATAGTCTGCTGTTAGAAGAGGAACCATCGTCTGTACTTAACTTGTCGAATGAATGGTTCCCGTGTTTGATTTCTGTTCTAGATGTATTAAAAATTAGCATGCAGTAAAGATATCCCTTGGTTCCTCCCGATATGTAAGTTCGCGCTGCTCTGCGCTGTTTTAAGAAATTGATTCAATGAGGAAGCTTACATTGAAACAGAGCGATTATATAAAACTAGAAAAGTTAAATTGGTTTACTGCTTTTCGAACTTTTGACTTCTTAGTAAGTTGGTAACACTAGAAACGGTTGGGGAAACAGCAACATGATGCAAAAAAGGCTCAAAAGTTCGTAGTTAAGCGTTGTACGTTGAATACAGAAACAAAATTATTCGTACAGAGCATGTCGGCAACATGTAGATCGAAGCGATAAGTACGGGAATGGCAAAATTGTACCGCCCGCCCTATGAATTTCACCGGGACACATCGTTCTCATCACATGCTTCCCTTTCTCTTCGAACAATCAAAAGCAAGGGAGATATCTGTATACAGGGGTCTGAAACTAAAAAGTGCGTCAACCGCAAAGAACAGGGGTTGTTTCGGGACAGAACCTTACGCCGACACGCAGCGGTCATCAAAGTCACTGCGGAACTGAGCTACAGAATTTTCAGGTTAGCTTGACCCAGTACAGTGATTTGCCGTAGAAAAGATAGTGTGCAGGCAATATGGCAGCATAGTAATAGGCTCTGCTTGGGACTTCGTCGCGTTTGAGCTGCGATGCACTGGCGTGGAGAATGGCATACGTGTGCGGAGCGATGGATTGTTTTGTTTAGGTATACTAGTAGTGTCAACTTATGCCAGGCTTGTAATTTCAGTTGCGTTCATAGAGAACATTTCAAATTCTGATGGTATGGTCATGTTATTAAATGCACAAGTTTAGTTAACAGAAAATAGTGAGTTTACGCTTCACTCTGTCACAGTCTATCATATACGGTCACGACACTCACTGCTGAGAAAATTGTTACCATCTGAAACACTAGCGCCCCAAGAGGCGACATACCAGTGGTAAAATTATAGTTTGTTTTCAATCATTATTCTGGCTAATTATCTAAATAATTATTAAATTATTATAAGACATGAATGATCATGAGTTACATGTAAAAACGAACGAATCTCCTTGATTCAATGACATACGCTACAACATAATTTAAAAGAAGTACTTTAGAGATATGTGTATAATTGTAGCCTACTCCACTGAAAACAAGACCATACAAAGACAATTTCCATGCATGAGAATATGAGAATAATATTTTTTGGCTGATCGTAACATGCCAGACACTTTCTTTCACAAGTAACAACTTTTTATGGAATCTAATGTTTTGCACAGTCTTACACTTCAACGACTTTTTAACATATAAATATCTTTTTAAATGTAATTACTTTAGTTTTAAAAGCGGGTGTGTTGACGATTCTTGCCATTTGTGGCTCAGTTGCAGCAATAATTGTGGAATTGTCTTCTGTGTTGGGAAATAATTTTATTGCTATTTTTCTTCTATTATCACATCTGTGTGGGTTTTTTACCCAGCTTAAGTTGTGTTAGCTTGTATGCTACATAAAATAATGTAGGTGTTCCATTCCACACTGTCTTCCTTCGTTCCATATTCACTGATTTGACTGAAAGTGTAGCGAAGAAAACTTACGTTTTTGTGAAAATATATGACACCTTTCTGTAAATGGTCAGGTCTGCTGCTGTTTACTAGCACTTTTTCGGTTCTTAAGGAACACGAAATTCTCAAGTAAGTATCTTTAGGTTAGAAGAAAGTCGTAAATAAACTGTTCTGTGACATAGCTATTCACACCTACTAGGGTTGATTAGAAACCTAAGAAATGAAAAATATATTGCTTTCTTCTTCTTGCTACTACAATTTATTGCGGTGCAGACGCTCCTGTTTGTAAAAGCCATTCTACATACCAACATAAACAGCTAAGATTAACTTTCGCTTGTACAAAATCTCGGCGAAATCTACAGTTTAACTTCCGGGCTGCTTGGCGCGCTGCTATCGCGGTGGGCAACAGAAAAGAGATGGAAGTGTCGTGACTGTATATGTTCGACTGTAACTCTACTTACACCCCAATCAGCCAGAGCTTAAACATTATCTTTGATCTTTTTACTATTATCCTAGTAACGAGAGTAAACAATGATTAACAACATGCGTGTACATGCAATTACTTGTAAATGCATCTTCCTCTCGGAATTTATTGTGCTCAATTTATTTAATGAACATTAATCGTAATACCACTCAAATAAGTAAAGGTGGTACTTCGATGGTTACGAAATGCATTAAGTCTGCAGAAATTTAATTCTAAATAATAAGGTTGGTCCAGATTAGGGCGTACAACTCCCCTCTAATTGATTTTGCTGAAGCCATGTAATCGACACCGAGTTTTGTCCATACCTGTAACCAGTGACGTTCTGTGTGACGTCTTGCGTTTAGAATGCGAAGGATGTCAACGGTTTTGCCTTGAGTGACTAGTGTAACCTGTATATGCTGTTTATTCCAAAGAAGAAGTCATGGATCAATGCCGACTGGTGGAATCAGACCATGCTCCAATCCCCAAATGTCTGGCTGTTTCTTTCCTTAAGTAGCACGAGTTGGCCGGCTGCAGTCCCCAAGCGGTTCTAGGCGCTACAGTCTGGAAAACGCGCGACCGTTACGATCGCAGGTTCGAATCCTGCCTCGGACATGGATTTGTGGGATGTCCTTAGGTTGGTTAGGTTTAAGTAGTTCTAAGTTCTAGAGGACTGGGGGACTGATGACCTCAGATGTTAAGTCCCATAGTGCTCCGAGCCGTTTTTAATGGACTTTTTTTTTTGCACGTGTTCCGATGGTAAGGCTTGGCAAGAGACGAAAGGCAGGGTTTATATTGTTGCGAGAGAAGCAGTTTGTGAGGTTTTTTACCAAGCTTCCCACAAATATTTAGTTGTTTTTTGAATTTGGCACGATTGTCGATGGAGATGTTAGGTACGAACATAGGAACACAGCTTAGATTGCTACGAGAGAAACAAATAGTGATCATGTTTATAATCTTGATTCGTAAAGATTTTCTTTTTTCGAATGTGACGTCGTGCAGACGCGGCACATTCTAAATGGATTATTTTTGTAAGAGACATGTTGTTGGCGGTTGCTGAGTCTTTGTGGTGGACGTTTACGTTTGTGATTCGTTTTATAGTAAAGGTGCAGTTGAATGAGAACGAATATTTAGTAGTTACTGGTTATCTAATTGTTTCTGGTTTTTGAACTGTTGCTTTTAGTTTACAGTTTGGTATTCTTGAGTGAAGGTTGTGTGTTGTGTGCAGTTCTGCCTTGGAGATGTGTTACATAATTTGTTGTTTGCAGCATGGTTTGTGTGTGTGTGTGTGTGTGTGTGTATTGGGGCCACTTTGATTAAAAATTTTTGGAAGTTGACCATCAACAGCCGTCAAGTAAAGTATAAAATGTTTGACCATCAGCTGCTTTTATTTTAAACCCATGTATCTCGACTGGCTTCAGTCATCGACCATCTTCACGGATAAGTGTTAAAATGGTTTAAGGCACAACATAATATTTGCCATTACTTAAATAATGGTTATAAGCTGTCAGGAATATCAAAATACGACACAGGGCTTTCAGAAGCAAACATACTAATACCAAGTGAATACAGAGCAGTACTGCACTATGATTGGTAAGAACGTTTTTATGATTTTTTTGTGTAGTGTGAGGTCGTAGTTTGTTTATGGAAAGGATATTCCTTTGAAATGAGGTTCTTAGATTTGTGTTTGATTAGTTTTATTTGAAGGGAGTGCGGTGGGGGTGTGGGAGGGGAATCATGGGACCGATGTCTTCATTGGCGCTGTATAGATATAGTGAATTTCGTTATCCTTATTAGCTTTGTTGGTGGGGGACTGTCTACATCACTGTCTTCGTTTCAGTTGTGTATGTCAGGTGAAATTTCCAATGTTGATCATAATGGATTTCCTTCTTTGGAATGGGGCGTTTGATCTACATTGGTCTGGAAATACATTTCTATTCCAGTTATGTGTTTTGTTACTTTTTGGTTGCGTTTATTCAGGAGGAATTAGTGAGAGTTTTTTTTCGATTATGTAACACTCTTGGAGTGATGTTAGTCTTATTGCAGTATTTTTAGTTTGCCCCGCCCATAACTCCCTAATTCACGTGGTTGTCCCATCAGTTTCATTTCATTAAGTGACTAAAATATTTCGCATCTTTATGTTCGTTTGCGACCATAATGCAATATCTTGTAGTAGTAATTTTTAAGTATGCCAGAGGACTACTATTAAATCTGTAGTTGTCGTAATAAATAAAGTACGCTTTATATCCTCGATATAACGTCGTAAGTCAAAGTAGACCTGTGGAATTGGGACGTGCGGTAATCCCAAATGTTGCTCTTGTTACCGCGTTCCGTCAATGTCAGCGACTTTTGGCCATATGTATTGGCATCAATTTTTGGCCTTCTGTATTGGTATCACTTTCTGCTCTTTGTAATGGTGACTAGTTTTTAGTTGAGTTATATACGTCGACTGATGTTTCAGGAAAAGTTAAGAAAAGGGCCGGTGCGTATACATGTGTTTCGTGCTGGAATGTTGCCAGTGCTTGTCATGATGTACTATGGGAGCAAAAGAAGGTGTATCAGCTGTCCATCTTACACAGCCTATGAGAGACCAGAAGGCAGACAACGTTTTTCGAAGTAATACTTTCGTAAGAAATGGCGAAACATTGCCGTAAAAGTGGATTATAGATTTATTTACTCCTTATTTGAGTCGTAGCTGTTTAAACTGTTCTAGTATCTGCAAACCAAGAACAGCGTCACAACTCTTGATATACAAGAAAATGTAGTGAAATATTTCTGTGCTTCCTATTTCTATGCAATCGATCTGTGCGAGCACATTCAGTAGGTGGATCAACGTTTTTTAATTAAGTCATGGCAGGAATTGTGTGGATCAATGTTTTTGTTTCTTTTCTTTTTTCTCTTGGTATGAAGTATTTTGATAAATGTTTTTTTTTAATTAGAATATGTGAAATGGGTCAGTGTTAATATATCGAATGTGCAACTCCTTTGTGATTAACATTGATTTTCGCTTCGTGTCTCTTTTTTCTATTTGTTTTATTATTACTATTATTATTCGCGTAACAACTCATATATTGAATGAAATATGTTACTACGAAAAGAGACTCGAAATACCTTTTAGTGATGCTGTGCTATGCCTTTCTTTGGACCATTAATTTTCAACAAAACGGAATATATTGTGTTCTTATTGTTCTGGATCTGGCTTTCTATTAAAGGAACATTTTTTTTTTCATTACTGTAACTCGCCATAAAGTTCAACATATCTTCCTTACTTTATAGTTATTGAAAAGGTTAATGAAAATTTCGTCGTTATCAATACTGATGTTACAGTACGCAATGGTTGTTCAACATCATAATTCTGCAGTGGATTTTTGTTAACAGTAAAACAACTATAGGTACCATGGCTAACACGAGAACATGAGACTATTATCGGAGAAAATAGATGCTTTTACTGTAAGGTTGCCAGACCAGAACTACGCACAGCAAGATTTCTTTTATGTGATGAAAATAAATTATCTTTTTGCACTATTAGTAATATATTATCAGCAGCCCGCGTCAAACTGTAAAACACATCATAAAATCTGCTGCTCTGGTCTGCAATTCCGAAGGCTGAAAGAAATAATTTTACTTCACTATTACCTGACCGCTTCTTTGCGGTATGATAGATTTCATTTACTGCAATTTAAATGAGCCGCGGCAGCGGCTGGTTCGTTCGTAGCTCCGCTCAGCACCACGAATAATATTTAAACAACTGAAAATGTCTTAAAGGGATGGGATAAAATACCGGGCAAGCTTGACATAAATCATAATGCAAGGTTTCACTAAGTAACTCTATTCAAAACATTTAAACAATTTGATTAATTACACACCTTTTTAAAATCTTGCTTAATGGCGTCCCTCTTACAAACTTGACAAAAGGATGCTACGCTAGCATACAATATCACGTCACAGGTTATTCTACTCACGTAACTCCAAGAAGATGACAGAGAAATTAATGTTCGTTCTGTATTATTTATACTAGTCGCATATTCTCATCTTTGTTTGATATTTATCGTCTGTGGCGGTTTCAGTACTCGCCGACACAGATATTATCTAAAATAAATAATAAAAAAGTACATAATTTTATACAATAATAAAACATGATACACAATGTTTTCTCTTTATTACATGATATGCCTTTTGCTAAGAGACGTTACAATGCCCCCTGGCAGCAATTGACTAACGTTAAGAATGTTCGGCAATATGCTGCCACTAACGTTCGTTTTGTCATTGTTTGTCACCTTATTTGGAATATTCACTATTCACTTGTTTGCTATTTTGCACTACAGTTTTAATCACACTCTTTGTGGTTTTCTCACACTTTGCGAGGTGACCGTAAACCTAGTCCCAGGGTCATTACAGTTTTTTGGCTCCCCCATTCGGGCTATGTGCGGTCAGAAAACCTGGGAAAACTGCGCCGGAGCCATGGTCATCTCGCCTGGTTTGTGTTAAAACACAGTTCGATTGTTCATCAAAAAAGGTTGGAATGTATCCAATGTTCACAGATAACAAAGGTTATTTCTGACAAAATGTTAAACTTTTAGTCTCCTTGTTAAAAATGTGCCTTCTACACTCTTTCACATTTGTGTTCTGTGTCACACTGAAAGTCAATCATTAAATAGTTTTACAGTAGGGTAATGGATTGTCTCTACACTTACTCACGACAAATGTTCTACCATGGTATGGCATTCGTGTCAGTTTGCTTCACTAATATGACGAAAACATATAACATATAACATATATCATCGAACAAGTGAATGTTTTGAGCTTATACACAGTAAACTAAAGAAAAACTGTTTTTCACGAAATTTCGTGTCCTATAAATCATTTTCATGTTAGTACATTCACAGCGTAGTTGGTAATTTTCGGGTGAATGTCGACAATGTCGTACGGAGCGGGCGGTGCGAAGCAATTGTTGCGTAGCGTCGTCTGGAATGCGGCGTGCCAACGACCGCTGGGGTCGACGACCTGCTCGCCGTAACAGCGACGGCGTGCTGGGGTGGCGCCCGAGCAGTCGCGAACCGCGCCGAACCATTCACCAATGTCGGCGTGTTGCAGTGGTTTCCCGCGACCGGCTGGCTGGCGGCACGGCACTCGTCTCTGCTTCTCCGCATGGCTTGTAACGTCTAGTAGAAAAAAAAACAACATATTATGTAGTAATGAGAAAATTATATGTACCAGAGTGTGTTATTGTATGAAATTATGTATTTTTTTATTATTTATTTTTGAGAACATCTGCGTCGGCGAGTAATGAAACCGCCACAGACGATAAATGTCCAACAAAGATTAAAATAGGTAACTAGTATATAATACGTGACAAACATTAATTTCTTTGTCTTCTTCATCTGGGAGTCGAGCGAGTAAGATATCCTGTGTCGTAGTAGCGAACGCTAGTGTAGCATTCTTTTGTCGAGAGTAAGAGATGTACGCCATTACGTGTGAATTCATAAAGGTGTGTGACAATTGAAATATTTAAATGTTTTAATAGAGTTATTTAAATGAAAACTTGCATTATTAATTGTTAAAGCTTGCTTGCCTATTATCCCATCCTGTTGAGACATTTATCAGTTATATAAATATTATCTGTGGTGCTGAGCTGCGTGGAGAACGAAGAGCCGCTGCCGCGGCGTATTTAAACGACTTACAATACAGTCGAGAATACCGCAAGGAAGCGGTAAAATAATAGTAAAATAAAATTATTTCTTTTAGCTCCCAGACTGGCAGTGCAGATCAGCAGATTTTATGATGTGTTGCAGGTTGACGCGGGCTGCTGATAGGATATAGTACCAAGTACAAATAAGTTAATGTACCTTCAGAATCTGATAGGAATCTTGCTGTGCTCCGTTCTGGTCTGGCAAACTTTATAGTGACAACGTATTTTTTTTTAATGAGAGTCTCATGTTCTTGGGCTAGTCGTGGTATGAAATAGTATTTTACCGAGAAATAAAATCCACTGCAAACTTGTGTTTTTGAACGATCATACGAACTGTAACATCAGTGTTCATAACAAAGTAATTCCAATTTTCAATAACTATGAAGCAGGGAAGATATATTGATTCTTAGCATGAGTTACAGTTACAAAAAAACGTTCCTTTAATTATAGGCCAGATACAGAACAATATATTATTTTGCTAAAAGGTAATGATGATAAAGAAATTCAAAGCACAGCAACGCAAAAAGTATTTCACGTAACTCTTTTCATATATGCGTTGGTACGCTAATAATAATAATAATAAAAATAAATAAACAAAAGAGCAACAATTTACAATTCACGAGTTACGTGAAACTGGCGCCCAACGTGGGGCCAGAATTTGCAGTGGCCACAAATATAAAATTTTTATGTATTTTTCTTTCAGTGTCTATTGTTATGTATGTATATATGTATGTATTTAGTGATAAATGTATGTATGTGTATCATGATTAATGCAATGTGTTAATGAATGTGCAACCACTCTTTCATGAAAAAACGTACTACTGCAAGCGAGTCAGAGAAGACGATCCTGATAGTACTGAGAAACTGTAACGACTACGTAATCCGGGGGCAGCCGAACCCCGAGATCAGATAAACTAAAGGTAAAACTACAGTGTAGTTGTCCTGTCTGTAGAAGCTGAGCTCCAGTGAAGTGATCTCATATCGCTAGTGGTGTGCATATTGTGCGTAGTTTGATGTTAGTGTTTATGACAGGACAAAGTTGATGGTAGATAGTAATTTTTAGTGTGCAGTGTAGTGTAGATAAATTAACGTATTTTGTGTGCAAGTGGCAAAACTGTCAGATTTTGTGTTCGAGTAGACAATTTAGGAATATGGTTAAATTGCCTAGCCAACGTCCGAGCAATATGGATACTGAGGAACAACAATTAGTTAGTGCAGGAAATGTAGAACCGGGTACCTTAAGCAGTACAAGTACTCTCTTTGAGAATATAACATGCGAAAATGTGGGGGCAGGAGCACAGGAAGTGGTGCCACCGTCCACTAGCGCTCAAGGAGATGTAGATAAAGAAATTGCACCACCTCCAGAAAAGCAGGAACCAGAGAGTGGTAATCTGCCTGGGGGGTATTCACTTCAGGCTATATTAGAGCGTGTGTTAGATTACCAGGCAAAATTTGCGCAACAACAAGCTGAAAAGGACGAAAAAATTGAGATTTTTCTCGCACAGCAAGCTGAGCGAGATCGTCAGCAAGCCGAGCGAGATCGCCAGCAAGCTGAGCGAGATCGCCAATTAACAGAAAATTTACTTGCCCGGCAAGCTGAGCGAGATCGCCAATTAACAGAAAATTTACTTGCCCAGCAAGCTGAGCGAGACCGCCAGCAAGCTGAGCGTGACCAGCAACTTGTGCAGTCGTTAGAATATATGAAAAAAGAGATTGCAGATATGAAACAGAATTATGAGTTGATACCTAAGGCCGTGCAGGAGTTGACTGAACAGGTCAACAACCTGCAAGTAGCAAATACTAACAGGGTAGACGAAATAGGTGTCTTAGCCAACCGGTTAGAAAAGCTAGAGGTAGATTCCACACAGCTTGTAGAGCAGAAGTGGAACGAACAAGCAACTAAAATTGAAACCGAATTCAACTCATGGCTAGAAGTGAAGGAGAGTGAGATTGACAAAAATATTAATTCTAAGGTACAAGCAGCCATAGCAGATACAAATTCCGAATCGTTCAGTACCGCAGTAAATAGTCAGGTACAGAACGACGTGCAAACCATCAAACAAATACTCAGTGAGGATATTCCGCAGTGGCAAGTGATTATTAACAAACGGATATCCGACCTGGAAAAGGGTTTAGCACAAAGCAGAAAACATCTGGAACATGAAACTATGTCGCCAACAGCCAATGTTTTTGGCAACGCACAAACTTATACGCGACACAACAATGGTGAATCTGTAGTCGATAATGCGAAGAGCTGTAGCTTCGGTTCGGAGCACACAGCATATGTCCCAGGAGCAAACCCATATAGTTCAAAAATATTAGTGGAAGAAAGTTTAATCAAAAATAGGCAGTTTCAAACGTTTACTACTGAACGGAAGTCAGTACACCCAGTAGTATTCATAAAAAGCTTTAAAAATATCTTGCCTAGTGTGTGGAATGATGCACAGAAAATTCAATACGTAATGTCATACATTCAGGGCGATGCAGCGTTGTTGGGCTACGGAAGTAGCAGACAGCTGCATGACATATGAACAGTTCGAAAGGGCGTTTCTGTCGAAGTATTGGTCGCCTTGTATACAAGAGCGGCTAAGAAAAGAAGTATATAATCCCGAACCGTACTCACCCCGTCTTGGGAATTTGAGACGGTATTTTGAAAAGTATATAAACAAAACGCGCTACTGGGACGAGCCTATATCACCAAGAGACATAATAAGACTACTAAAATCACATTTACCCATTCATATCAAAGAGAAATTAATACACCTACCAGAAAGCGACATGGAACACTTCCTGTCTGTTCTAGATTCAATAGACTTGATCCAGGAAGACGCAAAATCAGCGTGCGATCATTCGCGGAATAATGGATCAGGATGTAAACATGACAGAAATAATAGTGCACAAGACCACAACCATGGAAATGGTGGGGGTAACAAGCGGCAAGAGCATTCGCAAAATAGTAATAATGGTAGAAGCCAGAACGGGTATGGGCAACCAACTTACAACAAAAAGCGTCGATTTGACGACCGGTACGAATCCGGAATGTCAGGGACCAACCGCTGGAAAAATGCGCGAGGTCAGTGGCATAGCAATTATAGTGATAGTAATCGAAATTGGCAGCAGAATCAGCGAAGAAGCCCAGAGCGACAGGGTAATGACCGGTATGACAACAATAGACCACCACCGCAAAACGCGCCTATTGCGCAGCCGTGGCGGCCTACAAATCAGAATGTACATATAGTGGAGGTCGCGGACAATAGCCGTCCAAGTACCTCACAAGTAAGCAATCCAACAAACTAGAATCGGCCTCGATATGCTCTCCATCGCTGGCCGAGGGGTGGAGTGAGAGCAACACGAGTGATAATAATATACCTGGAATATGTATGCTGCGATACAACGACGGTATCAGCATGGATAAAGATCTAATGAACGAACCGCACGAATGTAAGAAAGATAACAACGAAAATGTGCAAGCCATGATAGAAGCGAAAATCAACGATGTTGCAGTGAATATAATCATCGACACAGGTGCCTCAGTAAGTGTAATGAGTATGGAGTTGTTGAAGGCACTGGGGAAAGGACGTAGCATACCGACTTTTCCGGTTAATAGTTGTAAGGTTTCTGGAGCCATAAGTGCACAGAGCCAATTAGTTAAGTACCAGGTGCAGGTGGAGATTTGTAAGGAGGGCGAAGCCATAGTAAGCTCGTTCCTCATTGTTAAAGGGTTAAAGGTGGCCTGCATTCTGGGAGTAGATTTTCTCCGTGAGAGGGACGCAGTGATCGACCTCTCCTTGGGGAAACTAAGCATAGTTAATAAAGGTAGGAGGATTGAGTTGTCTATGATGAGATCGAAGGAGGTACTTGTGCCCTGTTGTAATCGAATTAATATCAAATGTAGGAACCACTGGGTACTACAACTAGATGATTGTTCACATGTAGCAGACCTCTATTACCCGAATTTAGAGGATCGAAATTTTGAAACAAATGTTGAGACATTGAAAGGTGGCTACACTGAGCCACAGCGCCAGTATCGCGCTAGAGAGTATTGTTCCGCCGCCTCCACTGGCAGTGATTATTGAGAACTCGTAGTGGGCAGTGCTTTGGGAGAACTCGCGGTAGTCAGTGCTGAGATGTCGTAGTGAGTAGTGTTTGTTGAGATGAGCTAGTAGGCAGTGCTTGCTGAGATGTGATACTGAAAAGTTCTTGTTGAGATGTGATAGTAGCGAGTCGGTGTGGAGAGATTGTAATGTCTAGAGTGCTTTTCATCAATATAAATTAAGGTAACAAACTACTTTTCTTTTCTTTCTCATTATTTCAATGTCCTGAATAATGCGTCATTACAGGTTCAGTCAACAAAGCATCTGGCTTGTGTTCTTGTATTAGAGTGTAATTCTGGTTTTCTTGAGTAATTATGGTATTTCTATTTTCTTTAATTAATTCAGTATAAATGATATTTAAAATTTCTTGTGTTGTTGAAGAAGAACCGTGCCAGATGCGTACGTTGAGTCATACTTCCACACACAGAACAGTTACACTTGTGCTTTGGTTTCGTAGGTTTTATAGTTGCTGGGGACTTAATTAATTAATTGTGTTAATGAAAATTTCCATTTCAATCTTTGTTGTTGTTCTATGCAGTCAGATTGCGTAATAATACTAGTCAGGGCCAACCGTTACGAGACTTCGTAATCGGACAGACAGCTACTAAACAAAAAATTAAAATATTATTTTCATTTTATTTTAATTAAGCCCCCATGCACGTGGCGACCGCTGCTTCGGATCGACCCTTGGAATTTTTCTGATTGTAGAAATAGTAGACAGTAGGATTGTTCTAGTAATTTGTAGTTTAGTAATGGTAGTCTATATTGCATGTGTAGATTTGGTAATTGTCATTCTTCTAATGGTAATTTTTTTTTTGCAAAATTTCATTTCTGTTGTTTTGTCTATGGGTTTGACAATTTAGTGCAATTATTTCAATTGTTCGATTAATCGTGTTTGAGGGAAACATTTCGTGTGAATGGTATTGTTGGAAATAAGGAGGCATTGTGGGTAATTTTCGTACAAGGACGAGTTTGGTATTTGTAATTGATTACGCGATCGATGAAAAAGGTAAAAATGATGGATAGTCAGAATGACGAAATTGTTGACATGGCGAGCTCGCCAACACAGGAGAACAGTATGTTGAATAATGAAGTGGAAAACAATGTAATAAGTCGGGAAAATAGTCCGGAACCATTTCAAAATTTTTCTCAATCAGAAAATTTTCAGAATTCGAGATTAACGACAGAAGATTCTGGAATAGTATTGAATACAGATAGCCTTACAGCTATGACGAAGGAAGCTGGTTTTGTGGGAAATGTTAGGGGCGAAAGGAATTTGGAACTAGTTCATATGGAGCAGTTGATGGGTATAATATTAAATTTGGGATCTGAATTAAAAACTGAGATGGGAACAATTAAAACAGAGATGGGAACAATTAAAACAGAGATGGGAACTTTGGCAACACGGTTAGAAACAGATAGGGGAACAATGGAAACACGGTTAGATTCACTGGGATCACAGTTGGGATCACAAATAGGAACAATTAAAACTGATATGGGAACAATGGAAACACGTTTTGACTCACTGGGATCACAGTTAGGATCTGAATTAAAAACAATGGAAACACGAAATTGTTTAGGCTTTCGTGGCCACTTGTTGACAAACTGCCCATTGGCTTCTGTCTCGGGTTCTTCGGCCGACGTTCATCTAATGATTTTTCTGACGTTTCGCCAGCACGAGTGGCTGGCATTGTCAAAGCTTCACCCTCCATTGCCGGTGGTGAACTGGAGGCGAGCTCGCGGCCGCAGACTATATGTACCTGGCGCGCCAACGTCCGAGGGCTTCTCCGCGGTCATTTCCGGTGCGGTTCTCCTCTTGCTACCTGCGACGGTCGTTCGCTGCAGTACGGGAAGCCAGGATCCGTTTACCTTAAGGCTTTCCTCTTTCTTATTGAAACTGTTCGCGTGTTTTTGGATTTCTACAGCTTCTCTGAACAAGCGCGTGTGATAGTGCTTCTCTACAGCCAGAACTTCCGTGTCGGCGAATTTTATTACGTGGTCGGTCTCATTCAGTGCGTGCTCTGCCACGGCCGATTTCTCCACTTGCCCCAACCTGCAATGTCGCTTATACTCTTTGATCCTGGTGTTAATGGATCGTCCAGTCATTCCGACATAAACTTTTCCGCATGTGCAAGGTATACGGTATATTCCCGACATTGCAAGTGGGTCTCTTTTCTCCTTCGCCGATCTAAGACACTCTTTGATCTTCCTGGTCAGTTTTGATGTTGTTTCGTTATTTACGAAAGTGCCACTCAGCGACGCTCTGGAGCACATCGGTTCCATGTTCCCGCAAGACATCAAAAAGCTCTTCCATGCATGTCTCACCACGAGCTATTTCACGTGGAATGGCGATTTCTACGAACAGCTGGAAGGCGTCGCCATGGGTAGTCCTCTCAGTCCAGTGGTGGCCAACTTCTTCATGGAACAATTCGAAGCACAGGCACTGGACTCGGCGACTTGCAAACCTAAGGTGTGGTACAGGTACGTCGATGATACTTTCGTGGTGTGGAGCCATGGTGAAGAACAGCTCGGTGAATTCCTGAGACACTTGAACAGCCTCCAGGCCAACATAACATTTACCATGGAAGTAGAAAAGGAGAAGAAACTGCCATTTCTAGATGTGCTGGTCACAAGGGACGGCGAAAACCTGGGACACAGCGTGTATCGAAAACCGACACACACGGACCGATACCTGCACAAACTGTCAAACCACCACCCGAGCCAGAAAAGAGGCATGATTAGTACGCTCGTAACGAGAGCAGGACGAATATGTGAGCCTCAACACCGCAAACGAGAAATGCAACACCTGGAAACTGTTCTGAGGAGCAATGGGTACTCCACAAATTACATTAGAAGTGTAACAGAGCCAAACACTCGGCGAAGTAAGGAACCAGAAAAAGAAATGTCGGGTACGGCCTTTCTGCCATACATTTCCGGAGTGACGGACAGAATCGGCCGTATATTGCGCAAACACGGCGTAAAGACGATTTTCAAACCGACAAGGAAGATCAAAGAGTGTCTTAGATCGGCGAAGGAGAAAAGAGACCCACTTGCAATGTCGGGAATATACCGTATACCTTGCACATGCGGAAAAGTTTATGTCGGAATGACTGGACGATCCATTAACACCAGGATCAAAGAGCATAAGCGACATTGCAGGTTGGGGCAGGTGGAGAAATCGGCCGTGGCAGAGCACGCACTGAATGAGACCGACCACGTAATAAAATTCGCCGACACGGAAGTTCTGGCTGTAGAGAAGCACTATCACACGCGCTTGTTCAGAGAAGCTGTAGAAATCCAAAAACACGCGAACAGTTTCAACAAGAAAGAGGAAAGCCTTAAGGTAAACGGATCCTGGCTTCCCGTACTGCAGCGAACGACCGTCGCAGGTAGCAAGAGGAGAACCGCACCGGAAATGACCGCGGAGAAGCCCTCGGACGTTGGCGCGCCAGGTACATATAGTCTGCGGCCGCGAGCTCGCCTCCAGTTCACCACCGGCAATGGAGGGTGAAGCTTTGACAATGCCAGCCACTCGTGCTGGCGAAACGTCGGAAAAATCATTAGATGAACGTCGGCCGAAGAACCCGAGACAGAAGCCAATAGGCAGTTTGTCAATGGAAACACGGTTAGATTCACGAATAGGGACATGTTTCAAAAACATGAAAGATGAATTAAAGAAAGAAATTAGAGAGGAAGTACAACCGATTTTGAATGCTCACAATAATAGATTAATTGCAGTAGAGATTAGACAAAGGGAACAGGATAGAGAACAGGAAGAAAGAGATCGCGTGATAGTACATAAATTTTCAGAGTTAAATTTACAACGTGCACACGATAAGAAAGAAATATTTGAGAGAATCGAGGAATCCGTACCAAATGACAGAATAAATAATCTAACACAACAATATGAACAGTTAACTACCAAATGTGTCAACACTGAAACCCGAGTCGCGACACTTACGGAAGACGTAAGTAAACAGAAAGAAAGAATAGGTGACTTATCGGAAAGAGTTGAGGAGATTTCTGATAAATTGACAAATCTTAGTTTACATGGGGACAGATATTCGGATGATACAGCTCCATTGCCATTTGCGGAAACTGAAGAGTACCAGAACATAAATAAACATGTTGAAAATCAGGGAAAATTTAATGAACGCGTTAAAAGGGAAGTTGAGGCATTACGGAAGCAAGTCAAACAAATTGAAGGTGGAATCGTAGGAAAAGACAGCAAAAGAAATTTAGAATCACAGATAGCAGAGGGCTTTGAAGAAAATAATTTGTTTCATTTACGGGACGCAACAGGAGAGCGCCAGGCGCGCGAACTTGACAATAATCGACATTCAAACTGGGACAGACGCGGTAGGTCTTTGTCGCCACGAGGCGAAAACTTTGACTATAAACACTTTTTGACTGTTCGGAAATTTAAGATCTTCCGCAATTCTAAGAATGACATACATCCATGTGCATGGTTAGATCAATTTATGTACGCACTTCCACCAAATTGGCCACTAAGTCACAAACTGGAATTTATGTGTGGATATTTAGAAAACGAACCGGCGACGCGGATGCGCGCACTCATTAGATATTGTAATAATCTGAATGATTTTTATCATGCATTTCTATCGGCATATTGGTCCGAAAACACACAAGACAGAGTCAAACATAGTCTGATTATGCAGCGTAATTTTAAACAGTCTGAGTTCCGCACGCCGGCAGAATACTTTGAAGACATGATTCGAAAGAATCAGTTCTTGTCCAACCCTTATAGCCCGACTGAATTAATTCGCATTTGTTTAACTAAGCTGCCACAATCCATAAGACAAATTGCTTTAGCTGGAAGATGTAAAGACGACATTGAGACTTTTAAGACTTTGTTACAAGAACTTGAGTATGACAACGACGACGGGACTTCTTGTAACTTTTTCAGTAACAGTAATTACGATAGATTTTCAGAGAAAAGGGATAGTGATCGGAACGGGCGTTATATGGGTAATTTTGAGAATGACAGACGTAACAGACAGGACAATAGATACCAGCCTTATGACAATAACAGACGTTCTAACAGAAATTACACAGACAATTATAATAACGGTAATTCTTACCGGAATGATCAATCATACGGAAACAGTAATCGGTATCATCAAGACAGAAATTATTCATACAATAATAGAAACTCTTACTACAGAAATAACCAAGGTAGTAGGTCTAACAATAATTTCAGAAGTGACAGTCGAAATTATACAAGAAGTAGTTATGCAGACAGACAGGAAAACAGAAATTTTAATAACAGACACAACCAAGAATTTGCATCTAACAGACAGGAAGGACCTAATTGGCATCCTCCGCGTGACGGAAATTCAGAGAGACAAGTGGAAATAGTAGAAATTGATCCGTGAAATGACGGGAATAATCAAAGACGTGACGCAAACAATCGACCATGACTTGCAGCTTCGGCTTCTGGCAGCAATATAGACGGTTCAGAAAGTAATGACACTACAACTTTACACTACGTACGCCTGGAAGATATGAGAGACATTTTGCTAGGCGAAAAGGAAAATAATGTAGACGCATTTTTACATCCTGTTATTGAAGTATGTGTGGGTAAGAATAAGTTCACTGCAGTTTTAGATTCTGGGAGCCCATTGAACGTCATTAGTGAATCAGTTTTTCGTATATGTGAAAGAACTATTGCCTGTCCTGTGTTACCTATTTCTAAAACTACAATTCGAGGAGCGATTTCTGGAAAAGGTGTGGAAGTTAAACAACAGACCAACCTAAATTTCATTTGTCAAGGATACGAATTGTCTGCTAATTTTATTATTGTTCCATTACTCAGTACACAGATTATATTAGGTATGGAGTTTCTTAACACACATAAGGCAATTTTGAACCTTAAAGAAGGAAGTGTGAATTTGGCTGTTGCCGGAATGCCGAAATGTTTGAAATTTTTCGAGTGTTTAGCAAGATCTGAATCAGATACAAAATGTTTAAGGTTTCTTACTTCTGATGTTTTCTTTGAGCATTATGACGACAATGTGTTTATTCATGACAATGACAATAGACACAGAGACGCGATGGATGATGTAATTAATAGCGAAGAATTAATTAATGAAAAGGTTAAGAAAGCTGAAGTGCCAGATGACGTTGCAAGAGAAGAGTTGCACCACATTTTGACTTCACATGCTACAGTGTTTAGTCATCACACAGGAACTATACAAGGCTTACAATATTTATTTAAAGTAAAAGAACACACACCATTTCGCGGGAAAACGTACGCTATTCCTTTGGCTTACAGAGACAAGGTTAAGAATGAACTTCAATACATGTTAGATCAGGGCATTATTGAGCCAGCAGTCAGCCCTTATACCAGCCCATTACACGTTGTTCTTAAAAAGGATGGGTCAATTCGTTTGGTTCTGGATTCCAGACAGATAAATAATATTATTATTCCTGAAACTGACCGTCCACAAAATTTAGATGAACTTCTTCAACATTTCCATGGAATTAAAGTTTTATCCACGACTGATATGCGCGCAAGTTTTTGGCAAATAGAACTCCACCCTGATTGTAGAAAATATACTGCCTTTTTAGCCTTTGGTAACTGTTACCAGTTTCGGAAATTACCGTTTGGACTTACTGTATCTTCTGCAGCATTCATTCGTAGTTTAAATGAAATTTTACCTGTTTATATTCGTGACAATATTACTTCATATGTTGACGACATTCTTATTGCTAAACGTTCTTGGAGTGAACACAACAAAATTTTGGATTCATTATTACGTGTTTTTGCAAGAGTTGGCACTACTGTGAACTTAGAAAAATCTGAATTTGGTCGTTCTCAGGTGAAATTTCTCGGTCACATTATTTCTACAGAAGGTATTCTTCCCGATCCAGAGAAATTAGACGCTATTCGTAATTATGCTGTTCCTACCACAAAACGTGATGTTCGTAGTTTCCTTGGTGTCTGTAATTTTCTTAGACGCTTTGTTAGATTGGACAATTTGGCCACACCTCGTTTATGTGAACTATCTGGAAAGAAATCTAATTGGTGTTGGGATGAGGAAGCTCAGTCAGAATTTGAACAACTTCGTGATGCTTTAGTTGCTGCTCCACTTCTTTCACATCCGGATCTATCTAAAGATTTTTCTTTGGCGACGGACTCATCATACAAAGGCCTAGGTGCACACTTATTTCAAGAGATAGAAGAAGACGGCGTTGTAGTACAGAAAACTATTGCCCTTGGAAGTCGTGTTCTCTCTAAATCAGAAAAGAATTATTCGATTACGGAACTTGAAGCTTTGGCTGTTGTTTGGGCTTTCACAAAATTTCGCACATTTTTGTTCGGTAGACATACTAAGGTTTACACTGATCATCGAGCTTTGGAATTTCTTATGTCGACAAAATTAACTCATGGCAGATTGTCACGATGGGCGTTGTACCTACAGGAATTTGATTTTAGTATTGTTTACATACAGGGATCTTCAAATATTGTTGCTGATGCTTTATCACGTGCACCTATGGGTTTGAAACAAAGTGCTGAAGAGGACTGCAAAGAAGACCATTATTGTTTGATGTACATTCATGGTGTTGCGTTTGAGAATTTTATTTCGTCTTCGCTCCAGGACATCGCTAAGGAGCAAAACAAGGATCCAATCTGGAAGGACATTAAGGAGAAGTGGAGGAGAAAGGAAAGCGTAGCGATTAGACAGCATTATTTAGTTCGCAATGACATTCTTTTCAAACGAAAATCGGTCGACAACTCTGTTTGGTTAGTTTGTATTCCTGATGAGTGGGTCAATAAATTGATTTGGTACACACATTTTAGTTATGCGCACTTTGGTCCCAGAAAATGCTTTCATAAATTACGAGAAAATTGCTACTTCAGTAATATGGAAAAACGTATTCGATCTGTTCTTGCCAAATGCAAATTATGTCAAAAGGCTAAGCCGCCAACTGTTTCTCACAGAGCACCGTTGTTTCCTATCATTCCAGCGAAATTAAAGGACATGGCTGCAGTCGATTTGTTCGGTCCAGTGGTTCGTTCTACTAATGGTTTTTCGTACATTTTCGTAGCAGTGGAATTGACATCAAAATATGTGTGTTTTACACCTTTACGCAAAGCAACAGCTCGTTCAGTATCTAATGCTTTCATCAAACATTTTCTTAAAGAAGTTGGTCATGTTGATAAGGTTATATCAGATAATGGATCACAGTTTCGCTCTAAAATTTGGCTTTGTACTCTACGGCGTCGTAAGATTAAACCAATTTTTATTTCACTTTTTCACCCTCAATCTAATGCTTCAGAGAGATGGATGAAGGAAATCAATAAATTGTGCCGTCTTTATTGTCATCAGAATCACAGAACTTGGGATCAGTATCTTCATATTTTTCAAAACATTCTGAATGAACTTCCTAATGATTCAACTTCTTTACCGCCTCTATTGATATTAAAAAATAAAGTACCAACAAATCGCATTTCTGAAATCGTTCCATTTCCGCCTTCACGGAAACTGCGGCATTCTGAAGTTGTCAACCTGGCTCTACAAAATATTGCATCTGCAGCAGCTAGAAGAGAGAAATCAGCTAAACGTCCTGGTCGTTTAAAAATCTTGTCAGTTGGTCAGAAGGTGTTAATTAAGTCTCATCGTTTGTCTCATAAAGGAAAAGGCTTGTGTCGCAAATTTTTTCTGCTTTATAACGGTCCATATAGAGTTCGCAAAATTATTCATGATAACACTGTTGAAGTAGAAACTCTTAAATCTCGGCGCTCTAAGGGAATACATCACACATCTAACGTTAAAATTTTTGTGGAATGACATACTTCTGAGAAACCAACAGTTGTACGTAAACACACGGAGAATGCAAGGATACCGCGCCGTGTTCCGGCGGCGGCACATACTCAAAGCAACAGTCAGTCTGCGCGCCGCACATGGCAGTCGTTGACCGCAAACAATTACTTCCTGCGTCACGCGCCAACAGCTGATCGAGCGCTCAGTGTGAATGCACTGACAGCCGTAAACAAATACACAGTCTAATTTCTCCGATTAAATTCTGTATAAGCTATGGTGACTTTATAAATTATGTTATTAACGTTCAGTATTTTTCAGGATATGGTTCTATAAAATATTTAAGAACTTCAGGTAAATTCTGTGCGTGTCCGACGTTAAGACGACTTGCTATTGAGAAAATTTCAGGAAGAATGTCATTTCGAAGAAGAAAGTAATAAACAAGAAAGGTAACGATTAATTGAGTTTATTTTTCAGGTAACATATTTCCACTTAGGTACGTAATTTAGACGTAATTTGCTGCTTGCGATTACGTGACTCATACTTTGTGCTAAATTTCGTGTTCTATGAATTTACTTGTGAAGCGACGTGCTTACGCACATTAACTGATTTTGACGATGATTGATTAATGAACAGGCTTGTTATTTGTATATATTATGCATCACTTGGCTGCACTGCTTTTTCACTGATGTCATATTTTTCTATTATGTGCCTGCTGTGCTTATTTATTTAAATTATAATTGTCACCTGATTAATTGTGCTGACTGTAGTTAGGTATGTAGGTTACACTTTGTGATTTATCTGCTTGCGCCTTCATGTTTACTTATTAAGATTACATATGAACATTTATTTGCTTATGCTGAATGATGCTAATGACTTGTTTATTACGTAAGATATATGTTTGCTGCTGTGCGTATGGATTGCATATTTACACACTTCTGTTTTGTTGTCATAACTGTAAGTTGGTATATAGAAATGCTGATATACTGTGTACAAACATAGAGTTTAGGTCACACTATGGTATTAATTATAGATTGTTCGCTTGGCAGAGCCTCGTTGTAGGGATTGTGCTGCATCCACTTGTTGACATTCTGTTCTCTACTGGTATATTTACGCGCTATTGCATGTTTTGCTTACGCTCAGTGCCTTATATTTTTAAGATAAGAAAATGAACTGCTGTAATTCTACGAACGACATTGGTACAAGAAACTGCATAGAAGTCACATGAGCTGGAGGTTTTTAGGAAGCTGTATAAATTTATGCTAATAGGAAGGAAGCTAACGACGTGACATACCAACACTAGGTTAGACCATTGACAGTTATTACACTGCATTCTTCGTGAGCAATTGAAATAGGAAGTGACCCTTGACACAAGAAATACTCCACATGTTTGCTTCTGCCATGATTCTTGAAGTGGTGTACACACTGTGAAATATTATGATCATTCACACTCCGTAATCGTAATTAATTACTGAGAGTTATTCGAACTAAGTCTGTTAGAGGTCATGTACGCATTTCTTTTATTTAATGACGGACAAGGTAAACAAAATGTATCTTATAATTTATAATGAGTAGCAGATTTGGATCAGATGGATTACACGAGAGGTTGTGTGTTGACATTGTGTCTTCGGATTGTATGAGATGATGAATTGAGGTTTGCATTAGGATTTTGTCTGCACTTGTTCGAGGAGACTGACTAGAGGAAAGAGTTGTTATGGAAGTGAAATGATATTGGCAATGAGGTTTATATGTATCGATGTATTATTGAGGTATTGAGATTACGTGAAGTTGATGATTTTTGGAGTTTCGTGGACAAGAGGTAAGGTAAATGAGGTATTATTGAAGTATTGAGATTATGTGATGCTGATGATTATTGGAGTTTTGGTGGATAAGAGGTGAAGTAAGTGAGGAGCATATTTTTTTTGTTGGTCTATATGTAACAAGGAGGATAAAGATGGCAGACTAGAACACTCAAGTAGAAGGAAGATTGTCTACACCCACACTTTGTTAAATCACTAAGCAGTATATACTTTTTTTGAAGAGAGGAAGTAATTGCATATCTTGGCTCACTGACAGTTGTTCAGCAACCGTACATTTTGATCTGGCTTGGCAAACATTGGTCTTGACATGATGACTATGACGTTGACTAACTATTATTGACTGTTATACATTGCTGCCACTACTACTTGATACACATGATGAACATAAAATTTTGACAGAATTGCATTTACACAGTTAACACTATTCAACTACACAGTAGCACTAAATGTGGATGAAAGATGAGTGAGTGTGTTTTGTGTGTTTTCCTTTTATAATCCCAGAGAAGTGATCCCAACCTATCTCCTAAATATTATTTTACTTGTTTGTTGTGGCTTGCACTGACACCCATAAAATTTATAGGTTTACTGATATTTGTGTATTTGTAATATTTAATAGGACAATTATCTGATATCATTTGTGTGTTTGTTATGATTTGTATGTTTAGTGTAAAAGCATTGTATGTGTATTCAAACTATTGTTCATGCCTGAACTGTCTGATTAGTGATGGTGCTGCACTTTTCAACATGATGGATGCCACCTGGACATGTTTAATTTCTGCTGATGAACTGTGTGATTAGTGATAAGGAATATTATGAACTGTTATTTGCACTTTTTCTACATGATTGGTGCCACTAGGACATGTTTAATTTCTGCTGATGAACAGTGTGATTAGTGATAGTGAATTTTATGGACTGCGGTCAGCAGCTGGTCAACATTACTGGGTGCCACTGATGGACTGCTTCTACCGAAATGGTGTTACTTGTTGATGTCTGCACCTATTTAACATTGCTGGGTGCCACTGATGGACTGCTTCTACTGAAAAGATGTCACCTGTTGATGTCTGCACCTGCCCAACATTGCTGGGTGCCACTGATGGACTGCTTCTACTGAAATGATGTCACTTGTTGGTGTCTGCACCTGCTCAACATTGCTGGGTGCCACTGATGGATTGCTTCTACTGAAAAGATGTCACCTGTTGATATCTGCACCTGTTCAACATTGCTGGTGCCACTAATGGAACTGCTTATACTGAAATGGTGTTACTTGTTGGTGTCTGCACCTGTTTAACATTGCTAGGTGCCACTGATGGACTGCTTCTATTGAAATAATGTTACTTGTTGGTATTTGCACCTGTTGACCATTGCTGGGTGCTACTGCTGGAACTGTCAACTACTTGTTTCTTGGGCTATGGAAAGCGTTTATGTGAATATTTGTATAAACTGTTTTTTGTGTATTACTGTTTGTGAAAAGTTATGAGACTCTTACCTGCACATATTCGTCATTGCTGACGCTATTGATTGAACTATTTAACCACATAATACTTGTGTAAACTATTATGTAAAGTCACATGTATGAAAGAATTTGTATTGCTTACTGTATTTTATATATTAGGTTATTGAAAGGTCATTGCAAAGCCAAAATTTTATCTAGTATGTGATATTTACGTATTAATATTATCTTTTATTTTTGTCTGTATTTTTTTTGACGAATTTGGTGGTATTTTCACCACCAATGCTGGCAAAAATACCATCAAATTCTAGCCTGTGGAGGAAGGGCATATGAAAGGTGGCTACACTGAGCCACAGCGCCAGAGATCGCGCTAGAGAGTATTGTTCCGCCGCCTCCACTGGCAGTGATTATTGAGAACTCGTAGAGGGCAGTGCTTTGGGAGAACTCGCGGTAGTCAGTGCTGAGATGTCGTAGTGAGTAGTGTTTGTTGAGATGAGCTAGTAGGCAGTGCTTGCTGAGATGTGATACTGAAAAGTTCTTGTTGAGATGTGATAGTAGCGAGTCGGTGTGGAGAGATTGTAATGTCTAGAGTGCTTTACATCAATATAAATTAAGGTAACAAACTACTTTTCTTTTCTTTCTCATTATTTCAATGTCCTGAATAATGCGTCATTACAGGTTCAGTCAACAAAGCATCTGGCTTGTGTTCTTGTATTAGAGTGTAATTCTGGTTTTCTTGAGTAATTATGGTATTTCTATTTTCTTTAATTAATTCAGTATAAATGATATTTAAAATTTCTTGTGTTGTTGAAGAAGAACCGTGCCAGATGCGTACGTTGAGTCATACTTCCACACACAGAACAGTTACACTTGTGCTTTGGTTTCGTAGGTTTTGTAGTTGCTGGGGACTTAATTAATTAATTGTGTTAATGAAAATTTCCATTTCAATCATTGTTGTTGTTCTATGCAGTCATATTGCGTAATAATACTAGTCAGGGCCAACCGTTACGAGACTTCGTAATCGGACAGACAGCTACTAAACAAAAAATTAAAATATTATTTTCATTTTATTTTAATTAAGCCCCCATGCAACATTTCAAACCAAAGTGCAGGAATCTGAAGGTTTAAGCGATATGCAAAAGCAACAGTTGACGCAGCTGCTATCGGAATATACTATGGTATTTACCGACCGACCAGGAATAGTCAAAGGGTACCACTATCACATAGAGGTGATGCCCCACAAAACATACTGTCGCGCAACTTACTCCATCCCTTGGTCGAGGAGGGAATTAGTAGCTAAAGAGATTCGGAAGATGTTAGAGTGGGATATCATTGAGCCCTCTTTCTCTCCATACAGTAGTCCTCTTGTAGCAGTGGCGAAAGCCAATGGAAAAATCAGGCTAGTGTTAGATGCGAGGGACATTAATGAAATTATTATACCTGTCCGGACTCGTCCAGAGAATTTAGATGAGCAGATACAAAAATTTCATGGAGTGCAGTACTTGACCTCGTCGATCTTAAATGTTCATATTGGCAAATCCCACTTACACCGGAATCAAGGAAGTACACAGCTTTCATATTCGGAGGGCGAAGTTACCAATTCAAAGTACTTCCCTTCGGATTGAATGTGAGTGCTGGAGTGTTTATTACTGCTCTAGACACGATACTGGGTCTAGACTTGTTAGAAAAAATCACAGTATATGTTGATGATCTGGTAATCGCTACTGCTACTTGGGACGAACATATGGAATTGCTGCATAGAGTACTAGAGAGATTTAAGCAAGCAGGTGTGACAGCAAATTTAGAAAAGTCAAAATTCGGACGGAATAAAATTAAATTTTTAGGCCATCTTATGACACCACTTGGTATCAGCCCAGACAACAAAAAACTAGAGGCGATCCGAGAATTTTGAAAGGCGTATGTACTCGTTGGCAGCGATGATGAGGCATTGTAGAATCTCTGACCAGAGCAGTTGCGCTCGAAGCGCAGTGCAGTACAGTAGTCTGTTGGGAGCAGTAGCCGAGTATAGTTGCAAGCTAGTGGTAGCGCAGAGCAGTCGGCGGGCGTCGGCACCGCAACGGTCGAGATTCAGGACAAGGTATATTATTAAGCAGCATCGCGCTCAGCTAGTAATGTAAATTAAATGTAATGAACTTTAAAGAATCGCCCCAATAATAATTTTGATTTAAAAGCGATTTTTAACAAAGAATCATTCGATTTCCTTCCATTTCCTTTAAACAAAAAAAAATTTCAATTAACTTCAAAATTTAGTTATTGGGATACATCTGCTGCAAGCTGTGGCGCAGAATAAGAGCAGAATTTTGACATGCAGTTATATTAAGGTAAGAAATTAATTCTGATTTTTGCACAGGGCCAAAGACCGACATTTCGGTTAAGCTGAGTTTTGATTGTCACTGTAGTTCCATTGTCATGGGATCATGTTTCATTATTTTATGCGAACTTATACTTGCGTCAGATTGCTAATTTTGTTTAATTGTCATTGTCATTAATATTTTTGCGGGGAGCTTACACTTAGCTCTAGGTACATTTCCATTTGAGTAACATTAGACTTTCATTTTGTGGGGAGGTTACACTTGGCTCCATTTCTAATAATTAGTCTCTTTTAAATTTGTCTGAGGAGCTTACACTTAGCTCTGGCTCCATTTCTATTAAGTATTGTCATTTCAAAATTTCTGTGGGGAGGTTACACTTGGCGACACCCAGTCCAGGATCGTATTTCGTTGAGAATCTTTTGAAAAACAGTCAGATATCTGCTCTTATTGCTTAAATATAATTAGAATTTGGCGCAACGCTTTTACTAATCTTGTGACTTTCTTTCCTCAGATCATCGGCAATTCGTTGCTCTGTTGTATTTGTGTGTTGCTTTTGTATTGTGCTTATTTCTTTTGTGAATATTTGTGTCTATTGTGAAAATGCCGCGAAAGACAGTGAATAGTGTATCGCGAGGTATCATGAACGAAATGACCGAATTAAATAACTTCACCAATAGTACTAGTGACACGCAGTGCAATGATGACAATCCTGCGTTCACTGACAATCAATGCGTTCCAACCACTAATGATGACTTTTGCCTTAATGATGAACAAGCGAACTCAATTGTCTCCACTGTTAATTTGACGACAATTGATGACGTGGGGGGCTCTATTGTAATGAGCGCTGCCCAGTTTAATACACCCGGTTTGAAAAATTCAAATAATGTACAGACAAATTTGTCTAGTGAAAATGAGCGGGATACACAAAGTGCGACGGATTTATTTAATTCCGAAATAATGTCTGACAGTGTACATCCGACTGACAAACCCTTTTGTGAATCTCAGAATAACCAAATGGTTACAGAAAGCGAGACAATTTTAGATCCACCATTAAACAGCACAGTGAATAAAGTAGGTAATGTTACCTCGGATCAATTGATGGCATTATTGCTACAAGTTCTTGAAAAACAAGACAACACTTCCAAACAGTTTAACGAAAAATTAGACAACAATGATGTAAATCTCAAACAACTTAGTGAACAAAACAGACAGTTAAATGAGAAATTAGACAACAATTCCAGGCAGCTTAGTGAACAGATTAGAGCCGTTGCCGCGCAGTGCCATGACACTAAGGAACAGTTACGCGAGGAAATTGAGGCTTGTTCACGAAAAAGTAGCGAAGAAATTAAGTCTGTTGCTCAGGAATTAAGGGAATTGCAAACAGCTGCAACAGAAACACTCAGAGGCGAAATTAGCGGAGTCGCTAAACAATGCTCTGAAAAAGCTACACAATTACGCGACGAGTTTAAAGCAATGACGGTAGAACTTTCGCGCACAATGGATGAAAAGATTGATGCGAAATTCGAACAACAGAACACACAGATTAACGAACGTCTTAGTCTTCACATACAGAACAGTGATACGCATTTCCGCAAATTTATTGATGATCAAAATAAAGTAAAACGTCAAGTAATGGAAACAATCACTGCTCAGAGACAGGAAGACAAAAGTAAGATGTTTGCGAAAGCAAAAACATACGTGGACAACAATATTGCTACAGTGTCCGACAAAATTAATACCATCGAACAGTCAAACACAGAATTACGTGACGAAATTTCTGATCTGAAATCGAAAACAGACACATACATAACAGATTTTCAAACAGTGACCGACAGACTCGAACAATTAGAACTAACACAGGATTCCGATGTCGTGAAAGCTGATGTTAAAAAACTGAACGAAACTACACGTAAGTTGCAAAAACAGATTAACGCCTCTGATTCTAAAACCGATGATCAGGTTAAAATACTGACTGAAAAATGTGATGAATTGGCCAGTCGTATTGACGTCATTGAAAGTACTAATGACAGCAAATCAGACGACATTTCACCGGTTTTATTTAGTCAAACAACTGAATTTCAAAATTTACAGCAGACAATTAATGAAATCGATTCGTCTAATAACACGTTGCGTAGAAAACTGTCAAGTTTACAGCAGGAAGTAACAGAGATGAAAAATATTTCGGTTAATAACGCATCACAGCAGACGCCACTTTGCGAACATTTGTCAGATTCGCGCAACGCGTGTAATTTGGGTAATCTACAAAGAGCACCCGACTTTGATTCCGAACAATCACAGTTCAACAGATTCTCTTACAACCATGAACCTGTTCCATCACACAGAGACGATAATTTCGATTACAAACATTTTCTGTCAGTGAGAAAGTTTAAAATATTTAAAAACGACAGAACACAGATTTATCCGCTAGATTGGATACAACAATTTAGCTTTGCTTTTCCACCGACTTGGCCTGTTACGCACAAACTTGAATTTATTTGCAGTTTTTTGGAAGGCGAACCGGCAACTCGTATGAGACCGATCGCGAGGCAATGTTACTCGGTAGAGGAATTTCAGAATGCTTTTCTATCAGCGTATTGGTCGAAGACGACACAGCGCGGAATTAAAGATCAGTTAATTAGCTTACCAAATTATGAGAACACAAATTTTTCCAGTGTCACGCAATTTTTTGAGCACATGGTCCAGCAGAACCAGTACCTAAGTGAACCCTATAGTGAATCTGCACTTATTGAATTATGTATCTCTAAATTACCACGATCATTAAGAGTGTCACTTCTCACGGGTCAACAGAAAGAAAATATTTCAGCATTCAGGGATCTGTTGCAGCTTTTAGAAGTGCAGCAATCTGATTATTCCTTTGTAAACAAAAATTTTTCGTATAACAACCAAGGCCAACAAACGTACAGCAATTATGATCAGACACGTAATTTCAATGGTAGAAGTGATAGACGCTTTAGGACTGACAACCACCAGAACTTTGGTAACAGACAAAATTCTAATTATCGGTATCGTCAACATTATGAGCAACAGGAACCACATTTTGGTAACAATAGACGTTTTCCGCCACAACAACATGAAAGTCAGCCGGTTAGCATACCTAACCAACAATGGAATGCACAAGGTCAACCAGGCTTTAATGTTTCGCCGCGTGCACGTGTAGTCCCTGATACAACAAATAGTAACGCACGGCAGCAAGGAAATAACTACGTACAGAGAAGACAGTATTTCAATTCCTATCGCAATGCACCGTATAGGAATGAGTATCACGACAGACGTAAAAATGATGAGCACAATTATCAGCGTACGTTTAATAACAGTCGGTCATACCAACAGCAAAATTGTCCACAAGAACCTATTCTCATGAATGAACCCGACAGTAGGTATCATCCAGAGCGTAATGCGTCTGGAAGAAGTAATAGAACTGTTCAAATTGTACAAATGCCACAACATCCTCCTGATAATAATAACACGTCAGATAGAATCTGACTAGATACTGTACAGGACGCATCTTCCAATAACACAAGCACTACTTTTGACACGCAAAATGTTGTTTACGAAAATGTTATTACTTTCGACGACATTCGAGACACTCTTTTACAGGAAAAACCAGTTATTCAGAAAATCATTTCACATCCTGTTATCGAAATTAAAATTGGTTCATCGAAATTTTCGGCAGTAATCGATTCCGGATCACCTATGTCAGTTATAAATGAGGAAACTTTTAACGAGTGTAACAAAGAGAATACATATCCTACATTACCATTAGGCAAAACAAAAGTGAAAGGAGCAGTATCGAGTAAAGGAGTAGACGTTAAATTACAGACGCATTTATCATTTTGTATTGGAGGTCATATTTTTCACTCAAATTTTTAGATTGTTCCTTTATTGACAACAGACGTAATTTTAGGTACTAATTTTCTCGTACAACACGATGCAGTGGTTGATTTTCAAAATTCTTATTTAATGCTAAAAGATGAAAATGTGCAATTAGCTTTAGAATTTCAGCATTCACTATCTGCAGAAGAACAAACAATTAACCGCACAGAGGTCATTTCCGCAACACGTAACATAGACTGTAGTTCCACATTGTTCACGGACACGTACGTACATAACTATAACATTCCAGACGAAGCTGACTACGACGTAATGCAGATGATTTCAGATAAAGTTAAACAAAGCAGTGCAAATACAGACGACGAACGCACGCAATTACACAAAATTCTTTTGCAGCAAGATCCAGTTTTCGACAACATTCCTGGTACTATGTCCGGCTTTATGTATGAATTTCAAGTCAAACAGCACGACACATTTAAAGCAAAGCATTATCCTATTCCGTATATTCATAGAGAACAAGTTAAAAAAGAATTGCAGGATATGCTCGATCAAGGAATTATTGAACCAGCAGTTAGTCCGTACATAAACCCGCTACATATTGTTAAGAAAAAAGATGGCTCACTTCGCCTTGTACTTGATTCACGTCACATTAATGACATTATTATTAATGAAACAGATCGACCACAGACATTAGAAGAACTACTACAGAAATTTCATGGTACTGCTATTTATTCTACGTTAGATTTGAAATCGGGATTTTGGCAAATTCAACTTCATCCAAATTGCAGAAAATATACAGCTTTTCTCTGTTTTGGTGACTGTTATCAATTTTGCAAATTACTATTCGGCTTAACTATTTCTTCTGCAGCTTTTATTCGCGGTTTGAACACAATACTTCCGACAGAACTTAAAGACAGAATCACGACGTACGTAGATGACATTCTTATCGCAGAAGCTAACTGGACTGAACACAATCTGATTTTAGAACAACTGTTGCAAACCTTTCATGCACAAGGACTTACAATTAATCTCAGTAAATCGCATTTTGGCAAAACTTCTATAAAATTTCTTGGACACGTAATTTCAGCAGAAGGTATTGCGCCTGATCCAGAAAAACTTCAAGCTTTACGTGACATTACTGTTCCTACAACGAAGAAACAATTACGCAGTTTTTTGGGCTTAATTAACTTTTTTCGCAAATTTATTCATCACTCTGCTTTAGACACACCTAGATTATGCCAATTAACAGGTGAAAATACTATTTGGTCATGGGATAAGCAAGCACATTCTGAATTCGTGAACCTGAAACATGCTTTGTTGAATGCTCCACTTTATCGCACCCAGATCTTACTCGAAATTTTTCTATTGCCACCGACAGTTCTAACACAGCTTTAGGCGTACACATTTTTCAGGAAATTGAAGAGGATGGTTCTACAGTAATTAAAAACATCGCATTTGCAAGCCGCATTTTGTCACCTGCTGAACGAAATTATTCCGTTACTGAACTAGAAACATTATGTGTTGTATGGGCTTTTACGAGATTTAGACACTTTCTTTATGGCAGACATACGACTGTTTACACGGATCACAGAGCTATACAATTCTTACTTTCGGCTAAATTTACTCATGATAGATTAAGCAGATGGAAACTGTATTTACAGGAATTTAATTTTACGATTGTTCACATTCCCGGCACACAAAATGTAATAGCAGACGCATTATCGCGTTCTCTCAGCAACAATCAGCAAGACGTAGCAACCAACTTCTGCAAAGCAAATTTCAGCGTCATGTACATTCAACAAGTTGCATTTGAAAATTTTATTTCATCGTCATTGCAAGACATAGCACGAGAGCAAATCAAAGGCAATGTGTGGAAAGAAATTAAACACCTTTGGCAAGATAAGAATAATGTTACGATTAGGAACCACTACACTGTACGCAATGACATTCTGTTTCGCCGCTTTCATCCTGACAGCAACAATTGGTTATTATGCATTCCTGACGAACTGATTAACAAATTAATCTTGTACACTCATTTAAGTTACGCACATTATGGAGCCAGAAAATGTTTTCTTATACTGAGACAGAACTGTTATTTTTCGAACATGGAAAAACGTATACGACGAGTTTTAGCGTCATGTAAAATTTGCCAGAAAGCTAAGTCTGACACCACTTCACATATTCCTCCATTATACCCCATTGTACCTGTTAAATTAAAACATATGGCCGCAGTAGACATTTTTGGTCCAATTCCGAGAACTAACAGAGGTTTTTGCTACATCTTTGTCGCTGTTGAACTCACTTCAAAATTTGTTACTTTCACTCCGTTACGCAAAGCTACTGCTAAAACTGTTTCGAAAGCATTTGTAAAACATTTTCTATTTCATGTAGGGCATGTGATGAAAGTAATTTCTGACAATGGATCACAATTTCGTTCTGCTATATGGACACGCATGTTACGAGCTAGAAACATTTCTCCGATTTATATATCCAAGTACCACGCTTCTTCGAACCCTTGTGAACGATTAATGAAAGAAATTGGTAAACTGTGTAGAATATACTGCCACAAAAGACATGTTAATTGGGACGCACACATACACTCATTCCAAGATGTAATTAATTCCATTCCAAATGAATCCACTATGCTATCTCCGTCTGTAATACTGAAAAATGTTGAACCACTAAACAAAATTAAAGAATTAGTAACATTTCCTACATCTCGTCGATTACGACACCACGAAATAATTGACATTGCGCTGAACAACATCAAACGTGCCGCAGAGTGCCGGAGAAGACAGCAAAAACAGGTTTGTAGACGCCGAGACTTTCACGTTGGACAGAAGATATTAGTACGTACACACTATTTATCCAGCAAATTAAAAGGTAAGTGCAGTAAATTTGAACTTCTGTACGCAGGTCCATATCGGATTCGCAGTATTCCTCACCCCAATGTTGTACACGTCGAAACTTTGAGAACCAGAAAATCGAAAGGCAATCACCATATCTCCAATGTTAAACCGTTTATTGAATGAACATACTTTATGATTTATCACACTGTAATACATTTTCCAGATATTTATGTGAACAATTATTGATGATTATCGTATTTTTTCTTGGCAAGTGCCCGGCAAGGTAAGGTTAGCAGGTCGCTCTTCTTGTCGTTACACATCAGACCGTGCATATTTTCCAGATGAACTTACACTTTTTTATGACCACATATGCAATTATAATTATATGACTAATTACTGATGATGATTATCGTATTTTTTCTTGGCAAGTGCCCGGCAAGGTAAGGTTAACAGGTCGCTTTTCTTGTCGTTACACATCAGACTGTGGACATTTTTCATTTTTTTGTGTGTACGATTGTTTTCAAGTTTTGTTTGTATGCACTGTGAACGAGTTAAGGTATAACACACACCAGTTGACTTTGACATTTTGCCCTATGATATCTCAACATCGTGACTGTTTTACTTTTTTTTTTTACTGCTGCATTATGATATTCTCTGTACACTTTTTGCCTTTAAACACTGTCTATGCTTTTGACATATTACGTTTTCTGTCATGTTATGCTGTATGCTTAATTGTGTCACCATTAACCAGTCATTATTTAAAGGGTATATGATTTAAATGCAAGACATTAATCTTTGTTCATCAATTTCAGAAAGAAATGATGCGTAAAGGAAATAAATTGAACAGAAATGGGAATTTCACCTACGGAATAAACGAAAGAAGATGCAATAACCTTATGAGGAAGAGTAAATGGATTAGGATTAACAAGCATTAACAAGAATATACTATACACATCGCAGAATAGTAGTCTTAACTAATTTTTTCTTTCAGAATACGAAGCGATTGATACAAGATGTCAGACAGAACTACACATCTTAGTTTTAAGTGATGAAATATGCTAGAGATAAGGAATAGTTGTGTGATGAATAATGAAGTGATTTTTGCAGATGATAATTAATGCTGATGAAGAGTAATGATGAAGAATATGCTACTATGAATAATGAAGTTTTTTCTTTACAGGTGATGATGATAATGAAGTTATGATAATATGGATAATGAAGTTTTTTTTTCTTTACAGATGAGGATAATGTTGAAGTTATGTATTTATGCTATGTAGTTATTTAAGTATTTGTTGCAGTTTGCTTTGACAGCAGGTGTTATATTGCATAGTAGGATGACTGAAGGTTTTGGAAAGGACAGCTATGGAACACATTTTTATACACATTTCACTACCTGTTAATTCGAAGTTCACTACTTTTCAGCATAGTCTGCGTTTCTTCTTTCAGCTCAATAATCCATTTTGTATTTTTCCAGGAGAAGCTTTTCATGATACTTACTAAACTTGTTACTTATTATACCTGTTCTAATACTTGCAATTTTATTTTTTACCCATTTGTGTATATCATTTACAAATGTGATCACATATACTGCCTTGTTGCATAACCTTGCTACAGCTGACTCATGACGAATGACGTTACACATTTTTCATTTATAGGAACAACCTAGAAGCAATTTTTTCTCTTATTTCTTCTTGCTTTCTCTTATAATTACCCAAAGCAATGCATTGCTAGCACAAAAAAAAAAAAAAACAAAATGTATTACCAGTCTCATATAATGTCACTAGTTTATGATAATTGTGAATAATACTGATCAGCTCTGAATAGTATGTCACGTTAATAATGACTTCTTAATTATCTGAATAATAATGCTTTGTAACCGGTTAATAATTGCCATTGTCTATTGTAATGAGACTACTTATTATGCCCATGATTATTAATGCTATGATTGTAATTGTGTAACTGGCTAAGAATTACCACTATCTATTGTAATGAGATTACTTATTATGCCCATGATTATTAATGCTATGATTGTAATTGTGTAACTGGCTAAAAATTGCCACTGTTTATTGTAATAAGACTACTTATTATGCCCATGATTATTAATGCTATCATTGTAATTTTATAACTGGCTAGTAATTGCCACTGTCTATTGTAATGAGACTACTTATTATGCCCATGATTATTAATGCTATGATTGTAATTGTGTAACTGGCTAAGAATTACCACTGTCTATTGTAATGAGACTACTTATTATGCCCATGATTATTAATGCTATGATTGTAATTGTGTAACTGAACAAAGATTGCCGCTGTTTATTGTAATACGACTACCCATGATGGCAATAATTTAATTTTATGAACATTATTCTGTAATACTAAAATACTTGGTACAGAAATGTTCAATAACTAGAGTATGGATGCCGCAAACTACTTATGTAATCACCACTCAAGACTTGTGTGTTAGTTAATGTCCTTCACCTTCTGACCTAACTACCTGAAAATATTGTAACATCCATTTGTCTTGTCCATCCTCATTATCATGGAGCACTATATTTGGTTTTTGCACTAATTCTACGTTGGTGTGCCTCTTAAGAGTGTGGTGTTGACACGACATGCTGTCCACCACCGTAAGCGATGAAGACGTTATTATGGTCCCACTGTTTGGTGTACCTGGTATACTGCCAAATGATAGCATGGAATATTACTACGACGTTTCAGTGTCTTGATACGCTGATAAATACTTCTGGGAACGGAACTGCAGACTGTATCACTTAGTGTTGTGATTCTGTGGAAAGATATGGACTTTCAGTGCAGCTGTGTGCAAACTAAAGTGCTACAACCATGATGCAATCCTTTCCTTTCCTATCCTAATAGTGAAAATCATTTTTAACTAACTTCATTTATGTTAATGGCCTATACATTTTTCTCGATTTGTTGAACTCCAGTGCGAGTACACTTGTCACTTGTCGACATGATTTTCTGCCATTGTTTATTTATTGTGAAAATACTAAAGACATTTTTCGATTTGTTCTGAAGTGCAGTATGTGAGCTCTCTTGTCATCTATATTGTATATACTTTTTGTGATTTGATGATTTTTCTACCCTTGCGTTTATTTGTTATAAAACTGTTCAAAAGTTTTCAGTGCATGTGCACTTATGTGAATATGTTTTCTACTGAACTCCAGTGCCTGTGCACTCTTCTCAATTTTCAATATGATTTGTGTTCATTCTGCATACCTTTTATGATTTATGTCATTTGTTCCTCATTGTATATACATTTCGTCTTTTGCTGATATATTCTCCACTACAGTGCATGTGCACTCATGTCCTTTATCAACATGATTTTGTTCAAAAAAAATGCTACAGAATCTTACAGTGCGTGTGCACTTTGTTATCTGTCAAATAATTTGTATATACATTTTTCTGATTTACTAATATGTTTTGTACTTATATTTTGTCTTGTCTGTAATGTTTTGTAATCGGTGCATGCGCACAACATTTAATTCATGTATTACATCCAAATATTTTTTAAATGTTAATTAATTAAAAGAAAAATTTGTTACGGTGGCAAGTCCAAATGACTCACCATCGCTGCCAAATTTTTTGCCCCCCAGTGGAGGGTTATGAAAGGCGTATGTACTCGTTGGCAGCGATGATGAGGCATTGTAGAATCTCTGACCAGAGCAGTTGCGCTCGAAGCGCAGTGCAGTACAGTAGTCTGTTGGGAGCAGTAGCCGAGTATAGTTGCAAGCTAGTGGTAGCGCAGAGCAGTCGGCGGGCGTCGGCACCGCAATGGTCGAGATTCAGGACAAGGTATATTATTAAGCAGCATCGCGCTCAGCTAGTAATGTAAATTAAATGTAATGAACTTTAAAGAATCGCCCCAATAATAATTTTGATTTAAAAGCGATTTTTAACAAAGAATCATTCGATTTCCTACCATTTCCTTTAAACAAAAAAAAATTTCAATTAACTTCAAAATTTAGTTATTGGGATACATCTGCTGCAAGCTGTGGCGCAGAATAAGAGCAGAATTTTGACATGCAGTTATATTAAGGTAAGAAATTAATTCTGATTTTTGCACAGGGCCAAAGACCGACATTTCGGTTAAGCTGAGTTTTGATTGTCACTGTAGTTCCATTGTCATGGGATCATGTTTCATTATTTTATGCGAACTTATACTTGCGTCAGATTGCTAATTTTGTTTAATTGTCATTGTCATTAATATTTTTGCGGGGAGCTTACACTTAGCTCTAGGTACATTTCCATTTGAGTAACATTAGACTTTCATTTTGTGGGGAGGTTACACTTGGCTCCATTTCTAATAATTAGTCTCTTTTAAATTTGTCTGAGGAGCTTACACTTAGCTCTGGCTCCATTTCTATTAAGTATTGTCATTTCAAAATTTCTGTGGGGAGGTTACAATTTCCAAGTCCCTGCACTAAGAGACAATTGAAAGCGTTCATTGGACTTACGTCTTTTTTCAGAAGGTTCGTACCTTATCAGTTGTTAAATGACGCGTGTAACGTCTAGTAAGAAACAAAAACAACATATTATGTAGTAATTAGAAAATTAGGTGTATCATATTGTGTCATTGTATAAAATTATGTATTTTTTTATTATTTATTTTTGAGAACGTCTGCGTCGGCGAGTAATAAAACCGACACAGAAGATAAATGTTAAACAGAGATTAAAAAAGGAACTAGTATATAATACGTGATGAATATGAATGTTTTTGACTTCTTAATTTGGAAGTTGTGCGAGTAAGATCTCCTGTGTTGTCGTAGAGAACGCTAATGTAGCATTCTTTTGTCGAGACTAAGCAATGTACGCCATTACGTGTGAATTTACAAAGGTCTGTAATCACTGAGATATTTAAATGTTTTAATAGAGTTGTTTAAATGAAAACTTGTATTATTAATTGTTAAAGCTTGCTTGCCTATTATCCCATCCTGTTGAGACATTTATCAGTTATATAAATATTATCTGTGGTGCTGAGCTGCGTGGAGAACGAAGAGCCGCTGCCGCGGCGTATTTAAACGACTTACAATATAGTCGAGAATACCGCAAGGAAGCGGTAAAATAATAGTAAAATAAAATTATTTCTTTTAGCTCCCAGACTGGCAGTGCAGATCAGCAGATTTTATGATGTGTTGCAGGTTGACGCGGGCTGCTGATAGGATATAGTACCAAGTACAAATAAGTTAATGTACCTTCAGAATCTGATAGGAATCTTGCTGTGCTCCGTTCTGGTCTGGCAAACTTTATAGTGACAACGTATTTTTTTTTTAATGAGAGTCTCATGTTCTTGGGCTAGTCGTGGTATGAAATAGTATTTTACCGATAAATAAAATCCACTGCAAACTTGTGTTTTTGAACGATCATACGAACTGTAACATCAGTGTTCATAACAAAGTAATTTCAATTTTCAATAACTATGAAGTAGGGAAGATATATTGATTCTTAGCATGAGTTACAGTTACAAAAAAACGTTCCTTTAATTATAGGCCAGATACAGAACAATATATTATTTTGCTAAAAGGTAATGATGATAAAGAAATTCAAAGCACAGCAACGCAAAAAGTATTTCACGTAACTCTTTTCATATATGCGTTGGTACGCTAATAATAATAATAATAAAAATAAATAAACAAAAGAGCAACAATTTACAATTCACGAGTTACGTGAAACTGGCGCCCAACGTGGGGCCCGAATTTGCAGTGGCCACAAATATAAAATTTTATGTATTTTTCTTTCAGTGTTGATTGTTATGTATGTATATATATGTATTTAGTGATAAATGTATATATGTATATCATGATCAATGCCATGTATTAATGAATGTGCAAACACTCTTTCATGACAAAACGTACTACTGCAAGCGAGTCAGAGAAGACGATCCTGATAGTACTGAGAAACTGTAACGACTACGTAATCCAGGGGCAGCCGAACCCCGAGATCAGATAAACTAAAGGTAAGACTACAGTGTAGTTGTCCTGTTTGTAGAAGTTGAGCTCCAGTGAAGTGATCTCATTTCGCTAGTGGTGTGCAGATTGTGCGTAGTTTGATGTTAGTGTTTGTGACAGGACAAAGTTGATGGTAGATAGTAATTTTTAGTGTGCAGTGTAGGGTAGCTAAATTAACGTATTTTGTGTGCAAGGGGCAAAACTGTCAGATTTTGTGTTTTAGTAAGCAATTTAGGAATATGGTTAAGTTGCGTAGTCAGCGTCCGAGCAATATGGATACTGAGGAACAACAATTAGTTAGTGCAGGAAATGTAGAACCGGGTACCTTAAGCAGTACAAGTACTCTCTTTGAGGATATAACATGTGAGAATGTGGGGGCAGGGGCACAGGAAGTGGTGCCACCGCCCACTAGTGCTCAAGGAGATGTAGATAAAGAAATTGTACCACCACCAGAAAAGCAGGAACCAGAGAGTGGTAATCTGACTGGTGGGTATTCACTTCAGGCTATCTTAGAGCGTGTGTTAGATTACCAGGCAAAATTTGCGCAACAACAAGCTGAAAAGGACGAGAAAATTGAGATTTTTCTCGCACAGCAAGCTGAGCGAGATCGCCAACAAGCCGAGCGAGATCGCCAGCAGGCTGAGAGGGATCGGCAGCAAGTTGAGCGAGATCGCCAGTTAGCAGAAAATTTACTTGCCCAGCAAGCTGAGCGAGATCGCCAATTAACAGAAAATTTACTTGCCCAACAAGCTGAGCGGGACCAGCAACTTGAGCAATCTTTAGAAATTATGAAAAAGGACATTGCCTGTATGAAACAGAGTTATGAGTCGACACCTAAGGCCGTGCAGGAGTTGACGGAACAGGTCAACAACCTGCAAGTAGCAAACACTAACATGGTAGATGAAATAGGTGTATTAGCCAACCGAGTAGAAAAGCTAGAAATAGATTCCACACAGCTTGTAGAACAGAAGTGGAACGAACAAGCAACTAAAATCGAAACCGAATTCAACTCATGGCTAGAAGTGAAGGAGAGTGAGTTTGACAAAAATATTAATTCTAAAGTACAAGTAGCCATAGCAAATAGAGATTCCGAATCGTTCAGTACCGCAGTAAATAGTCAGGTACAGAATGACGTGCAAACCATCAAACAAATACTCAGTGAGGATATTCCGCAGTGGCAAGTGAATATGAACAAACGGATATCCGACCTGGAGAAGGGTTTAGCACAAAGCAGAAAGCATTTGGACCAGGAACCTATGTCGCCAACAGCCCATGGTTTTGGCAACGCACAAATTTATACGCGATACAACAATGGGGAATCTGTAGTCGATAATGCGAAGAGCTGTAGCTTCGGTTCGGAGCACACAGCATATGTCCCAGGAGCAAACCCATGTAGTTCAAAAATATTAGTTGAAGAAAGTTTAATCAAAAATAGGCAATTTCAAACATTTACTACTGAACGGAAATCAGTACACCCAGTAGTATTCATAAAAAGCTTTAAAAATATCTTGCCCAGTGTGTGGAACGAAACACAGAAAATTCAATACGTAATGTCATACATTCAAGGTGACGCAGCGTTGTGGGCTACAGAAGTAGCAGACAGCTGCAGGACATACGAACAGTTCGAAAGGGCATTTCTGTCGAAATATTGGTCGCCTTGTATACAAGAGCGGCTAAGAAAAGAAGTATATAATCCCGAACCGTACTCACCCCGTCTTGGGAATTTGAGGCGGTATTTTGAAAAGTATATAAACAAAACGCGCTACTGGGACGAGCCTATATCACCAAGACACATAATAAGACTACTAAAATCACATTTACCCATTCATATCAAAGAGAAATTAATACATGTACCAGAAAGCGACATGGAAAACTTCCTGTCTGTTCTAGATTCAATAGACTTGATCCAGGAAGACGCAAAATCAGCGTGCGATCACTCGCGGAATAATGGGTCAGGATGTAAACACGACAGAAATAGTAGTGCACAAAACCACAACCATGGAAATGGTGGGGGTGGTAACAAGCGCCAAGAACATTCGCAAAATGGTAGTAATGGTAGAGGCCAGAACGGGTATGGGCAACCAACTTACAACAAAAAGCGTCGATTTGACGACCGGTACGAATCCGGAATGTCAGGGACCAACCGCTGGAAAAATGCGCGAGGTCAGTGGCAGAGCAATTATAGTGATAGTAATCGAAATTGGCAGCAGAATCAGCGAAGAAGCCCAGAGCGACAGGGTAATGACCGGTATGACAACAATAGACCACCACCGCAAAACGCGCCTATTGCGCAGCCGTGGCGGCCTACAAATCAGAGTGTAATATAGTGGAGGTCGCGGACAATAGCCGTCCAAGTACCTCACAAGTAAGCAATGCAACAAACTAGAATCGGCCTCGATACGCTCTCCATCGCTGGCCGAGGGATGGAGTGAGAGCAACACGAGTCATAATAATATACCTGGGATACGTATGCTGCGATACAACGACGGTGTCAGTATGGATAAAGATCTACTGAACGAAACGCACGAATGTAAGAAGGATAATAACGAAAATGTGCAAGCTATTATCGAAGCGAAAATCAATGATGTTGCAGTGAATATAATCATCGACACAGGTGCCTCAGTAAGTGTAATGAGTATGGAGTTATTTAAAGCACTGGGAAAAGGACATAGCATTCCGACTTTCCCGGTTAATAATTGTAAGGTGTCTGGAGCCATTAGTGCACAGAGCCAATTAGTTAAGTACCAGGTGCAGGTGGAGATTTGTAAGGAGGGCGAAGCCATAGTGAGCTCGTTCCTCGTTGTTAAAGGATTAAAGGTGGCCTGCATTCTGGGAGTAGATTTTCTCCGTGAGAGGGACGCATTGATCGACCTCTCCTTGGGGAAATTAAGCATAGTTAATAGGGGTAGGAGGATTGAGTTATCTATGATGAAATCGAAGGAGGTACTTGTGCCGTGTTGTAATCGAATCAATATCAAAGGTAGGAACCCTTGGGTACTACACCTCGATGATTTTTCACATGCAGCAGACCTCTATTACCCGAATTTAGAGGATCGAAATTTTGAAACAAATGTTGAGGCATTTCAAACCAAAGTGCAGGAATCTGAAGGTTTAAGCGATACACAAAAGCAACAGTTGACGCAGCTGCTATCGGAATATACTATGGTATTTACCGACCGACCAGGAATAGTCAAAGGGTACCACTATCACTTAGAGGTGATGCCCCACAAAACATACTGTCGCGCAACTTACTCCATCCCTTGGTCGAGGAGAGAAGTAGTGGCCAAAGAAAAAAAGAGGTGCGATCGAGGTGTAACTAACGAACAGAAATATAATGTAGGAGACCTAGTACTTATTCGTAACCACCCTAAATCTTCAGCCACCTTAAAACGGAATAGTAAGTGGCAATTGCTATATTCAGGGCCCTTTGAGGTAATAAGCGTGCCCCACGAATGTAGCTATTTGTTAGCACATCCTCATACGGGGAAGATCAAAGGATTGTATCCACGTAAAGATGTGAAGTTATTTATTCAGTGACATATCACATATAAAGAGTAATAGTTGTAAGAAGATTTTAATTATGTTTTAGAGTATAAGTATGTTAGTATTAAGGAAGAAATTTGTGTGTAATTAAACTTGGAGGAAGGGGAATCAGAAAGTGAACAATAGCTTACACAGGAAAGATTTTGTTTAAAAACAATTAAAGCCATTAAAATACTATATGCTCATTAAGCAACGAACAATCTTCTTGTTGATAAAGTGAGGATTAATTTCTTGAACCATTTTACAAAGGATTAATTTCTTGAACCATTTTCTATGTGTAGTATGTAAGTGCAATTAATGATGCAACCTTATATAGTAAGGTAACTGTTGTAATTGTATTAGAATAAGGAACCCTGAGAGAGAGAGTCTTTACTAGCCAAACATTGACTTTGTAAAATGCAACAATTATGTGATGTAATGTTTGCTGCCAGTAGTGATTTGAGAACGACACTGGAGCAGAAGCTAATTAAAAACAAGCCCGTTCCGTGTAAACTCCGCTTTGTATGTATCAATGCTTCAATTGAAGCCTGTGTACTTGGTACACGCCCTTGAATATTCATTACGCGATACGCGAATTAAGTCAACCAATGCGGAACCTACACTGTAGTCATGTAGGAAAAATCATTAAAAATAACGCTAGTGCTAAATGAAGTATTTATTGAGCAATATGCCCAAGTCAAGCTGTCATGCACATGGTAAAATCTGTTTGCTAGATGGGTGATAACCAGGCAAGCTACACTGAAAGGAGGAAAGGAAAACTATGTAAAAAAAAAAAATCACACACCTTTAAAAAATTTACAAAAGGGCCATATACGCCTAGTAACAATATGAAAACTGTGTTGTGATAAGGTAAAAACAAATAGACGCCATGTAGATGAGAGTGATTATGCAAAGAACAGTTAAAAGGTATTAAAAAATAAACTGTGTGCATAAACAATTGAGGAAAGGACGGAATATTGTGTGTAGTAGGGACAGAAAATGACTGTTGTATCTGCACCAATATATACGTCGATAAGTCTAGTGTTGAGTGATAGACTGTCCTAGTGCAGTGCTCAACGAACAATAGACAGTGTATAAAAACAGTAGTTATTGATCCGTTCGGAGTCGATTCAAACAAACATCGCTGAGACATTTAGTATGTGTGTAACGAAACATTTTCGCGTGTTGAAAGACGCTCTGGCAGTGTATCAACCGTGGGAGTGAGTGAAAATGTGTAGTACAATGTGCGTGTGACGAACCCTGAATACCAGTGTCACAATGCCACAAGAAACCTGTTATCACGCCAAAACATCCTGTGCATACCAGTGAAGCGAAGGCTTACTGAACAATAAACGCTTTTAACAAGTTGCATTTTCTTCCACAGGTAGTAATCTGTGTCCTTAAAGACAGTCCACCGTTGTGGAATGTTTGTTTCATGCGCTACGACGGGGAGCCATGCGGAGAAGCAGAAACGAGTGCCGTGCCGCCAGCCAGCCGGTCGCGGTAAACCACTGCAACTCGCCGACATCGGCGAATGGTTCGCCGCGGTTCGCGACTGCTTGGGCGCCACGTCAGCACGACGTCGCTATTACTGAGAGCCGGTCGTCGAACCCAGCGGCCGTCGGCACGCGGCGTTCCAGACGACGCTACTCAACAATTGCTTCGCGCCGCCAGCTCCGTACAACATTGTTGTCATTCAAATGAACTATCAACTATGTGTTTAATGTACTAATGAATAGGGTTTATTGGACACGAAATGACGTGACAAACATTTGTTTTTTTTTTCTTGAGTTACTCAATACAGACTCAAAGTATTCATTGGTTCAGTGATGTATAGATATAATATGTTTTCGTCATGTTAATGAAGTATACCCGCACGAATGCTAGAACATTTTAAAACAATTGTCGTGAGTAAGTGCAGAGACGATTCATTATACTACTGTAAAAATGTGTAATAAGTGACTTTCATTACAATCCAGAACACAAATATGAAAAAGGGGTAGAAAGTATATTGGTAACTAAGAGACTAAAAGTTTAACATGCTCTCACAAATAGCCTTTGTTATATGTGAACATTGGATAGAGTCTGAACTTTTTGTGATCAAACTGGGTATTAAAACAAACCAGGCGAGATGACCATGGATCCGGCGCAGTTTTCCCAGGTTTTCTGATCGCACGTAGCCCGAATGGGGGAGCCAAATAAATGTAATGACCCTGGGACTAGGTTTACGGTCACCTCGCAAAGTGAAAGAACAGTATAAAAAGTGTAATTAAACCTACAGTGTAAGAGAACTAAGAAGTGTAAAGTGAATGTTCCAACCAAGGTAACAGACAATAACCAAACAGACGTTAGTGGCAGCATATTGCCGAACATTTTCAACGTTAGTCAATTGCTGCCAGGGGGCATTGTAATGTCTAGTAAGAAACGAAAACAACATATTATGTAGTAATTAGAAAATTAGGTGTATCATATTGTGTCATTGTATAAAATTACGTATTTTTTTTATTATTTATTTTTGAGAACGTCTGCGCCGGCGAGTAATAAAACCGACACAGAAGATAAATGTTAAACAGAGATTAAAAAAGGAACTAGTATATAATACGTGATGAATATGAATGTCTTTGTCTTCTTAATTTGGAAGTTGTGCGAGTAAGATCTCCTGTGTTGTCGTAGATAACGCTAATGTAGCATTCTTTTGTCGAGACTAAGCAATGTACGCCATTACGTGTGAATTCACAAATGTCTGTAATCACTGAGATATTTAAATGTTTTAATAGAGTTGTTTAAATGAAAACTTGTATTATTAATTGTTAAAGCTTGCTTGCCTATTATCCCATCCTGTTGAGGCATTTTTCAGTTATATAAATATTATCTGTGGTGCTGAGCTGCGTGGAGAACGAAGAGCCGCTGCCGCAGCGTATTTAAACGACTTACAATATAGTCGAGCATACCGCAAGGAAGCGGTAAAATAATAGTAAAATAATATTATTTCTTTTAGCTCCCAGACTGGCAGTGCAGATCAGCAGATTTTATGATGTGTTGCAGGTTTACACGGGCTGCTGATAGGATATAGTACCAAGTACAAATAAGTTAATGTACCTTCAGAATCTGATAGGAATCTTGCTGTGCTCCGTTCTGGTCTGGCAAACTTTATAGTGACAACGTATTTTTTTTCAATGAGAGTCTCATGTTCTTGGGCTAGTCGTGGTATGAAATAGTATTTTACCGAGAAATAAAATCCACTGCAAACTTGTGTTTTTGAACGATCATACGAACTGTAACATCAGTGTTCATAACAAAGTAATTTCAATTTTCAATAACTATGAAGTAGGGAAGATATATTGATTCTTAGCATGAGTAACAGTTACAAAAAAACGTTCCTTTAATTATAGGCCAGATACAGAACAATAAGACTTCAATATATATATATATATATATATATATATATATATATATATATATATATATATATATATTATTTTGCTAATAGGTAATGATGATAAAGAAATTCAAAGCACAGCAACGCAAAAAGTATTTCACGTAACTCTTTTCATATATGCGTTGGTACGCTAATAATAATAATAATAAAAATAAATAAACAAAAGAGCAACAATTTACAATTCACGAGTTACGTCAAACGCGTCATTACTAAATCTACTACGAAAAAATGTGCAGTGGGTTTGGACTGACAAATGTCAACAAGCTTTCGAAGCGATTAAAACCGCCCTACTGAATGCAAATATTTTGCAGCACCCAGATCTGTCAAAAGATTTTTGTCTTGCGACGGATTCGTGTTCCTATGGCTTGGGAGCGTGCCTGTTCCAGTGGGAGGAATCAACGACCCGGCAACAATAAAGATTATCGGCTTCGCCAGTAGGACTTTAACTAGCTGCGAGAGAGCCTACTCGGCAACCGAACTGGAAGCGCTTGCAGTAGTCTGGGCTGTAAAAAAGTTTAATTACTATCTACAGGGGAAGGAGATTAGAGTGTATAGTGACCACCAGGCGTTAAGTTTTTTGATGTCATGCAAATTATACCATACCCGACTGAGGAGATGGATGCTTACCTTACAAGAATACCGAATAAAGATTATGTACATAAAAGGCCAAGATAACGTAATAGCGGATGCTCTGTCGCGACTGCCGGTAGGATTACCTGAGTTAGCAGAAATGTTAGAACAATCCGCAGAGTATAAAGTGCTGTTAGTGCGTGACAATACTTATACGAAGGATTTTTTATATATATGTAAAAATATGTTTGAATTACAGAGATCAGATCCGATGTGGGAAAAAATCATTAATAATATTGAAAAGGGTGCTAACAATAGAGATGAGCAAGGTTTTAAGATAGTGAACCATATTTTGTATCATAAACTTAGCACGAAAGAAGACTGCTGGGTAGTATGTATACCTAACCAGTCGGTAAAAGTTATAATATGGCACACGCACTTGGCATGGGGCCATGCAGGGATTGGGAAGTGTGCAGAAATCATGGCGAGATACTGCTACTTTCCCCGAATGAAACATCAGATTCAGGCAACAGTTAGGACTTGCGTTATATGTCAGAAAGCAAAACACTATAATAGATCCACCAAATTTGAACTACATCCCATAGTTCCACTCAGGCCGCTTCAATTAGTATCTGTGGATGTAGCAGGTCCCTATCCCATGGCCAGAGGAGGTATGAAATATATACTGGCCGTGTACGATATTTTTTCCAAATACTTGGCAATTTATTGTATAAATTCAGCTACTGCCAAAACCATAGTCAGGCGGATCAATCAAGAATACTTGCCTCAAGTGGGAAAACCCGAAGCCATAACGACTGATAATGCCTCTTATTTCACGGGTCGCACTTGGAAAAATTACCTACGGGAACAAAATATACAGCATATTCTTATATCCCGGTTCCATCCCGAAGCAAGTTTAGTGGAAAGAACATTCAGAGAATTGAATAAGTTCCTTAGAATTTATATAGGGAACCGACATACAAAATGGCCCGGGTTAGTACCTAAATTTGTAGAAATACACAATTTAACACCCCATTCAAGTACAGGATACCCACCGGTAGAGATATTGAATGGAGTTAATGAGACACCGAATGAATGGCTCACGCCTTTACCGAGATTACCAGCCAGGGCAGAAACAAGGGAGGAAAAGATAAAAAAGATATGGAACAAACTAACCAGCTGTGCGGTAAAGAGGAAAAAGAAGTACGACCGAGGTGTAACTAACGAACAGAAATATAATGTAGGGGACCTGGTACTTATTCGTAACCACCCTAAATCCTCAGCCACCTTAAAACAGAATAGTAAGTGGCAATTGCTATATTCAGGGCCCTTTGAAGTAATAAGCGTGCCACACGAATGTAGCTATTTGTTGGCACATCCCCATACGGGGAAGATAAAAGGATTGTATCCACGTAAAGATGTGAAGTTATTTATTCAGTGACATATCACATATAAAGAGTAATAGTTGTAAGAAGATTTTAATTATGTTTTAGAGTATAAGTATGTTAGTATTAAGGAAGAAATTTGTGTGTAATTAAACTTGGAGGAAGGGGAATCAGAAAGTGAACAATAGCTTACACAGGAAAGATTTTGTTTAAAAACAATTAAAGCCATTAAAATACTATATGCTCATTAAGCAACGAACAATCTTCTTGTTGATAAAGTGAGGATTAATTTCTTGAACCATTTTACAAAGGATTAATTTCTTGAACCATTTTCTATGTGTAGTATGTAAGTGCAATTAATGATGCAACCTTATATAGTAAGGTAACTGTTGTAATTGTATTAGAATAAGGAACCCTGAGAGAGAGAGTCTCTACTAGCCAAAAATTGACTTTGTAATATGAAACAATTATGTGATGTGATGTTTGCTGCCAGTAGTGATCTGAGAACGACACTGGAGCAGAAGCTAATCAAAAACAAGCCCGTTCCGTGTAAACTCCGCTTTGTATGTATCAATGCTTCAATTGAAGCCTGTGTACTTGGTACACGCCCTTGAATATTCAGTACGCGATACGCGAATTAAGTCAACCAATGCGGAAACTACACTGTAGTCATGTAGGAAAAATCATTAAAAATAACGCTAGTGCTAAATGAAGTATTTATTGAGCAATATGCCCAAGTCAAGCTGTCATGCACATGGTAAAATCTGTTTGCTAGATGGGTGATAACCAGGCAAGCTACACTGAAATAAGGAAAGGAAAACTATGTACAAAAAAATCACACACCTTTAAAAAATTACAAAAGGGCCATATACGCCTAGTAATAGCATTAAACGTGTGTTGTGTCAAGGTAAAAACAATGGACGCAATGTAGATGAGAGTGATTATGCTAAGAACAGTTAAAATGTATTAAAAATAAACTGTGAGCATAAACAATTGAGGAAAGGACGGAATATTGTGTGTAGTGGGGACAGAAAATGACTGTTGTATCTGCACCAATATATACGTCGATATAAGTCAAGTGTTGAGTGACAGACTGTCCTAGTGCAGTGCTCAACGAACAATAGACAGTGTATAAAAACAGTAGTTATTGATCCGTTCGGAGTCGATTCAAGCAAACATCGCTCGACGGAGACATTTAGTATGTGTGTACCGAAACATTTTCGCGTGTTGAAAGACGCTTTGGCAGTGTATCAACCGTGAGAGTGAGTGAAAGTGTGTAGTACAATGTGCGTGTGACGAACCCTGAATACCAGTGTCACAATGCCACAAGAAACCTGTTATCACGCCAAAACAGACTGTGCATATCAGTGAAGCGACGGCTTACTGAACAATAAACACTTTTAAACAAGTTGCATTTTCTTCCACAGCTAGTAATCTGTGTCCTTAAAGACAGTACACCGTTGTGGAATGTTTGTTTCATGCGCTACGATGGGGAGCCATGCGGAAAAGCAGAGACGAGTGCCGTGGTGCCAGCCAGCCGGTAGCAGTAAACCACTGCAACTCGCCGACATCAGCGAATGGGTCGGCGCTGTTCGCGACTGCTTGGGCGCCACGTCAGCACGACGTCGCTGTTACTGAGAGCCGGTCGTCGAACCCAGCGGCCGTCGGCACGCGGCGTTCCAGACGACGCTACTCAACAATTGCTTCGCGCCGCCCGCTCCGTACAACATTGTTGTCATTCAAATGAACTATCAACTATGTGGTTAATGCACTAATATGAACATGGTTTATTGGACACGAAATGACGTGACAAACATTTGCTTTTTCTTGAGTTACTCGATGCAGACTCAAAGTATTCATTGGTTCAGTGATGTATAGATATAATATGTTTTCGTCATGTTAATGAAGTAAACTCGCACGAATGCTAGAACATTTTAAAACAATTGTCGTGAGTAAGTGCAGAGACGATTCATTATACTACTGTAAAACTGTTTAATGAGTGACTTTCATTGCAATACAGAACACAAATGTGAAAAAGGGTAGAAAGTATATTGGTAACAAAGAGACTAAAAGTGTAACATGTTGTCATAAATAGCCTTTGTTACCTGTGAACATTGAATAGAGTCTGAACCTTTTTGTGATCAAACTGGGTATTAAAACAAACCAGGCGAGATGACCATGGCTCCGGCGCAGTTTTCCCAGGTTTTCTGATCGCACGTAGCCCGAATGGGGGAGCCAGATAACTGTAATGACCCTGGGACTAGGTTTACGGTCACCTCGCAAAGTGTAAAACCAGCATAAAAAGTGTAATTAAAACTACGGTGCAAAAGAACTAAGAAGTGTAAAGTGAATGTTCCAACCAAGGTAACAGACAATAACCAAACAGACGTTAGTGGCAGCATATTGCCGAACATTCTTAACGTTAGTCAATTGCTGCCAGGGGGCATTGTAACGTCTAGTAGAAAAAAAACATATTATGTAGTAATGAGAAAATTATATGTACCAGAGTGTGTTATTGTATGAAATTATGTATTTTTTTAATTATTTATTTTTGAGAACATCTGCGTCGGCGAGTAATGAAACCGCCACAGATGATAAATGTCCAACAAAGATTAAAGTAGGTAACTAGTATATAATACGTGACAAACATTAATTTCTTTGTCTTCTACATCTGGGAGTCGAGCGAGTAAGATATCCTGTGTCGTAGTAGCGAACGCTAGTGTAGCATTCTTTTGTCGAGACTAAGAGATGTACGCCATTACGTGTGAATTCATAAAGGTGTGTAACAATTGAAATATTTAAATGTTTTAATAGAGTTATTTAAATGAAAACTTGCATTATTAATTGTTAAAGCTTGCTTGCCTATTATCCCATCCTGTTGAGACATTTTTCAGTTATTTAAATATTATCTGTGGTGCTGAGCTGCGTGGCGAACGAAAGAGCCGCTGCCGCGGCGTATTCAAACGACTTCCAATATAGTCTATCACACTGCAAGGAAGCGGTAAAGTAATAGTAAAATAATATTATTTCTTTTAGCTTCCAGACTTGCAGTGCAGATCAGCAGATTTTATGATGTGTTGCAGGTTGACGCGGGCTGCTGATAGTACATAACTCACAGTACAAATAAGTTAATGTACCGTCAAAATCTAACAGGAATCTTGCTGTGCTCCGTTCTGGTCTGGCAAACTTTATAGTGAAAACGTATTTTTTTAATAAGAGTCTCATGTTCTTGTGCTAGTCGTGGTATTGAATGGTGTTTTACCGAGAAACAAAATCCACTGCAAAATTTTGTTGTTGAACGATCATACGAACTGTAACATCAGTGTATCTAACATAGTAATTTCAATTTGCAATAACTATAAAGAAAGGAAGGTATGTTGATTTTTAGAATGAGTTACAGTCACGAAAAACGTTCCTTTAATTGTAGGCCAGATACAGAACAATAAGATCTCAATATATATATTTGGTTTTGTTAAAAGGTAATGATGATAAAGAAATTCAAAGCACAGCATTGCTAAAAAGTATTTCGAGGCTCTTTTCATATATGCGTTGTTACGCTAATAATAGTAATAACAGAAAAGAGTTTATCACGAACCAATTACGACAGAGACGCGAAAGGTTCCCCGTCACAATGCATGAAACAAATATTCCACAACGGTGTACTGTCTTTAAGGATACAGATTATTAGCTGTGGAAGAAAATGCAACCTGGTTAAAAGCGTTTATTGTTCAGTAAGCCGTCGCTTCGCTGGTATGCACAGGATGTTTTGGCGTGATAACGGGTTTCTTGTGGCTTCACAAGTGAATCGCATTGTGACACTGGTATTCAGGGTTCGTCACACACACGTTGTACTACACACTTTCATTTGTTCTCACGGTCGATACGCTGCCAGAGCGTCTCTCAACACGCGAAAATGTTTCGGTTCACACACTGTAAACGTTTCCGTCGAGCGATGTTTGTTTGAATCGACTCCGAACGGATCACTAACTACCGTTTTTACACACAGTAAATTTATTGTTCGTTGAGCACTGCACTATGACAGTTAGTCACTCAACACTTGACTTATACCGACGTATATATTGGTGCAGATACAACAGTCAATTTCTGTCCCTACTACACACAATATTCCGTCCTTTCCTAGACTGTTTATGCACACAGTTTATTTTTAATGCATATCAACTGTTCTTAGCATAATCACTCTCATCTACATTGAGTCTATTGTGTTTACCATGTCATTACACACTTTTAATACTATTACTAGGCATATATGGCTTTTTTGTGATTATTTAAAGGTGTGTGATTTTTGGTACATAGCTTTCTTTTCCTTTTTCAGTGTAGCTTGCCCGGTTATCACCCATCTAGCAAACAGATTTTACCATGTGCATGACAGCTGGACTTGGGCATATTGCTCAATAAATACTTCATTTAGTACTTGTGTTATTTTTAATGATCTGTCCTACAGGACTACAGTGTAGTTTCCGCGTTGATTGACTTGATTCGCGTACCGCGTAATTAATATTCAAGGACGTGTACCAAGTACACGGGCTTCAATTGAAGCATCGATACATACAAAGCTTAGGTTACACGGAACGGGTTTGTTTTTGATTGAATTCTGCTCCAGTGTCGTTCTCAGATCACTATTGGCAGTAACGTTACATCACATAATTGTTTCGTAGTACAAAGTCAATTTTTGGCCAGTAGAGACTCTCTGTCAGGCTTCCTTAATTCTAACACAATTACATCTGTTACATTACTATATGAAATTTCATTATTAATTGTACTTACTTACTACAAATGAAAAATGATTCAAAAATTAATCATTATTTTATCAAAAAAAAGATTATTCATTGCTTGATGAGCATATAGTATTTTAATGACACTAATTGTCTGTAAACAAAGTCTTCCATTTGCATGCTATTGCTCAGTTCACTGATTCTACTTACATGCTATGCTTACTTATTTATGTTTTACTTCCTCAAAATTTTAAATACACACAAATTCTTTCTTAAAGCTCACATACTTATACTCTAAAACACAACTGAAATCGTCTTATAACTACTACTATTTACATCTGACATGTCATTGAATAAATAATTTTACTATCCCTCTCTAACATCCTCCGAATCTCTTTAGCCACTACTTCCCTCCTCGACCAAGGGATGGAGTAAGATGCGCGACAGTATGTTTTGTGGGGCATCACCTCTATGTGATAGTGGTACCCCTTGACTATTCCTGGTCGGTCGGTAAATACCATGGTATATTCCGATAGCAGCTGCGTCAACTGTTGCTTTTGTATGTTGCTTAAACCTTCAGATTCCTGTACTTTGGTTTGAAATGCATCAACATTTGTTTCAAAATTTCTATCTTCTATACTCGGATAATAGAGATCCGTCACAGGTGAATAATCATTGAGGTGTAGTACCCAGGGGTTCCTACATTTGATATTAATTCGGTTGCAACATGGCTCAAGTACCTCCTTCGATTTCATCATAGACAACTCAATCCTCCTACCTGTATTAACTATGCTTAGTTTTCCCGAGGAGAGGTCGATCAATGCGTCCCTCTCACGGAGAAAATCTACTCCCAGAATGCAGGCCACCTTTAACCCTTTAACAATGAGGAACGAGCTCACTATGGCTTCGCCCTCCTTACAAATCTCCACCTGCACCTGGTACTTAACTAATTGGCTATGTTCACTTATGGCTCCAGACACCTTACAATTATTAACCGGGAAAGTCGGTATGCTACCTCCTTTCCCCAGCGCTTTAAACAATTCTGTACTCATTACACTCACTGATGCACCTGTGTCAATGATTATATTCACTGCAACATCATTGATTTTCGCTTCTATTATGGCTTGCACATTTTCGTTGCTATCTTTATTGCATTCATGCGGTTCGGTCAGTAGATCTTTATCCATACTGATACCGTCGTTGTATCGCAGCATATGTATTCCAGGCATATTATTGTCATTCGTGTTGCTCTCACTCCACCCCTCGGCCAGCGATGGAGAGCATATCGAGGCCGATTCTAGTTTGTTGAATGGCTTGCTTGCGAGGTACTTGGACGGCTATTGTCCGCGACCTCTACTATGTGTAAGTTTTGATTTGTAGGCCGCCACGACTGCGCAATAGGCGCGTTTTGCAGTGGTGGTCTGTTGTTTTCGTATCGGTCATTACCTGGCCGTTCTGGGCTTGGTCGCTGATTCTGATTCCAATTGCGATTACTGTCGCTGTAATTGCTATGCCACTGACCTCGCGCATTTTTCCAGCGGTTGGTCCCTGGCAGTCCGGAATCGTACCGGTCGTCAAATCGACGCTTTTTATTATGGGACGGTTGCCCATACCTGTTCTAACTTCTCCCATTATTACAATTTTGCGAGTGCTCTTGCCGCTTGTTACCACCCCCACCATTTCCATGGTTGTGGTTTTGTGCACTATTATTTCTGTCATGTTTACACCCTGATCCATTATTCCGCGAGTGATCACACGCTGCTTTTGCGTCTTCCTGGATTAAATCTATTGAATCTAGAACAGACAGGAATTGTTCCATGTCGCTCTCTGGTACGTGTATTAATTTCTCTTTGATATGAATGGGTAAATGTGATTTTAGGTGTCTTATTATGTCTCTTGGTGAGATAGGCACGTCCCAGTAGCGCGTTTTGTTTATATATTTCTCGAAATACCGTCTCAGATTCCCAAGACCGGGTGAGTACGGTTTGGGATTGTATACTTCTTTTCTTAGCCGCTCTTGTATACAAGGTGACCGGTATTTCGACAAAAACGCCCTTTCGAACTGTTCATACGTCATGCAGCTGTCCGCTACTTCCGTAGCCCACAACGCTGCATCACCCTGAATGTATGACATTACGTATTGAATTTTCTGTGCTTCGTTCCACACACTAGGCAAGATACACTCCTGGAAATGGAAAAAAGAACACATTGACACCGGTGTGTCACACCCACCATACTTGCTCCGGACACTGCGAGAGGGCTGTACAAGCAATGATCACACGCACGGCACAGCGGACACACCAGGAACCGCGGTGTTGGCCGTCGAATGGCGCTAGCTGCGCAGCATTTGTGCACCGCCGCCGTCAGTGTCAGCCAGTTTGCCGTGGCATACGGAGCTCCATCGCAGTCTTCAACACTGGTAGCATGCCGCGACAGCGTGGACGTGAACCGTATGTGCAGTTGACGGACTTTGAGCGAGGGCGTATAGTGGGCATGCGGGAGGCCGGGTGGACTTACCGCCGAATTGCTCAACACGTGGGGCGTGAGGTCTCCACAGTACATCGATGTTGTCGCCAGTGGTCGGCGGAAGGTGCACGTGCCCGTCGACCTGGGACCGGACCGCAGCGACGCACGGATGCACGCCAAGACCGTAGGATCCTACGCAGTGCCGTAGGGGACCGCACCGCACTTACCAGCAAATTAGGGACACTGTTGCTCCTGGGGTATCGGCGAGGACCATTCGCAACCGTCTCCATGAAGCTGGGCTACGGTCCCGCACACCGTTAGGCCGTCTTCCGCTCACGCCCCAACATCGTGCAGCCCGCCTCCAGTGGTGTCGCGACAGGCGTGAATGGAGGGACGAATGGAGACGTGTCGTCTTCAGCGATGAGAGTCGCTTCTGCCTTGGTGCCAATGATGGTCGAATGCGTGTTTGGCGCCGTGCAGGTGAGCGCCACAATCAGGACTGCATACGACCGAGGAACACAGGGCCAACACTCGGCATCATGGTGTGGGGAGCGATCTCCTACACTGGCCGTACACCACTGGTGATCGTCGAGGGGACACTGAATAGTGCACGGTACATCCAAACCGTCATTGAACCCATCGTTCAACCATTCCTAGACCGGCAAGGGAACGTGCTGTTCCAACAGGACAATGCACGTCCGCATGTATCCCGTGCCACCCAACGTGCTCTAGAAGGTGTAAGTCAACTACCCTGGCCAGCAAGATCTCCGGATCTGTCCCCCATTGAGCATGTTTGGGACTGGATGAAGCGTCGTCTCACGCGGTCTGCACGTCCAGCACGAACGCTGGTCCAACTGAGGCGCCAGGTGGAAATGGCATGGCAAGCCGTTCCACAGGACTACATCCAGCTTCTCTACGATCGTCCCCATGGGAGAATAGCAGCCTGCATTGCTGCGAAAGGTGGATATACACTGTACTAGTGCCGACATTGTGCATGCTCTGTTGCCTGTGTCTATGTGCCTGTGGTTCTGTCAGTGTGATCATGTGATGTATCTGACCCCAGGAATGTGTCAATAAAGTTTCCCCTTCCTGGGACAATGAATTCACGGTGTTCTTATTTCAATTTCCAGGAGTGTATTTTTAAAGCTTTTTATGAATACTACTGGGTGTACTGACTTCCATTCAGTAGTAAACGTTTGAAACTGCCTATTTTTTATCAAACTTTCTTCAACCAATATTTTTGGACTATACTGGTTTGCTCCCGGGACATAGGCTGTGTGCTCCAAACCGAAGCTACAGCTCTTCGCATTATCGCCTAAAGATTCACCATTGTTGCGTCGCGTATAAGTTTGTGCGTTGCCAAAAACATTGGCTGTTGGCGACATAGTTTCATGTTCAAGATGTTTGCTGCTCTGTGCTAAAACCTTTTCCATGTCGGATATCCGTTTGTTAATATTCACTTGCCACTGTGGAATATCCTCACTGAGTATTTGTTTGATGGTTTGCACGTCGTTCTGTACCTGACTATTTATTGCGGTACTGAACGATTCGGAATCTCTATCTGCCATGGCTGCTTGTACCTTAGAATTAATATTTTTGTCGATCCTACTCTCCTTCGGTTCTAGCCATGAGTTGAATTCGGTTTCAATTTTAGTCGCTTGTTCGTTCCACTTCTGCTCTACAAGCTGTGTGGAATCTATTTCTAGCTGTTCTAATCGGTTGGCTAAGACACCTATCTCGTCTACCCTGTTAGTGTTTGCTACTTGCAGGTTGTTGACCTGTACAGTCAACTCCTGCACGGCCTTAGGTATCGACTCATAATTCTGTTTCATACAGGCAATCTCTTTTTTCATAATTTCTAATGATTGCACAAGTTGCTGGTCCCGCTCAGCTTGCTGGCGATCCCGCTCAGTTTGCTGGCGATCCCGCTCAGCTTGCTGGCGATCCCTCTCAGCTTGCTGGCGATCCCTCTCAGCCTGCTGTTATGCAAATTTTGACTGGTAATCCAGCACGCGCTCTAATATCGCCTGAAGTGAATACCCACCAGGCAGATTACCACTCTCTGGTTCCTGCTTTTCTGGGGTTGGTGCAATTTCTTTATCTACATCTACTTGAGCACTGGTGGGCGGTGGCATCACATCCTGTGCCCCTGCCCCTACATTTTCGCACGGTATATCCTCAAAGAGAGTACTTGTACTGCTTAATGCACCCGTTTCTACATTTCCTGCATTAACTAATGGCTGTTCCTCAGTATCCATATTGCTCGGACGTTGACTACGCAATTTAACCACATTCATAAATTACCTACTCGAACACAAGATCTGACAGTTTTGCCACTTGCACACAAAATATTTTAATTTATCTACAATACACTGCACACTAAAAATTACTATCTACACTCAACTTTGCCCTGTCATAAACACTAACGTCAAACTACGTACACCACTAGCGATATGAGATCACTTCACTGGAGTTAAGCTTCTACAAACAGGACAACTACACTGTAGTCTTACCTTTATCTGATTTCGGGTTTCGGCTGCCCCCGGATTATGTAGTCGTTACAGTTTCTCAGTACTATCAGGATCGTTTCCTCTGACTCGCTTGCAGTAGTGCGTTTTTCCATGAAAGAATTTTTGTACATTCATTAATACATGTCATTAATCATGAGACACATACATACATTTATCACTAAATACATACATGTATATAACAATAGACAATGAAAGAAAACACATAAAACAGTTATTTTCGTGGCCACTGCAAATTCGTGCCCCACGTTTTTGGGCGACAGTTTTGCTTCGTGTCTCTTTTTTCTATTTGTTTTGTTTTATTATTACTATTATTATTCGCGTAACAACTCATATATTGAATGAAATATGTTACTACGAAAAGAGACTCGAAATACCTTTTAGTGATGCTGTGCTATGCCTTTCTTTGGACCATTAATTTTCAACAAAACGGAATATATTGTGTTCTTATTGTTCTGGATCTGGCTTTCTATTAAAGGAACATTTTTTTCATTACTGTAACTCGCCATAAAGTTCAACATATCTTCCTTACTTTATAGTTATTGAAAAGGTTAATGAAAATTTCGTCGTTATCAATACTGATGTTACAGTACGCAATGATTGTTCAACATCATAATTCTGCAGTGAATTTTTGTTAACAGTAAAACAACAATAAGTACCACGGCTGACACGAGAACATGAGACTATTATCGGAGAAAAAAGATGCTTTTACTGTAAGGTTGCCAGACCAGAACTACGCACAGCAAGATTTCTTTTATGTGATGAAAATAAATTATCTTTTTGCACTATTAGTAATATATTATCAGCAGCCCGCGTCAACCTGTAAAACACATCATAAAATCTGCTGCTCTGGTCTGCAATTCCGAAGGCTGAAAGAAATAATTTTACTTCACTATTACCTGACCGCTTCTTTGCGGTATGATAGATTTCATTTACTGCAATTTAAATGAGCCGCGGCAGCGGCTGGTTCGTTCATAGCGCCGCTCAGCACCACGAATAATATTTAAACAACTGAAAATATCTTAAAGGGATGGGATAAAATACCGGGCAAGCTTGACATAAATCATAATGCAAGGTTTCACTAAGTAACTCTATTCAAAACATTTAAACAATTTGATTAATTACACACCTTTTTAAAATCTTGCTTAATGGCGTCCCTCTTACAAACTTGACAAAAGAATGCTACGCTAGCATACAATATCACGTCACAGGCTATCCTACTCACGTAACTCCAAGAAGATGACAGAGAAATTAATGTTCGTTCTGCATTATTTATACTAGTCACATATTCTCATCTTTGTTTGATATTTATCGTCTGTGGCGGTTTCAGTACTCGCCGACACAGATATTATCTAAAATAAATAATAAAAAAGTACATAATTTTATACAATAACAAAACATGATACACAATGTTTTCTCTTTATTACATGATATGCCTTTTGCTAAGAGACGTTACATGATCCACTCATTCACTGAGTTTGCGCATATCGATTACATATCATTTCCCCACCTCAGTTGATATTTTCAGTTCTCCCTGAGCCGTGCACCGACTCATTACTGTCGGGGATATGGAAAGAAAAATTAAAAATGAGTCTTCTGCTACAGTCGTCTCTTCTCTGACACTACTACGGTGCTCAAATTGAAAGGTAAAGTATTAGAAATCACAGGTGAAACGGTACGTAATAGGAATCGACGTCCGCGCTATAAGCGGTAATGGCCACGTATGCTCTGTGGATTGTGTACAGGTCTTACGGCTGAGCCATGCATTCGTAGCACAAATGCTTCATTTTCTTGCTTGTAGTTGCATCACTATCCTAACCAAATATTGTTCGCACGATGCAGTACAAGGAAATGCAGAATCGGATTACACTAAGAGTGTTTTACCTTATGTTTCCTAGTTGCAAATGCTACTTTTATGACAAGTTGCTTAGTGTGTCAACGTACCTTCTATTTCGCACCCATATAGTTTTGCAGGAACGAATATGGGGTCATTAATGAAAACAAACAGACCAAATGCCGATAACAATGTATACTGACGATGTCAAATGTTGATTATGGTGTAGTTTCTGCATAGTTTAGTGTTATATTACATGTGACGCACTGTTAATAAGTAACCGTCGGGATAACAGGCACTAACTTGCTTCCTTAGATGCAGAGATCTTTTAGTCACATTACTCTTTTGAGTGTTGTTGGTTTGAATGAATTTGCTGATTAACTTACTTAGCAAATTTTGAAAGGCAAGTTCTGTTGGTTCTAAATGTTTGTATTGGTGCACCAGTATTACAAAAGCTTTTCTAAAAAAAATACTGCTCAAAGGAATCACTTACTCAATAAAGAAAAGATGTAGGAATTATTCGGTCCTAACGTCCTTTGAAGAAGAGGTAATAACAAACGGAGGTCGTATTGTGGAGAAAATCGTACAAGTCAAATTGCGAGGGAACCATCCTTGCGGTTTCCTTAATCTACTTAAAGAAACCATCGAAACCATAGATGTTGATGGACGAATTATTGACTTGTATCACTGTCAATCCAAATGCGAGGGCCGTGTGTTACCATAATGCCACCTCAATAGAGATAAAATAAATAACGAGATTATTTTATCCCATGAAGCCGAAGTTTTATTGAATCGGCAACTTTGGTTTCAGGTTGTATTGGCCAAGGTATCATTGACTAACTGTATAGCACGCGCCGAGTTGACGACGGCGGCCCCAGCAGGCAGAACAAAATTTGGTGGCTATGAAGAGCTGCATGGTATGGAGTGTTAAGCCTCTGTGGGTTGGCGGAACGGCCATTGGAGTGACCTGTCGACAAATTTAAATTTCAGAATTAAAAACGTGATCACATTATTGTGGGATGTTATATGTAAATAAAAATGCAAAATTATTGTAGGACCCGAGGTTAATATAGTGTCGATTTCTCTATCGATATTGTTGAGACTGTAAACAGACAATGGAGTTACCAATTTATAACTATTGACACAAGTGTAGTAAAAGAGTTCAATGAAAATATAATTTATAAATTGTTTTGCGTGCCAGATACGGGTATAGTGAAAGGATGTTTCTGTCTCCCCTACTCATCAACTCAAGATTGCAAAGTATAATAAATAAGAAGTGAAATGTCAGAACTACCAGCAATGACTGTTTGCCGCTATCTTGTTCCCTGAATACAGTTCCTTCTGATCATTGTATCATGATTTCAGGTGGCTATCACAAGTATGTGAATATTTCTACGTTTATACTGACCATTATACAGAACTACGTTCTACGCATATAGCAATCAAGACAACTGCGACTGTTGGTATATGCACTTATGCCAGAAACGTAGAGTCTCTTAAAGCAAGATCCCAATTTTTAATTGTAGTTCCGAGGGAGTCATGGATAATTAGATGACTGAAAAGCAAACCTTGATGCAGTATAATAGAACAGAACCAAAAGTCCAGTGTACGATGATCAATGAAAACTGTACTGAAAACTTGCTAACACTTTCATGGACTGTAGGAGATAAGAATGTTTTCTGAAACTCCCTCCATACTATTAAAGGTTAAGCAAGCAAATTGTACTGTTCATTCTTAAGATTACGTAGAACCTAGCAATTCTAGGGCGAAATAGTACGCTGTCGATAAAGGCTGCGTATCAGCACACAATTCAAAACCGTTATAGAAGAACAGTATTGCAAGCATCGTGATAACCACCCACAGCTCAGTACAACAGAATTTATGATCCGACCATAGAAATTAGCATCTGGTAGGCTTGTCTATGTACCTAAGCTGACAGAATTTCAGTGATATAAAAAACGTACAATTGTAGAGTCGAAAAAATAACGCAAACGCAGGTTACCGTTCTGAAGGGAGTTGCAATGTGGCCATGAAACCAGAGATACACTTAGAAATTGAAATCTACTGATCGAAGTTTCACTCGCCGTAGCAATGTGGCTTTCCTCTTCTCATTGCAGACGTCTCTGCAGTACCTCCTCAAAAAACGCGTCAAGCGTGAACTGACGCTCCTGTTGGAAAAGAACTTATTAGTTTTCATATATCCAACTTGTGGAGTAATACAGAACATGTGATAGATTCTAACATGGCCGCTTTTTACAAAGTGCTACATATATCAATCATTTTATTGACAACATTTATACAGTTACCGATTTTAATTTTCAAGGAACACTACTACTGAGTCCATGTCTGACCAGCTAATAATACTAAACAAATACTAATGTCCCATAAAATACAAGATTTTTGTTTTGCACGATTGGTTATTGAAGTACTTCCGGGAGTTATGCCGAGTTGTTGTTCTTGTTGAGTGTGGAATATTTCAACGACAAACCGAGCCGTGTCCTTCAGGTCGAATGACATTCCCTGACTAGAGGGAATCCTGGGATCGAGTGCACACAACGGCAAAGCTCGCTGCACTCCAGTCACGGTCATCGAAGCATTTTGCACAAATTCTAACAACTCATCAAAACACCCGAAGCAGGAGACTAAATACTATCACGTTCGTAAGAGAGTATTGATATGAACATGAAACGGATAGTATACGTTGAAACCTGTTGCTATTATTCCCTATAACCAACTAATTTACACCCACCGGAGCAACACGGATTTCTCCTTCTTCCAGCAGCCGTTTCTGCAGTAGCTCCATGAAAAATTCGTCAAGTGTAAATTGACGGTCCTGTTGGAAAAGAAATTTTTAGTTGTATGATCTCCAACGAGTGTAATAATACAGAGTATATGTTATTTGCTAATATGTCCGAGTGTAATATAGTTTTATATTGATCGCGAACTACGCAACTTTCAGTTATCGAGACAGTAAAGAGACTAAACTACATGGTCATCAGTCCCCATTTCCTTACTCAAAAGGGTCTCGGATTAAAACCATTCCACAAAAGAATCTGGGAAAGTAAAAAAGTCGTAAAGGTAACTGGGAACATAACTCAAACAGAAAACGGAAGAAGCAAGCTAAAAGAAAAACGTGCTCTAAATGTAACAAATTCCGTAGAAAGAATAAAAAAATACATCAGATGGGGTGGGCTGGCTAATTGCAAGAATAAAAAGAGGATAAGCCAGCGACTCTGACACATACTAAACTCTCCATCCTAAAACCACAAGGCTAGAGAAACTCAAATAAAGAAGAGACGTACATAAAGGCGAACAAACAAGAAAGAAAGAGCGGGGAAGTGTTATAATGGAGGGAGGATGAATCCCTGGCAGAGAAGGGCACACGCGCATCCTTACGTTGATGCATACAGTGATTCACTTTAATATCCAAGTAACGTCACTCTTCCCCACATCTGAGTAAGTAGTAATTCTAACACATAACTAATATCCCGAGATATCTAAGGTTTTCAAGGCGCGATGGACTAAAGATATACTTCCGGAAATTTTACTGTCTTTTTATCCCTTTTTTCTGCACAATATTTCAACGACTGATGAAGCCGTCTCCTCCATGTCGTGTGGCGTTTCCAGACTGGTTGGGGAGCAAAGAAGTGAGTGCACGTAACAGCAAAACTCGCTGCACCCGAGGAAGACGATCATCGAAGAATTGTGCGCAAAATACAAACAACAACTCGGCATAATACCCGGAAGCACAGCATTAACTAGTATCACTTGCGTGAGTGAGTGATCATGTGAACAAGAAACGAAAAATACACTTTGAAACCAAATGCTACAATTATACACACAGATATAATTTACACTCACCGGAGCAGCACGGATTTCTTCTTCTTCCTGCAGCCGTTTCTGCAGCAGCTCGACAAAGAACACGTCAAGTGTAAACTGACGCTCCTGTTGGATAAGAGATTATTAGTTTTATCATAGAGAGCACTTTTATTATTGAGATATAGCGCTACTTCTTAATATGTACAGGTGTTAAGAAGTGTAACACTTATTAAGAATGTATGGGCCTTTAGATAGCGATAGTGAGTATACATTGTTTGGCTGTAATAGCTACCATTATGCTATGGGCGAACTGTTAAGCTGGAGGGCTACAGAGGAATTATTTGAGGTACAGTGTCGCCATGACCTTTTTATTCTCTGTTTTGGTGTGATCTATCTCTGGAAAGGAATGTAACTGGGACTGTGTCAATTTTTACTGACAGTTCCCGTTTCTCTATTCTCTGAATCCTCGGATAACAACATTGTGGCCTAAATATTCTTAGAAGCCATATTTTGCGAGCACGTTATCTTTTGATCAGAAGACAGAAGTAAATTTAAGAGGTGATCAGCCATTTATTTTACTTGAAGTCGAGATATGGTAAATATGAAAAATGTTGCGTATCTCTGGAGACGAGGTTGAAGGCTTTACTATGTTGCTGAGTGACCAGCAATTTCTATTTCCATCCAGTGATGAAGAAATCCACCCATTCGCCAGTGACGTTCATCTGTGGCTGTGTTTTACATACGGTCACGAAAACTGACTATGATCCCTTCATATATGCAGCCAGTGAAGCCTATCTGTTGAGTGTGACGTGGCCTTCGGTCAATACCGTTGGGCCTTCAGAGGCTCGTTCTGACGTAATAAGTTTATTAGTTGGTACTTTAGATAAATAATAATAATAATGTCGTGTGACTAGGGCCTCTCGTCGGGTATACAGTTCGCCTGGTGCAAGTCTTTCGATAAGACCCCACTTGGGCGACTTGCGCGTCGAAGGTACTTTAGATCATTCTACTGGTGAAACGCAATCACTATAAAACCAGGTATCGAAATGGAATTAAATATAATTTATGTAATAATGTGTGTGCAGCCGCGCTTTCTTGCGTGTGCGTGCGTGTGTAAGTAAGGTTTTCAGACATTTTTTACATTTTATTTTTGATGAATTTTTACTGTTTTAGCACATTGCTCCTCACTCTCCTCATAAACGTACTCTTTCCCTGCACTGAAACCAACACACAATCGTCATAGTCAGTTTCTAGTACAGGTTCTTTTCTTAGATGTGTTAATCGTAATGACTTGTCACATGGGATGTTTATAGCGAACCGCAGATTCATTTACAGTAAATCGTGACAGTCTGTAATACCTGCTGACCAACCCATGTACAATGAAGTAGCTCTAAAACTTTGGTTCTTTGCTTATTATGGTATCAGTAATGCAACGTGACGTGGCTCACCTCAAAGGTACGTCGAGCAGAGACCAAGGTCTTGTCCAGTCGCAGACCTTCGTCTTTCTCCCTTCCCACACACCGGGAGAAAAACGTCTTGATGCTTCGGAAAAATATTATCCATTTTTGACTGGTGAGGAATTCATTATTTTAATTCCCTTTCACTAATTCATAATAGGTGAATTAAGATAATACCTGTTCTTCGATGACAACCAAAGGTATGTTCATTACGAGGTAAATTTATTCTGCAATGAATAATTTTGTTTCGATAGCAGTTATATAAAGATATCATTATTAGACAGAGAGACAGTACTATTAGCAAGACATTGCATCGCAACACTAGTTTCGGATATACACCAAGTACAGTTATTTAAACTTTGCATTCGGGCAGACATTAAGCCGCGATTTGGTTACTACTATCCGTTCGTTCAATATGGCAACGTGAGGCAGGATCGGTAATTTAATTAGTGTGTACTTAAGGGAACATCTCGTTGACGATATGAAGTTACTGGTAAATAATCTATGCAACAGTGTGGTGGTTTAAATCCCAAATCTCACAGCAGTGTCTGAGGAGATTACGATTTTTACAGATACCCCTTGTCTGAGTCAGTGTATTCTCATCGGGTTGCGCCTTTCCTTCTTTGTGGCAGAGTCATCAACAACCTAAGCTCAACAGTAAACCTAAAATCACTCGTTAGCGCCATGTGAACTATTCAACAATATGTACGGCGTAACAACCATTGTTACGATTAAAATATATCCAGCGACATTTTAATCAAGAAAACCCCAGTACAGCTTATAAACTCCCGTAGAAATTAACACTTAACGATGCTCAAAGGTATTAATTTAATTTCTTCGAGTAACAGAAATAGAAAATATTTTGATATGGTGCCATGACAACTCATTATGACTACACGAAGCTGGAACTTGTTTACGTATTGCTTTCTTCTTCACTCAAGTTAAAATATAACAGATTTGGTAACGGTCCTCGACGATTTAGGTGACATAGCATTGTTGTTAGCATACGCTGTGATCATCATTAAATAGCAACCCCACTAATAGCAATTCCAGCAAATTCAGAGCACATTATTTTATAGGAACGTCGATATCAATAGGCAAACAAGCACTGCAGTAAAGGTTTTAGTAATTTAAATATATGTCACACGAAATAATCATGCATTGCTTTTGAAAGATATACAGCAGTGTCTAAAGTATGAAAACGAAATTTACCAACTAAAATACTCCAAGCTCTTAATTAAATTTCTTTTACCAATTAGAGAGTTATACTCCTTTTTATGGAGGAAGGTCAACTCAGTACGACACAAAACAGTTAGCATCAGATTCCAACATTTGTTCGTTTTCACAGACGGAAGAAAATTCCAGCAGCGTGACTCTGTTATGACTACAGACACTACGTATGTGTAATCGACAAAACGAGAAAGATCGCTAACATCGTTGTCGTTGTGAATCTCAGCAACTGAAAGGAATAGAGCATGCTACAGCTCTATCCGTCTGCTCTGACCCACGAGGTCATATTTGGGGAAAAGTGGATAGTTTACACGAGATGCTACGACAATCACAGATAACATGTAATAAGAAACCGATGACACTCTTCAAGACGGCGACAGCAATATAGACCAATAAAATCAAAAACAAACATAAAATATTTTGCGTAGGTGGTGCTGTACAGCTTTAAGAAATGTTAAGAACTGTCATATGCAGCACACAGCTATAACGGAATATTTTATTACAGACGATCGATTTCGTTCTAGAACCAGGAAATCATAGGGTATAAAAACCATCTCTCCTAAGCGTTTGATTAATTGGAACAGCAGTTAGCAGATGTACAAAGCTCCATCATTGATATATCTATATATATCGAATACTGGGGAAAAGAGTAGGCGAGATTAAATGCACAAAATTTTATGAATGTACAGCTAGTACCAATGACGGAACAATGTACATCAGACAACTGCGATTCCATTTACTCAGACGGATAGTTGAGACGGTTTTTGGACACGATGATGGTCTGGTCCTAGACAGAAATCGATTGTTTCTGTTAAAATATACCGTTGTGTGTTGTATAACGCACTTCTTAACAAACAAAAGACCATGACCGAGCGAGGTGGCGCAGTAGTTAGCACACTGGACTCGCATTCGGGAGGACGACGGTTGAATCCCGCGTCCGGCCATCCTGATTTAGGTTTCCGTGAATTCCATAAATCGCTCCAGGCAAATGGCGGGATGGTTCCTTTGAAAGGGCACGGCCGACTTCCTTCCCCGTCCTTCCCTGATCCGATGAGACCGATGACCTCGCTGTTTGGTCTCTTCCCCCAAACAACCCAACCCAAAAGAACCATGGGAACTATTTGAATCACCATATGAAATGAAATTATCGAGACAATCGCAGGAATTGGTGATTTGTGGATGGGAACATATTAAAAAGTTTACTAAACCTAAGAACATTTAAGAACTTCTCTAGAATAAAACGAACGAAAATATATAGTAAACACAAAACTGGATTCGAATAATTCGCTTGACCAATACAGATGAAATGAAGACTGTGGTACTAGACGCGTCCACAAAACAATATCACTGGAAAATAGCACACACATTCTTCCGGAATGATGCAAATGCAAAGTCTAATCGCAGCGTTAGCTGTACCTATATAGCTTTAACAAACAGCGATAACAGATCCTCTACGAATGTCTAACACAAACAGAAAAAACTGCAAAAATGGCAGAATTTGAATTGAATCTCTGCTTGACCTGTAGCTCAAAGGGAGATAGCGATATCACACACATCTGCAATTCGACATAATCGAAAATTATCGCATAGGAATTTTTCTGTGACAAATCTAAAAATATAAAAAAAAGACACAAATGGTATTGCAGTATATACAAGACCCTCCCCCCCCCTCCTACCCCCGCAAGCACATACCCACCCACACACACACACACACACACACAAACACACACACAAATACACACACACGAATCTCATTATGCAAGGATGACGCACATGAATTTCTCGAGAATAAATCGAACAAAAGAAACAAAAAGACATACACATGGAAAGTTTGTATCCTATTTCGTGATAACTCTATTCCCAAACTGAGGATAGAGTTTGAAAACACCACCCACATTACTTCAACTTCATCGAAAAATTATATACACAATTCCATTACAATAAACCTAAAGAAAAGAAGTACTAAAACTGGAATCGCACACAACCACAAATAAATAGCTCAAAAACCGAAAATAAATACTTCACCAATAATTACCAAAACCTCGATCCAATTTGGCCTAAGCAAATACTACGAACTACAAGAAAAGAAAAAAAAAATGTACGGCGCGAGAGTGAGCCACCGGTAAAAACAAATTGAGCCTCTTAGGAACAGTGGATTTCATAAGCGCAGTGTCTCAAAGAGTCAAATCCGAAAAACGGCCAAATATTTGTAAATTAAAAATTTATAAATAACATTACCAACAGCAATGCAATTTCATTAGGGCTAACCTCACTCTCGACAAACTTCCCACATTAAAAAGACAGCTAAATCACTATAAGAGTCAAATGATTATCATAATTAATAATCGTTTGACTCACAAAAAGTTATATTATGCTCTGAAGGTCCTGCCTACCATTACCCTGGGAAATTGTGCGATATGCAGAAAGAAACAGACAAATATTTGTCAGAAAAATAGAATAGAAACATAATCGTTACTGGTTTCTGCACGACAGTTTAAACTGTGGTCTCAGGTTCCACACAAACCAAATCCTCGTACGTCGCGATGTATTTTGAATAACAGCATAGTTTACAGACATCACAGATTACACTGGTAAGTAACACAACCACAGGCTGACTTTTAGTAACAGTCCGCTTACTTCCCATTCAGCATAAAGTCATGACGTCACGTAGGATGTTATGGGTCAAAGCAAACGGGTGGAAAAGGACCATGTGCTTGCCACGTTTGCCATTGAGGAACTAAGAAATTAGTTCGAGAATACAAAATGAAAGTGCGAGAACTAAACCAAATAGAAAGTATAGAAATATTTGAATCTCCACGAAAAACTGAAAGAAAATGATATTTCACGTTATATACTGTTAATAACATCAGGTTCTGTAATCATATCACACTCTACCATGTGCTTCTGCCTGCTAGTATTTGTCCACTAAGTACGCTGACAATTAAAAGCTTCTCGATGGCCTGACTAGAGATGATTCCGAAAGGTGAATAAATAAGTGACAGAGACGTGAATAGCTCATACCTCTTGCAGGTACAATGCTCCTCGGTTCTGAAGCTCGGTGTTCGCTTCGTCAAAGCTTCTAAAGCGCCTCAAGAACTTTAAAATGTTTCGATAGTTGTTCTCGAAACACAAAATTCACTCTACAGCACTTGAATAAAAGCTGAAGCTTCTTTCACACAATAACTCACACAGCGAATTCGGATAGGCACTTCTAGTACTCTAGAGAATACGGAAGTAATTGCTAGGCAACGGTCCTCGACGGTTTAGGTGACACAGTATTGTTGTTGGCATACATTATGACTAACATAGAGACAACAGAGCACAACATTTTATATGAACGACGACAGAAATGGTTAAAAGTCCATTGAAATAAAATTTTTATTACGTTAAATATATGTTGCAGCTTATCAGATTAGCATTGCTTCGAAGCGACGTCGCACGCTCGTATCCTCGATCGCATTCACGTAATATGGTTCTAATGGCTCTGAGCACTATGGGACTTAACTTCTGAGGTCATCAGCTCCCTAGAACTTAGAACTACTGAAACCTAACTAACCTAATGACATCACACAAATCCATGCCCGTGGCAGGATTTGAACCTGCGACCGTAGTGGCGGCGCGGTTCCAGCCTGTAGCGCCTAGAACCGAGCGGCCACCACGGCCGGCTAACGTAATATGTTTAAATGTTTTCACACGTTCAAAAATTAATTCTCGCGGCGCAGCGAATATTCACTATTTTTCTATGTCCGTTTGTGTAATAACAAAAACACATTTTATGGTGTATTAACTTCCTATATCTTTCGCTGAATATCTCCGTAATGAAAATGGAAGATTTGTCACTGAGACGGATCACATGAGAAATAGGTACTTTTATCCCACATACACTGACGAAAGAAAGCTGAAACAACCCAGCAGCCCCACTATGAGAATGCAAATAATATTTTTTTTTTTTTTTAGTACAGACTTCTTGGTAGTTACCTTTGAGATTGAACGAAGTGAGTTGATATTAGTCAACAGACATTATCAGCTCCACAACCAGTAAGAATGGGACAGTGTAGAAGGGGTACGAAAAGCTGGATGTTCCTTCTGCGATATTGCGGTCTGGGGTGTGATTTCGTAAGACAGCACGAACACTCTTGTGGTTATCCCATGAATCTTGACTGCAATACTGTACGCCAGTCACGAACAGCATTGCGTGGTGTGTGATCCAACACGATAACGCTCTCTCACATGCTGCTGTTGTTGCCCATAGTGCTCTACAAAATGTCGACATGTTGCTTTGGCCTGCTCGATCACCAGATCCGTCTCTAGTTGAGCAATATGGGACATAATCTGGCGACAATTCCAGCCTCATTCCACAACCTGGAGTAGCCGTCTGTGTATTGGCCGCCAATAGCGACCGATACCAATAGCTGTAGCAACCGCCAGAAACTAAGAGATGTTACAAATATACTCTTAGGCAAGATTAGTTACTTCAAATAGTGGGTCGTGTTGTGACAGTTTCCCGCTCTTTGTAGTAACTCATTTGACTACTACGAACAAGGGGAACAAATTGCCAATACGACCTTCCGTCGACGACTGACAAGGGGAGAAGAATAAGATGAGAGAGGTGTCGACAAGCAGTTAAGATAATTTTGTCATCTCTTATGTAAAGCAGCACCACTGTCACAGCAGTCCTAAACGCTTAACATGGATATGTGAACTAGTGAGGGCATCACGCAAATATCTAAGTCGACTGCTGCAGCAAATGCTATGCAACTGCTTAATGGAGACAACATGTACATAGACGTGTAGAGCTTTCCAACTGCAATCAGACGCTGGGGAAATATAACAGCCAACGAAAAAAAAAAAAAAAAGGAATGTGTTTTCATCTGAAACAGTCTGTGCAGAGATTATTAAATCCAAAGCAAATTCAGTTAAGTAAGGAAAGGTGGAAATAACTTAATGTTAGGCCCCTTTCTAGAGAACAGCTAAAATATGAATAGTCGATCATTAGTCGCATTCACCTAACCTCAGTAGAATTACTACTTCATCATGTAACGACCAATTTTGAACCTTTCAGACTAAGAAATTATTAAAAACAGTAGTTGCCTACAAAGCTGAGGTAAATCGTAACTGTAATTAGATAAGAACAGAAAAGCCTACGTGCCTACAACCAAATTCTCCTGGTCCCTCACCACTTCGACCCTTAGCTTAACGTCCTATCTCCAGCATATGCTTTCAAAGAAGACGTTCTACTATCAATTTCCTGCAGTGAAGTGCTTCTCTCTCATCATAAAATACCTTCAATATTACATTTTGAAAAATTCACAAGAGTTTTTAACTTTATTCGTGTGCGACGGTCTGTTTCAATGACTAAGACAAGTGTAAATATTATGGCTTCCAATTTGCTCCGCGGTACAGTGGGTACGTGTCAGATAATAAATCACGTCGGGCCAAGTGCCAATCCGGGATGGGTCCAAAGACCTTTTTTTTTTACACAGAACTGTTCTTTCACGTTCGACAATGACTCGTATTCCCTATTAAACTGAAGGGCCGCTTACAACAGACTGGATAAATGAATTGAGAAGTCGCAGAGAGCAACAGGATCATGGCTAGAAAATAACTGTGGAGTTCGAACCACTTTTCAGGTTGTTGACAGCTTTATCGTTATATGTGTACATGACATTGATATCCTTTGTATCCTTGGGTATCATTATCAAATACTTTTGAGTGATAAACGAAATATATACTACCATCAACCAAGCCAATGAATACCATTACACTAAATAAATATCCCTATTTTCAGAAAATATGGATAAAGTAACATAACTGGGTGATGAATTAGATAATACCCCAAAATTTATGAAAACTTAACTGCGCTTTTCCACTAGTTAAAATGTTAATAATATAAGAGTCAGATTAACGTTAACAAACAATAAATATAAACACATTACTGGTGTAAAATAGACAATTATTAGCACCAATACATTTACAAAGTGACAAGTGAAGGATGTCATTAAAACCACGAATATTAATTAGACAAAGATGGTCGTTTTTCACTCTATTCCGCTACATTTGAACTGGTATCATTTTTATGATTTTACATTTTAAAGCCAGATAACATATTCCGTATCATATCTTTTCCAAATAGAAAAAAATTCATTTAATCAAGAAAGTAAATAAAAATACTGTAGTGCTTCTATTCGTACCACGCTACTCATGCATATATTACTGAGAGGGGGATTTTTATCAGTAAAGGATAGAGCAGTCACTTTAAGACTCAAAGTTTATTATCATGAAGCATCAACATACGTTTCTCTGAGATAAGCAAATGAAAATTTTATAAAAGAACGAAGGATTGTATTCATGAAATCTAACTTTGTGTCAGGTGAGTGAGCACAGTAAATGTATAATCACGAGAATAAGTCGTGGATACTGCAGGAATGGGATGTGGTTAAAAGCAAGAAACCGGAGATATAAGGACGAACACCAGCAGAATCATTAAAGTGTTTGACAAAAGCAACTGTAAGTCTGAGAATATAAAAAATGGTGCAGTTAGGCTACCATGGAAGTTAACTACAATCGACATGGTGATTCTATTGAAAGCTCATTCTTACCACTCATACAGCATGAATGCAGTAGGTAGCGGTGGTAACATTTGAGTCTGGCTTGACCTCTGCACTCGGAACTACAGTGGAAACATCCGTATGGGTGCAAGTGGTATCTGGCAGCAAGTATTTTCTTCTCAGTCGCCTGTCCTCAAGTATTTACTCTTAATTCTGCTAGCAATTAATGTGGTCCATTTTAACCACCTGTAACTTGCCTGTTTGTACAAGTGTAGGAAAATTGCTGGAAAATTCCAGCTGACGCTACGAGTTCCTTTCAATAATGGTTTTGTACATAACTTCAACAAACTCGTAATCTTGCGGATTTTGTTATCATTAATCAATAATCCCAAGCTGTGGGAAGGAAGACAAAAAACTTCTCCTAGTCCACGACAGGATTCTGAGGCTGATGAATTGAAAGACTTACTTATAGATACACACAAGAAAGAACATGATCTCCAGTCAGAAAATTGTTTACAAGTGTTTTAAACTAATATTCCTTCGTAGCACGTCTGCTGAGACAAACGGTTGTACTAGCGGTCTACCTTCTCAGAAAGCTAGAGCTGGCGTAGAATTCAATCTCTCCTGAAAGGAATCCTTCCAGTGCCTCAAGGAAGACTGTGTCTTACGCAGATAGCCGCCCCTCCTAAGCCCATCGAGGGGAGTTGGGACCAACCGAATTCTGCATTCCATACTTGCTTTCAAGGGTAGCTATTAGGCAGCATTAAAGGGTCGACAACATTGACAATGAGGATGTCCATATGACATTAAACGCTTCGTAAGAGTTTAGGAATAACCTGCTGTGTAACATCACCTTCTCATTTAGAATAAAATGGATGCTGATGAAATTGTGCTGATGATTTTGAAGTTTGGTCAGTGCCCTTATAAAGTCCCAATTTTTACACAGTCCAATTTCTACACAATCCAAGTCAGCCGCTGTCACGGGTGATGATGGTGACGATGGAATGATGAAGCCAACACAAACACCCAGTCCCCAGGCAGAGAAAGTCCTCAATCCGGCTGGGAATCGAATCCGGGGGCCGTGATCCAGAGGCAGCAACGCTACCCACCGCAACACGAGCTGCGGACAAATTGTGCTGAGATTCATCTGAAGCACAAGTTCGTCAAGGAGATTTTAACTGGGACAAGGGTATCTTTCTTGCTTTTCCTTTCACTGATGAATATCATGCCAGATGCACAATATTACTCAGAATCTGAAATTTCTTAGAATACTCATGAGTTTTTCTGTTCAGAACACATGCCTCATACGACTTGTAAAACCCTGAAGCAGCAGTACTTTAGAACATTTGGCAGATAAAGCTTACGTAAAACAATTACACACAATTATCTTGTTTAATGCGAGTACCAAATACGGCCCTTTGGCCTCGTATTCAAAAATAATAATAGTGAAGTGTCCATTACTTTATAAATGTGACTGGAATCCAGGGCCTTTAAAACTGAAACATCTAGACTTAGCCTTCTGGACCTCTTAAAAAATGAAAGAAAACATTTAACGATCAAAATATGATACTGGCTCTATATTAATTAAACTATTATAACTCTTACCGATGAGGTTCACTGGAAGAAAGATGACAAATTACCGGAGTTTTCTGAGGTATCTACGGATGCTAAACGGATTTTTGTGCATGTATTTTGTGCATTCACGATATATAAACTACTGGCGCGCCATACAGGTAACCACTGAGGTAGTACTTTTCATTTACATACTGCCTGTTTATCACGATAGACCCTCCCCTTTATATCTCTCCCTCTCCTTCTCTCTCTCTCTCTCTCTCTCTCTCTTTCTCTCTTCTGATGCTTTCTTTTGTTTATTGTCTTTGAGTAAAAGTATGCTCTTTAATTGGCATCTCGTAGCAGTTTTCTGAAACACACAAAGGTACATGTGCAAAACGTTGATACTATAAAAATGCATAAAAATTTATCATGATATTCATTACAACTGCAAAATATTTCCTTATTGTAGTTGCCGTACCTGTATTTGTGGGCTCAAGTTATTTCCATTTCTCACATTATAGTGTTCGTCGCCAAACCATTGCATCAGAAGGTGATATTCGTATTGCTGTTAAACTCTTTTAACATCACAAAGGTGGCTTCCACCATATGAGAGTTGCATCACCTGTGAACAGTAGATACAAAATAGTGAAACAAGTTCTGCGTCTTCAATTTCTTAATCTCACGTACCTCTAAATGACATGCCAAGTTATTACACAGCAGCTTGGTGCCTCATACTACCGGAGTATTTTACACTAACAATCCAAATTTCCTTGGCGCTCAGTACATCTCACTTCTGGCATCAAATATTAACTACAACACGCAAATCAGCCTTGAAAAGCAAACTCGTCCTACGTCTTAGCCAATATACTCATAGACTTTCAATACTTCCTCAACTGTTGAAAATCACTCGCAAGTGCACCACATACATTCGTCACCTTCTTCTTCCTTCTGCAGTTGCCCAGAATTATGAAAGTGGTTAACACCCATTACACGAATCTCTTTATGTGTTAGAAGTGTAGTCGACCTTTCGATCTGCGACTCGTGAGGGTCGCACTCTCATAACGTTGTTATGAAAACTTTGCCTCACTCTGCATGTAAAACAGTGTACAAAAGAATTTTTAACTTATAAATCAGCATCACGTACGTCATTTTAATTTTTTTACGTCTTTAGTACCGACTACTTCCAACACATTTACTAGAGAGTATCAATATATACCACTGACTGTACAGTCGTGCTCAAAATATAATATAATTTTTCTTGAATCGCATGCAACCACCATAACGCAGCTGTCTAGGATGTCCTCTAATCGCTCCTTGGTACAGTCGTTTAACTATTGAAAATAGTTCCAACTAGTCACCACTAGAAAACACTGCTCTATATCGCAATAACTCAAGATGTAAAATAATACCACGATACTAAGAGTATCAGAGAACACCTTATCACAGATAAGATTGATCTTAAGGCTTATAAGCTGACATTTATTACAATTTGTGACATACCTGAAATGTTAACACTCTCATTATTACGTCATATAGATGATCAACGTAGTAAGTTCGTCGTATTCATGATTTACTCTTCAAAGTAACATGCCGTACTTTTTATTTAACAAAAACTGACATTAAAAATATATGTTATTCACGAGCAGCTACTTGAGAATGCGTATGAACTTTAAATGACATCACGAACCGTCTCGTTCTGCATATGGAATCAAACCCAGGTCATGCAGACTAAGCAAAGATTTCGTGACTGACGGAATCTAACAGTCATTCCTGACTAGGCATACAGGGAGTGATATAATTCGATTTTAGACAGTATCAGTTAGCAAATATCAACTTTACCAATTACATAACGTAAACATTTTTAACGGACGCGAATTTCTACCCGTTAGCGAACTACGAGAGATGTTAAATATTGCTTCTTCACAAGTAGCTTACTTAAAATGCCGTGAGGTAAAGCTTTGTGTTGGACAGGGATTCGAATCCAGAACCTAATCGGATTGTTATATCGAAGCACAATCAACTGTGACGTATCGGATTTTATCGCCGGTAGCTCGATGTTTTAACTAAATTGACGAGGCAATACATTAATTTTTTCCTTCCCATTACTCCAACCTTGCACCTATCGCTGTTATATTCTGAGAAAACGAACGTTAAATATGGGTTTGCTACAGCAGCAGCGACATGTGAGCAAGTTTGAACTAGAAATAATATGACGAAGAGCTCAATGCCGACTGGTAATCGAACCCCACACATATCGTTGTTGACTACACACAAAGAGACGTCAGCTACCGAATTTTCCTCCACCAGCAGCTCGGAATAACATCCTTGAACTTAAAGTGATCTCACAAATGGTTCTGTGTCTCACTGGGAGTCAAAAACGTCAGATATCGTTAGTGGTGACAACGACTGAAAATTCATTAAAAATAAAAATTACTATCCACCATAAGATAGGTATTCTCATGTTAGAGCTTCATTATATATAATGAAAACTTTAGTGACGGGCCAGGATTCGAAACCATTCACGCACAATATGTGAAGAGTTTGAGGAATCTGCAGTTTTGACCAAACAACAAATTGTGGTCGAGCTGTATTCTCACGAAGGGATCAAATTGCGCGTTAACGGCGGTCTGAGTTGATTCCCAGTTGAGAACCAATTTTATCGACATACAGAAGTTCAAATAAATGATAGAATCAGTGTCCTGTGACCCTACATAGCGTCTGTTTCGTCACTAGAAATAAACAACTAGTAATAAATGGTTCAAATGGCTCTGAGCACTATGGGACTCAACTGCTGAGGTCATTAGTCCCCTAGAACTTAGAACTAGTTAAACCTAACTAACCTAAGGACATCACAAACATCCATGCCCGAGGCAGGATTCGAACCTGCGACCGTAGCGGTCTTGCGGCTCCAGACTGCAGCGCCTTTAACCGCACGGCCACTTCGGCCGGCAAACAACTATTATAAGAAAGGTAACTGGTGATATAGTTTCTTCATGTCGCCACTCCTGACTTTATTGTGGATCAACCTAACGTCTACTTGGTGGTGAAGGAATATCATGTTTAATGTGAATTTCAGACCTCAGTGCCATTATACCTTCTTCACTTGGCGCAGTCAGAAGAGAATAGCATATGTCTCCCCCTATCAAAAATCATTGGCAGAAGTTGGAATCGACCACACATTTTGAAAACACAGTTGTGCTGTCTGCTGAAGTTATCAATCTAATGGAACTTTGAACATAATTCCCTACACTTCTCAACCTAAAATAGTCCCATGTGGGAAAAGGGCTAACTTGCGCGACATTTTGTTCTTTTCCGGTTTAATAGACGGCCAGGCAGCAGATGCATCTCGAAACTTTTGAATTTTGTGTGTATCGTGCCAAAATACGTCAGAGAAGTATTTTCTACATTAGCTGTCGTGTAGTAGTGGAATTTTTTTCTTCTTCAAACCTTGGTTTACGGCTTTAACTCAGAACAAGTTATCTACATGCTTGTAATCAATAAAGTGCATGTACATTGTCAGACTGTTGTAGATAACATCAGAGTATTCGCATGTATCGCTGCTTATTAATTTCTCTCTCATGTTTACTATTGTTTTAACAACACTAAAAGGAAACTTACGAAATTGTGCACTGTATTATAAGAAATGAAATAAAACTACTCACCATAACCTTACGACGAAAGTCTGTTTTGATAAAACTGAGTATCTGTACACAAGCGTGCCTCTATCGGAACGAATTAGTAAAACACTACTCATTTAGATTTTGAATGGGTATGCATTTGATTGGTATGCTGTGTCATACTCAAGAGGTATACAAATGTGGCATTTCATAAATAAATTATGTATTCCTAAAAACCCAAAATTTGCTTGTCAGCAGCGGAAAGAGGCGTTACGTGTAGTGCAACATTGTAAGTTTTTCACCATTGCACTATGAGTCGAAAGTATTTTCTTGCGAATTCCTTATAGATGTTTGATCTGACTGCTTCTAGCTCTTTCACAGAAGGGATAAAAACGTTAGAGTTAGCGAGACTGGAACTGCGAACCATAACAAACGCGTTTTCAGAGGTCAGCTCGCTACCACACACCTAGCAAACAGGTACACAGCTTCGCTTCCTCTTACGAGGTCAATAGTGGCTAGAGCTCGTAAAGTGCAGTTTAAAGGACGAGATTAGTTGCGATTCCACTTGCAACGACTTTTCTGGGCTGAAAACCGTAAATTTAAAATATTTTGTTACACCTCAAGCGATAATAACTCAGATTATTCAATGGAAATGACAGGAAAAATCAAGTGAACTCTCAGGCTTAATTCCGTGCACACGAGACAGTAACTCGTCGGTCACAGAGTCGCTGAACACACCTTCCCTTATTTTCAAATATCAGTTACAGTACCAGCAGGAAGAAGACGAACCGATGTGATCCTATATCAGGCTGGGAAGTGACCATAGCTGTCGTCTCAAAGACGCGGCTGCTACGGCCTGGAATACATCAGGCATCTGATTCGCATTTCTCTAAGTAGGTTCAGGTGCTGGAGCGTAGTTACTAATAATACTCAGAACTGATTGCCAACTAAGCATCATAAATCAGTAACTCTCATAGTTGGTTTTATATTTCTTTCGTAAGTGTACTCAAAACTAAGAAACTCATTCATTGACATTTTCGTACCTAGCCGATAGTCGAGCACAACAAACAAATAAAAAAAAATGTGTTGTGTGTGTGTGTGTGTGTGTGTGTGTGTGTGTGAGAGAGAGAGAGAGAGAGAGAGAGAGAGAGAGAATTATAAAAATGAATGAGAGAGAGAGAGTAAAAAATTGTTGTAAAGATATTGAATCATGGTATGTAAGGAAATATTTCATTAAAATGACACGTTCCACATCATTACGAAATGTCATATTCATCATCTATGGGACAAGTATTCATCTAATCTAATCATATTGCTGAATAGCCATGAAGAGTCATGAATTACCGAAATTTTCGCCAATATCAGTAACCAAATCTAAACGTGGAAATAAAAGACGACAGTTTTTGTAATAAACCGGGACTGCTATCAAGATTCTTTCGTCCCTGTTAACTAATCACGAAAGGTTACTGATATACCTCCATTCAGAAGTAACAAAGTTAGCATGCATTTAAAGATGAAGTGTATGATGTGAAGTTCTGTGAAGAAGGTACGAACCCAACATGTAATCGGATTGTTAACTAAATAAAATCAAATGTTACAATCGGTTTTTCTTACCAGCAGCTAGGTGTTTGAATCTAAAATATAGATACAAATTTTTGTGCTGGAGCGACAATCGAACCGCACACCTACCGTTCTTCTTTATCAACCACGACTATAGATTTTGGTTTCTTTGTGCATCGTTGTCTGCTTCCACCCTCCTACTTTGATTTCTGCTTGATCTTCCTGCTTCAACTAGATTAACAAATCAATGCATGAAGCTGTTGCAAAATTTTTAAAACTTCCAAACACTCTCGGAGATGTACTCTGTTCTATTTTTGTAGTTCCTGTCTACGACAGTGTCAGCCCTACACCACCGTTCTACAAGGGCAGCTAAAAGGGGCACCTTAAACGGCACAACTATCATCTGGTGGAGTGGACGGCAGGTGGGACATCCATCCTCAATTTGCAAGGTTGCTTTCACCTCAGGTAAAATGTGATACATTCGATCAATTAAATCAGTCATTCCTGAAATCTGATTTCGCAGAACAGAATGCATAAGTTTATGGTTGTGGAAGGGGGCTGTCTCCAGTTACTGTTAGTTGCAGAAAACACACCAACTTTATTTTTCTAAGAACCACTTAATTACACTTTGCCTCAAAGGCATCAAATTAAAACAATATGGCTGAAGGCCTAGTTAATAAAACGTGCAATATCTCCTGGGCTGCCGGCCGCGGTGGTCTAGCGGTTCTAGGCGCTCAGTCCGGAACCGCGCGACTGCTACGGTAGCAGGTTCGAATCCTGCCTCGGGCATGGATGTGTGTGATGTCCTTAGGTTAGTTAGGTTTAAGTAGTTCTAAGTTCTAGGGGCCTGATGACCACAGATGTTAAGTCCCATAGCGCTCAGAGCCATTTGAACCATTTGAACCATCTCCTGGGCTGAAGGCCCAAAACCATACTAAAAACAAGAACGACTGAAGGCCTGAACACAAGTACAAAAATTCACGTAAATAGTCGGCTCAAGGCCACACACAAGACATTGAACCACTCAGAGCTTAGGGCCTGCATAACAAGAATTTCAGATAGAGAAAACTTTTTAAAAGAACTTAGTTTTAAACAAATCAATTTTGAAAATTTTAATTTAAGAAAGCTGAAGACCTTACCTTAAAAATATTTCACGTATAAGCTCAGCTGAAGGCCACACACTGGACGCTTAACAACTCAGGACTTAGAGCCTGGATAACAAGAATTTCAATAGAACAAAGCTTCAAAATTTTAGTTATTCAACAAATCAATCTTGAACTTTAATTTAAGTCGGCTGAAGGCCTTATCTTAAAAATATATCACGTAAAATCTTGGCTGATGTCCACAAACTGGACATTGAACAACTCAGGGCAAAGACCTGTATAACAAGAATTTCAGATACAACAAACTTTCAAAATTTAGTTTTTCAACAAATCAATCTTCAATTTTAATTTTAATTGACTGAAGGCCTGATTTTAAGATTAAAACAAACTAAATTAATAGACATCTGAAGGCCTCACACACTACATCAGACTTAAATGAAAATCACAGTCTAAAACTAACAGAACAGTGGTGCTCAGAAGTGTTCCAAGGGTCGCCCTGAAGATGCAGCTCTAACGTAAGGTGAGGTGAGACAAGCAGCCTAGTGTAGGGTTAAATAATCAGACAGTAACCCGACACAGGGACAGCTCAAGGACCGACCAACAACCTATTCAATTCGCGTCCACCAGACCAATGGTTCGACAATGGATAATATCAGCTGAGGACGAAAATACCAGCCACACGGCATCTAAAAACAGTCAAGGCACAATAACCAAGCTAGAGAAAAAACATGAACAAACAACTCGAAGGCTGATGAACTACACGCTGTTCCGGACAGCATCAACACGGTGAGGAAAACACACTGCTGGAAAACTATGCTAACGACCAGGACAGGTAACTAGGGCGTTAACACAAGGTAGAAAATACTGCTGGTGCAATTCACTGATAAGTAACAACCAATTTAACAGTTAAAGACTATGCAGGAAGACGGCTACAAAATTACACCTACTCCAACACACCATACATTGCTGCTAGCCAGAATGGCCCAGGAAGCAACAACCGGCAATGAACGAAGAGATGTCATAGCAGTTGAAGTTTCACAACAGGTTAACTGATCACTTAACTTCAGTGCCCAGGTTCGATGGACAACGGACACTGTAGCTCTCGGAGCTAGAGCCTAATAATCCGACTGCGTGTGCATGCCGCCAGCGGTTCCGGTCTCACCCCACACCACGGAGACTTCCTCGCTGCTCTGTCTCAACCGACCGACGACACACACCCCACCACACATAAATATAGCGGTCACACCAAGGATGGTTCAGCAGTACTAGTATCGGTAAGCGCTGCAACTGCCACTGACGGAGGCAAGTCAGCTACACGTTATGGTAGTAACTCAGGGAGAAATAAGAAGCCACTCGACTGTGACAAAATGTTGACGAAGAAACAGCTTGAAAGCAAGCTGGCCACGGCTCAATGACGTTCACATTTGTGTCTTTGCTATTTCACGATAAATTTTAATATGCACCCAAACACACACCCCTATGAATTTCTACACTTGGAACAAATCAAAATATCTATATTGAGAACTCAAAATGTAGGTTAATTATAGAAAACTGTATTTACAGTATTTTGATAAAATCAACATCAGAAGAGCAAAGTAGTCCTTGGACCAAGAATAGTATGTGGTCGGTTTTTCAGACTTTCACAAGGAGTGAAACGCATGATGCTTCTTCTAAGACACATCCCTTCCCTAAGCGAAGCCCCTCCCACGCCCCTCTCCACCACCCTCCTTGGCCTCGTACCTCCCTTCCCACACTAATATACCTTCTCCTCCTGCTCCCTTTTGTAAGCCACTTCACATATTTGGAAATACGTCAATAAGAGAATCGATAGGCCAACACATAAATTTAGTTCATCCAATAACAGTTCATTATTTTGCCGTCCAATCACATTTGTCAACTCTTTCCGAAGCCGTGCCCTTTCTTTTTAGATATGCCACTCAGAGGCTATCCAGTGGTAAGGATGATCGGAGCACAACATCATTTTCGATCATTGGTGTTGGCACGTTCATAGTGTGTGCATGGCGTCGGACAGCTTCATGTCATCATTTCCAGTGCCCCCAGGGCCTAAAATAGTGAACAGTATACTATTAGCAGTTTAAAATGACATTATTCAGTTCTTTTGCTAGGTTTTCGGTTTTCGCTACAGCTGTTGTGAGCAGTCCGTTCCCACACATATGTGTGTTGACCTCGCAGACGCCAGGAACAGACACTAGCCCAATGCTCTAGCTGGATTAATTTTTACGTTTATCTGTTTTTTAAATATTTCAAGTTAGAGCCATTTCGATAGCGAAATGTATAACCTGTTGTTGTTTTGCTAGAATGGAAATTAATTGTGAGTAAAATGTAAAGTGATTTGTCCGCTTTCTAAATACTTCAATTTGGCGCTATTAAGTCACTATATTCCAAGTAAAACGCACTGAATTTGTATGATAATGTTGTCTGTGGTATGATGAACAGTATATGATATTTTAAATGATGTTCTTAGAACGAAGCGTAAAATGAAGGAACTGCTTTACCTAATTTATTTGTAAGGTTCTCTGTAATTCATCTCTTCATAAATTACTAGTTCAGGAGGCGAGATGATAATGCACCACGTACTACAAAATGACAAATATAACAGACAACATTCACTGACAGTTTAGATTTTAGGTCTAGTTGACGATTTTTACTACTAGGTGGGATAATATTTCTTCTTACCTACATAATAAAAATTATTGAACTATGAAATGAGGAAGGATGGCTGCCAACATTCACAATAGTATTACTGCCTGTCAAGAATTTCCATTGCAGACCTACACGACATTCAGGAAGAGAGCGAACTTCACAAGATAGTAAACGGTTAGAAATTCAACAAAAATGTAATCAGTGTCATACGGTTCTAATTTAGATTTATACAAAATTAAGTAGTTGTTCTCAAGTAGCATACAAATTTAAAAGCACAGAAACCTCAGTTACATAAAGAATTTCAGCGACAATGTGCAACATGAAGTAAACGGAAAACAATACAATATGAAAGTGTAGACAGCAACTTAGTAACACAATCGTATAGTTATTTGGCGCGTGATAGATAAAGCAGAACAAATAGCTCAGAAAAACTCGACAGAACAGCGGAAAATACAAGAAATGGAATTTAATGTGCTTACGAGTGAATTGCGGCAGGCCCTCTATGACACGTTCTGTAAAGGGATTACCTGGTGACGCGTTGCATCGGGCCAAACACCCAGAGGAGAAATTCAACCCATTCCGTGTCTCCAGTACTGTTCTGTAGGTAATGGAAATGGAGAAAGTGGGCCAAGTGCTGGAACGATACCCTCTGTGGAGGACAACTAACTGCAAAGACTACCGACATAAAAAGAAGAAAAAACGCTGTCATTGATCACATAGGCATAGCGAAGCTTCGACTCAGCATTCGAACACCTTCTCGTGAAGTGGATGTCGCACGCAGTACTACATGCGAATAAACACTGGTATCGCTGATCAACCACTGCCATTAACAGAAAGTGTAAGCTTCTCTTGCTGACTACAGAACTTGCGACTTGTTGATCTAATGGGAACCTCAGCCCCGTAAGTTGGAGACCCATTATCCTAGTCATTAATTCTTTCGGATGAGAAGTGTTTCACTAAATTCTCAAAACTCACAGTATTTTAGTATGGACTGTTAAGATTGATATTGCTACAGCTGTGAAGACAACATAACCTTAAAGCGAACTTACGGATGAGCATAGTCGATAATGTAGTAATAGACGGTGCTGTTTCTTTATTTAATTGTTTCAGACAACCTTTTGTTTCTAATAAACACATAACAGAGAATGTTAGAAGATATACACTGATCAGCTAGAACATTAAGAGCATGTATCTAATAGTCGGGATGCCCACCTTTTGCACGGATAACAGCGGCAACGTGACATGGAAGGGATGAGGCCTTGATAGGTGTCTGGAGGAAGTTGGCACTCACTACATCTGCACACTTGGGTCATCTAATTCCCGTTAATTCTGGCGATGGGGGTTGATGAGCTCTGACGCCACGTTCAATCATATCTCAGATGTGTTCATGTCCGGCCAACTGGGGTGCCAGCGCGTCAACTGCAGCTCGCCGCTGTATTCTTCGAACCATTTCGTTGCACTCCTCGCCTTGTGACATGGTGCATTATCTTGTTAAAAATGTCACTGCCTTTGGGAAACTGGTCTGCAACCAGTGAACGTTACTCCTTGGGCGTCGTGGTACCTTGCATGAGTTTCACTGAACCCTGGATGGCCACGTGATTATTGTCCAGAACATAATGGAGCCGCTGCCAGCTGTTCTCCGTCCCGCAGTACAGATATCAATGAGTTGTACCTCTGGAAAACAACGGATTCGCTCCCTCCCAACGGGATGATGAAGAAGGTATCGGGATTTATCAGACCATGTAATGCTCTGCCACTGCGTCAACGTCCAGTGCTAATGGTCATGCTCCCAATGGTTCAAATGGCTTTGAGCACTATGGGACTTAACATCTGAGGTCATCAGTCCCCCAGAACTTAGAACTACTTAAACCTATCTAACCTAAGGACATCACACACATCCATACCCGAGGCAGGATTCGAACTGTGACCGTAGCGGTCACGCGGTTCCAGACTGAAGCGCCTAGAACCCTCGGCCACAGCGACCGGCGTCACGCTCCCATTTTAGTCGTAGATGCCGAGGACGTGGTGCTACAAAACGCACATGCATGGGTCATCCACTGCAGGACTGTTCAGTGTACTGTGTATTCCGACACACTTGTACTCAGCCCAGCATTAAAGTCTGACGTTAGTTCCCCCACAGTTTTGCCCTGTCCTGTTTTACCAGTCAGCCCAACCTAAGACCCCCCGATGTCTGGCCGAGCGGTTCTAGGCGCTACAGTCTGGAACCGCGCAAACGCTACGGTCGCAGGTTCGAATCCTGCCTCGGGCATGGGTGTGTGTGATGTCCTTAGGTTAGTTAGGTTTAAGTAGTTCTAAGTTCTAGGGGACTGATGGCCTCAGAAGTTAAGTTCCATAGTGCTCAGAGCCATTTGAACCATTTGAACCCCCGATGTCTGTAATGAGGAGTGGCCGCTCAATGCCACGAGATCTGGACGTGTTTTCATCTTGGTTCAGCCACGCATTGAAGACACTCACTCTTCGAACTCGCAACAAGTCGTGCAGTTTCCGAAATGGTCTTGCCGAGCCTCGAGATCATCTCAATTTGCCCTCGGTCAAACTCAGATAGATCGGGCACTTTCCCCATTCTACATACTTACAGCACGCTGACTTATACTATATGGACCGTGCTTGTGTCTGATTAGCAGACATTCCACGCCAGTTGAAGCTGCTATCGCCTGGATGGCGTTATATTGATAGTAGGCCCGTAGTCGTAATGTTCTGGCTGATCAGTGTACCATTTGATGTTCGTGGATGTATGTTAGTCTAAAACTTCATATTAACACCAGTGTCAGGTAGCACCTGGAAGTTCGGTAGTAAGGGGAAGTCCTGTGTCGTAGCCAGCTCCCATGGAAGTCACCTTATGAGATCCCATGAAACGTTTTGTGTCAGAGAAACCTATTGAGACAGTAGAAGATTTCCCAAGCAAAATTCCAGCTGCCCGTTCGAAGGTAGCGATGAATCTGACAGGAAAATATACCTGCAAAACAGTTTGGAAACGCCGTTCTGATCAGCTCTTATGAAGATAATTAAAATTACCACAAGTGTGTCAACTGGAATCTTCGCCATCTTCTATAGTAGAAATGCAAAGGAACAAAGTCACTTACTGCCTAACGCTCAATTGTTTCAAGACTAAGGATTCGCTTTGTCAAACTAATACATTTACCTACCTCTTTCAGTCTTGAAAATGTGTAACATCACCATTGAAACACAATGAAATGTATAGCATCATCACTGAAACATTATAAATGACCAAGAATTTGAAAAGCAATATTCCCGCACTACAGTTAGATAACGCCATTTTGAATAACTCTTATAAAGATAACTAGAACTACAAGAACAGAATTTTCAAAGTAATTTTCATTACCGACATTAGTCAAAGGTAGTTGTCAGAGTCACTTACAACTTTATGCTCAGTCGTTTTCAGGCTAGGGTCTCACCCATCTAATACAGACTGAACAGGATGGGAACTGATGCCTAGTCCGTGGTACGCCGGTTTAGACACAATGATGCAGTCATCCATCTGTACGTAAACGACTGCCCGAATGCCATAGCCGGATGGCGGATGGTAACGGATGACTGCTAGATGGCGGCGCGGCAGCGAGCCGACGTCCATGTGCCCAGGTTGGACACTCAGCAACCGGTCGTTGGTTCGCGGCGCGGTGTAGATAGTATTAGACATCCGACGACAATTGACACAGGTTGTGCGTTATCGGGTGGCCCAACTGTGACGACACCATTCCATGTGCTTGTAGTCGCAGTAGGCTCGTGTACTGACGCTACGGTGAAACTTTAGGAGTGTGGTCCATGGCCTGGAGTGGCGTAAACAGTATGTCAGTCATGCATCAGACGTTCTTATGACGTCTTTCTGCTTGACTCGCGGAAGTACCGACAGTGGAAGCAGTGACTGTGCTGACATTGCTAAGCTGGCAGGGCATTAGCTGGTGGACTGCGACCTTGTTTCATTTCTGTGGTGCTTTCCTGGCTAGCGGATTCGTATGAGTGTACCAAACCCAGAGGTGAGTGAATGAATAAGAAAAGTCATAGAGTCCTATAGTGAGTAAGGCCAATAATGTTGTTAAGAGGTTATTTGGTGAGCTGGTAGACTAAATGAATCTGATATGTATAATGAATGACGTTCACATCTTACGCCATCAACAAAAGAAGAATGTGTGTGACGGGTTATTAGTTTGGTAAGGAATATAATAAATTCTGTACCCTTGGAAAATTCCTTTCCAAACAAACAGTGCCACAGATGAGCACACAATGCCAATGCCACGTTAGTAAAAATCTGTTTGATGCAGTTACACTATAACACGTTACTATTGTAACTGTACCAACATAAATTTATAAAGAGCAGGAAGGGTAATGCTCGGTATACCTCTTCCCAAACCATCAAATAACAGATGCAATACCGAAAATAGACGCACAATCTCCTCCGATAAACAAAATGTGAATCAGTACCAACGAGAGCCAGTACTGAACTATGTAGTTTATAATTTCCTTTATTGAAGTGTATGTACACATCTTCGGAACCATATTGTACTTGGCTGTAGGCGAAGGAAAATGCCTTGGATCGTTATCCTACAGGGGAAGCAACTGCAGCAGAATTGCTGGAAGATCCGCTGGGCTGCTCACATGCTTGCTCTGGCCAATCACAGTGGACAATGCGCTGATGGAAGTTGGCTTGGCGCCGAACACACTAAACGTCACTATGCAGATTGAACATGCAAGCGGTGTGGGAATAATGGAGACAGTTTTTAGAGAGCTGCGTGTTGCGTGTGGATATACGACATTTTGGCGGAGTCCTATGAGAATACCTAATGTGGACAGAACTGCAGGCTGTCACAGTTTACCTAAATACATGCTCTTTTATGACAATATCTGAGTGAGTGGAATGGGGACAGAAAATTTTAAGATGTCTATGAAGACTGAGAGACTCAGCCACCACGTTTAACACCCACAAAACCCAGAACGTTTAACGAAATGTAAAAGCAACTATCTTTGGTTAAAATAAATAATTTGGATGTGGAAATAAGAAAGACGGCTGTTCTTACAGAGATCCTCTCTTATTGACCAACAGAGAGAGGGTGAGAGCAGAACAGTTGTGTAGGGCAAAACATAACGAATTGGATGGCACTGCAGTGTGTGAGGAAAGGGCCGAAGCAATCACAAGCCTACCTGATTTCAGCTCTTGTGAAAGAAAGGGTTCGCAATTCCATCACAGACATTCAGACAAGCGGTTGACAGTGCCCCCATCAGAGTTCAAGCCATCATAAAAGTGGAGGGTGAGTACTGCCCATATTGGTGTCAGGATACTTTTGATCAGATTGTGCATAAATGGGAGAATATGAATAGGGAGAAAGTCGACTCCGTGTAGCGTAATGTCATATGGGCTAGAAATCCTCCAGCCCGGTCTAATAGACCTAAGACTTTATGACATGGTCTCGCTGGAATAGAAATTATCATGCTGAGTCTTAATTCATGATATTGGTGGATAGTCTGTAGGAGCTATATGACAACACTCGTCGGCAGGACGACAATTCTTGTTTCTTTGCTTGCATTGGAATAGGTTACGAAACATACTATGGCACGAATACACTCAGGTGACAAAAGTGATGGGATATCTCCTACTATTGTGTCGCACCTCCTTATACCCGGCATAGAGCAGCAACTGGACGTAGCATGTTGTTGGAAGATCCTCCGCTGCCCCTATAGTTGTGGAAGTGTTGCCAGTGCAGAATTTTTTGCACGAACTGATCTCTCGATTGCCGGCCGAAGTGGCCGTGTGGTTAAAGGCGCTGCAGTCTGGAACCGCAAGACCGCTACGGTCGCAGGTTCGAATCCTGCCTCGGGCATGGCTGTTTGTGATGTCCTTAGGTTAGTTAGGTTTACCTAGTTCTAAGTTCTAGGGGACTAATGACCTCAGCAGTTGAGTCCCATAGTGCTCAGAGCCATTTGAACCATTTTGATCTCTCGATTATGTCCCATAACATTTCGATGGGAATAATTTCGGGTGCATTGAGCGGGCAAATCACTCGCTCTATTTGTCCAGCATGTTCTTCAAGCCAATCGCGAATGGTTGTGGACCACTGTGACCATTGTCATCTACAAAAATTCCGTAGACGTTAGGGGCGTTAAAGTTCGAAGTCTCTAAGTAGCCAAACGTAACCACTTCTAGTCAATAAGTGGTTCAGTTGGATCCGAGGACGCGGTCCATTCAATGTAAACACAGCCCAAACCACTACGAAGCCACCACTACCTTGCAGAGTTCCTTGTTAAGAACCTGGGCCATGGCTGCGTGGGGATCTGCACCACACTCGAACTTACCACGAGCTTTCACCAACTCAAATTGTGACTCTTATGACCAGGCGACAGGTTTGCAACCGACAGAGTTACAAGCACAGGTGGGGCGCTGCAGGCGATGTAGTGCTGTTAGCAAACGCGTTCGCGTCAGTCTTCTGCTGTCATATCCCAGTAACGCCACACTGAACGGATACGTATGTCGTACTCCCTACATTGATTTCTGTGGCTATTTCACGCGGAGTTGCTCGTCTGTTAGCACCGACAACTCTTAGCAATCGCCGCTGGCCACTGCGTTGTCTGTGGTGGGAGGGTATGCTTGAAATACGGTAATTTTGGTGGCACACTCTTGACACTGTGCACCTTGGAATGCCGAATTCCCAAACGCTTTTCCGAAGCGGGATGTCCCATGCCCATAGCTCCAAATACCATTCCACGTTCAGTCTGTTAATAACCGTCGTGAGGCCATAAACATGTCGTAAACCTTTTACAAATGACAGCTCAGCCTATGCACTGCCCTCTTATATCTTGCGTGCTTGATATTACAGCCATCTGTGTCAGTGCGTGTCACTAACCCATGACTTTGTTCGCCTCAGTGTATGTGTAAGTGACTCGACTGCAGTGGCGAGTAGTAATGAAGCACACGAATGTATTAGGCCATGAAATCGAAACTAGCAATGGCGGTGTTACTACAGGATCAATTTGGCACTCGGATTAGTAATTCTACGTCGAATGGCCGTGCCGTTACCGAAACGAGGAGTCCCACAACTGGTTTAGCTCGCCATTACTGTGCTCCCGTAAAGGGTGCCTGGAGCGGACGTCTCCCCGCACCAGAAACAAAAACCGGATTAACAGCGGCGTTTGCTGTGTGCAGGGTGCAGCTCGGAGGCGGCAGCAGCGTATTAATGACCGTGACGTCGGCGACACACGACACGGCGCGTAATGAACGCGGCCCGCGATATATAGCGACAAGGACAAGGCCGCTGCGGGCTAATCACGCCGGCCCGCGCCGCATTGTGCACAGTAGCGGCGCCGGCCCGCCGGGCCAAACTCGATTATGCGACTGGTAATGGGCGGTAATCGAGTTAGCCGCTCTCGACACCGACTTAACTCTCGTTCGGCCAGCTCCCTCTGGAGGCGGCCCCGTGGCCGACCCGGACTTTGGCGCCGCTTAATGGCCGCCCCTGTTAGCTGCCGAGCCGCCCCATAATGGATCGCGCAGGTACTTCGCCACCTCACAGTCGGCCTGCGTCACGCGTGGGCAGGCATTCCTATATCTGGGACTCAATTTTCGTTGCGAGTCAAGACCGGGAGTAATTTTTTTTATTTCGTTTCCTGTTTCCTTGCACCCAAACTATTTTTAAGCCTCTATTTCTTATCCTCTTCAACATTCCCTATGTGTCCTCTTCTCTTATTCACTCCAATTGAATACTGTCTTAGCACATCTACATATACCGAAACAAAAAATGCAGCACCAGAAGGAGTTGTGTGACATAAGCGAAACTAGATAAGCGTGTTTCTACATCTGAAATATGATGTCTATTCTGATTTCTGGCCAGTCACATAAGAGTGGGACTAGTGTCGCCGCTTTGAGGATAAATATCAAGTTTGCTTTAAACAGACGCTGTAACTCTCCTAATCCTTAGTTACCTTTCAGATTGGACGTGGTGAGTTCTTGTTAGTCGAGAATATCTTTCAGGCGACATAGACACTATTACCAATACCTCACTGAGTTCGAACTCGTTCGCGTAATAGGGCTACGAGACGGTCTGTGTTCCTTCTGTGACATTGCAGAAAGTCGTGGTCGGAATGTAGCCACCATACATGATTCCTGGCAGCGGCGGTCGCGAGAAGGTACCATCGCAACAAGACCGGGTTCCGGACCGCCACATGGCACTACCCAAGGGAAAGACCATCCTGTTCGGTGTATGGCTCTGGCGCATCGTACTGCTTCTGAAGCAACAATCTGAGCAAGAGTTGGCTCCACAGTGACATAACGCGTTATTTCAAATCGGTTACTTCAACGGTCGCTCCGAGACAGACGCCCTGTAGTGTGCGTTCCACTGATTACAACCCACCGCCATTAGCGTCTCAAGCGAGAGCTCATTGAAAGGCCGATTGGAGGTCCATTTTGTTTTCTGATGAAAGGTGACTGTGCCTCGGTATCAATGATGGCAGTGTGTTGGTTAGAAGGAGACCAGTTGAAGGCCTGCAGCCAACCTGTCAATGGTGTTAGACACACTGGAAGTACACCATGAGTTATAGACTATGGGGCGGTTTCGTATAACAGCAGGCGCATTCTCGTTGTTATCCCACCCACACTAACTTCTAATTTGTATGTCAGTCAGGTGATTCTACCTGTTGTGCTTTCACTCATGAAGATTATTCCATGGGATATTTTCCCCAGGAAACACTCGCGCACTTACATGTTGTAACCCAACATCCTCTACACAGGGTTGACATTTTGCTTTGGTCTGCTCGACCACCAGATCTTTCTCCAATGGAACTCCTATGGAACATCACCGGACTATACTTCCAGGGTCACCCAGACCCAGCATTAAGACACTGTGTAAAGACCGACCGAGTGCAATAGGCACGGATCTGCATCCCATAAAACTGACGTCCGGTACCTGTACAATACAGTGCATGAACGTTTACAAGCTTGCATTTAACATTCTGGCGGGTACACTGGTTATCAGTGTACCAGTATTTCACGTTTGCAATGGCTTACCTCGCGCTTATATTAAACGTAAGATATTACAATGTTAATCACTTAAATATGTTGTATAGGTAGATGTATTCCCGTAACCTCATTACTCTACATTAATTATTATTCGGTGTTGCCATTTTTTTCGTCAGTGTATGTTTGTCAAATTTAATTTTTAATTGAATATCTACTGAAGCCTTCACAAACATTATCTTATTTTTGCCCTTCATTCATTTCTTTAGCCGTTTTTTGCAACATTTCATTATTAAGACTACACTTTGAACTGTACTAGTGAGTTCTTTCTCATTTTTCAGACGTATTGCAATCGTAACAGTTTTCCCAACTTTTCGTGCTCGTATAAGTGATGTTATTTATTATCTGGTGGATTTCTTGTGATTTCTTTTTCATCGTATTATTTTAATATTTCCTTCAACCACAAAAATTTAATTATCAAATAAATTAAAACTCATTTCTTCTTTGGGATACCTCGGACCAAACAAAGCCGACCTTCCTTCGTGCCATTCGGACACTGCATGGAAGGAAACTGGATGAGCACACCTGTCTCCTGGCAGTTGCCTCCTCTCCATGCCTTGGGGCCGCTAGTCCTATCTCGAGTAGCTCCTCCACTGGCATCACGAGACGGAGTCAACACCGTTCCAGTCCTCCTACCGGAAGCTGAACCCAGAGCCTCCACATAACAGACATGTTGACCACTTTCTACTTTTATTTCTTTCTTGTCTGTTACTTCGTAGTGTTTCTTCAACAATTTTATGCAAGTGTCGTAAGAAATCTCTAAAAGTCTGTCGATTGAAAATCAAACATTTTATTACATGACAGAACACATTGAGCTAATGTGCTTGTATCCCTCAGCCACTGAGGAGGAATGAATTGCCAAACAAAGATAATCAATAGCGAACTATAATGTCGACATTTTAAGCATGGCATGACTATGGCAGGTAAGAGTATTAATTTGAACTACAAATTACAGTAACCAGTTAGAAAATGTCATTTCTACCATGTGTTTCAAAGCATGACGCATCCACCATCAGGTAGAATAACGTCATTTAATAAGGCATGGCTGCACTGTATGTACCACTCTCAGGTAGCCTGTGACATTGCTTTTAGTGGTTACACGCCTCTTCTGTAGCTGCGTCTACGTCACGTAAACTTCATATCACAGAGCTAAGTAAATATACCATATCACGAAGCAACAAGTGACAGAACACGTTATGTAATCGCGACTGGAAGTGAGACAATAACCATTCATACACACTGCCATATGTCACCCAAAAGTCGTACATACATGCAAAATTGTCTAAATAATTGACATATACCATATGATCAAAAGTATCCGAACACCTCAGAAACATACGTTTTTCATATTATGTCCATTATGCTGCCACCTACTGGCAGCAACTCCATATCAGCGACCTCTGTAGTCATTGGAAATCGAGAGAGAGCAGAATGGGGCGCTCCGCGGAACTCACGGACTTCAGACGTGGTCAGGTGATTTGGTGTCACTTGTGTCATACGTCTGTGTGCGAAATTTACACTCTATTAACATCCCTAGGCGCACTGTTTCCGATGTGATAGTGAACTGGAAACGTGTAGGGACACGTACAGCACAAAACCGTACAGGCCGACCTCGTCTGTTGCCTGGCAAAGACAGCCGACAGTTGAAGAAGGTTGCAATGTGTAATAGGCAGACCATCTCACAGGAATTCCAAATTGCATCAGGATCCACCGCAAGTACTATGACAGATAGGCGGGAAGCGAGAAAACTTGGATTTCATGATCGAGTTGCTGCTCAGAAGTCACACATCAAGCCGGTAAATGTCGAACGACGCCTCGCTTGCTGTCAGGAGCGTAAGCATTGGACGATTGAACAGTGGAAAAACCTTGTGTTGAGTGACGAATCACGGTACACAATGTGGCGATCTGATGGCAGGGTGTGGGTATGGCGAATGCCCGGAGAACGTCATCTGCCAGCATGTGTAGTGCCAACAGTAAAATTCGGAGGCGGCGCTGTTAAGGTGTGGGCATGTTGTTTCTCGTGGCGCTATCACAGCACAGGCCTACATGGATGTTCTAAGCACCTTCTTGCTTCCCACTGTTGTAGAGCAATTCGGGGATTGCGATAGCACCTTTCAACAAGATCGAGCACCTGTTCATAATACACGGCCAGTGGCAGAGAGATTACACGACAATAACATCCCTTTAATGGACTGGCCTGCACAGAGTCCTGACCTAAACCCTACAGACCACCTTTGGGATGCTTTGAACCGCCGACTTCGTGCCAGGCCTCACAGACCGACATTGATACCTCTCCTCAGTGCAGCACTCCGTGAAGAATGGTCTGTCATTCCCCAAGAAACCTCCCAGCACCTGATTGAATGTATGCATGCGAGAATGGAAGCTGTCATCAAGGCTTCGGGTGGGCTAACACCATAATGAACTCCATCATTACCGATGGAGAACGCCACGGACTTTTAAGTCATTTCAGCCAGGAGTCCGGATACTTCTGATCACATAGTGTATATCCACGTTAAATTTGAGGTGTAACCCTCCAAATACCTTAGTAGAAATACATTACTACTCATAGTAATTTGTAGTTTTTATTGATAAATGACATTAAACGAATTAAATTTGTTGCAATTAATGTATCACTTTTTTATAATATACACATGTCCATATGTACAAGCAGCTTTCGTACAAGTAAATAAATATTTTATCCTGGGATCGAATAAGAATAACCAAATATTTGCTATTAAGAGGAAGGGTGTCGATGTAAAGAATTTTGTAACTAGCAATGTAGATGCATGCCTTAATGATGTGAGGGACATTAGTAAAATGTAGCTCTGTCACAAGAAAATTATGTAGCGAAAAGTTTTAAGAAAATCTACAATGGTATATGGGACAATGTTCCCATAAAAAATTTTCCTGTTGGTAATAAACTACACCAAGTTGAATTTATAATATTGCCGCGACAATTTTGTCTGTGGCATGACTGGTGCACTCAAAACTAAGTCTGTAAAATGTTTTCTGGGCGGGGAGGATCTGTTATGATCAAATCAACACGCTTACAGAAAAATGACATCCAATGATCTTGAGCGTTTTCTGATGGAGTAAATTTGTGTCAGAAGCTGGGCAGGCTGGAATTACAAGTGAAATTTTGAATAAATGGTCATAGTTATACAGAACACTGTGGTACATTGATGGAGTTTTGTAAGAAGCAACTGAGAAGACTGAATCGTTTAGAGAAAACTCTTGATGAAATAACGACGATAGATGCTTCGAGAAGGAGGTTACCGGGGAAAGTGGGTGTTGGTTTATGGACGTGATAAATCTATTGAATAGCTTTTGACATGCGCACGAAAGCTTGATACTTCATTTGTGAGAAACAACTGGCGGAATTTTAACCACGATGAACATGGATTTCAGCAGCGAGATTGAAACTAGAGTTATAATTGGGATGTCATCGGAAAAGAAATGCAAGTAATTACAGTAATGATTATCTTGGAGGAGTTTACAGAAGGGAATTTAAAATAGTTCAAATGGCTGTAATCACTACGGGATTTAAGATCTGAGGTCATCAGTCCCTACACTTAGAACTACTTAAACCTAACTAACCTAAGGACAGCACACACATCCATGCCCGAGGCAGGATTCAAGCCTGCGACCGTAGCAGCAGCGCGGTTCCGAAATGAACGGCCTAGAACAGCTCGGCCAAAGCAGCCGGCAAGGGAATTTCAGAGGAGTGACAGGAACAGGAGTCGAGATAGCAAATTTGATGATAGAAATGGAACTTGACAACGGAATATGGATCATATGGAAGACTACAGGGGAAACAGTCAGGTAAACTGAAGGTTGTCCTATTGGGAGCCCGTCAGTTTGGGGAAAAAATAAGCAATTGAAATCAGGCTGGTTTAGGAAGAGAGAAAAGTTGGGGAGAGGTGTCGGCCCTTCTGGATAGCAGAATAGAGGGGTATACGAGGTCAATATGATACGTTTTAACATAGAACTGTGGAAAACCATGAAGCTACAAGAATGCAGATAGGTGGTAGTGAAGTGTAATAACGGAATCATGAAGGGTTACCAGAAAAACAGCAAAAATCACCTAAGTACGAATATTAGGTGTAAGCCTTGTAACTTAGAGACGAGTAGTGCAAGTAGCAATCATCGCTCCAGTAAGAAATCACACTCACTGGGGAAGCAGTGATTTGACGCTTTCTAATTGCGAACAGGAGGAAAAATGCGACGCGGTCATGTACCACCTGCAAGCAATCTGCTCCAAATGCCGTATATACACTCCTGGAAATTGAAATAAGAACACCGTGAATTCATTGTCCCAGGAAGGGGAAACTTTATTGACACATTCTTGGGGTCAGATACATCACATGATCACACTGACAGAACCACAGGCACATAGACACAGGCAACAGAGCATGCACAATGTCGGCTCTAGTACAGTGTATATCCACCTTTCGCAGCAATGCAGGCTGCTATTCTCCCATGGAGACGATCGTAGAGATGCTGGATGTAGTCCTGTGGAACGGCTTGCCATGCCATTTCCATCTGGCGCCTCAGTTGGACCAGCGTTCGTGCTGGACGTGCAGACCGCGTGAGACGGCGCTTCATCCAGTCCCAAACATGCTCAATGGGGGACAGATCCGGAGATCTTGCTGGCCAGGGTAGTTGACTTACACCTTCTAGAGCACGTTGGGTGGCACGGGATACATGCGGACGTGCATTGTCCTGTTGGAACAGCAAGTTCCCTTGCCGGTCTAGGAATGGTAGAACGATGGGTTCGATGACGGTTTGGATGTACTGTGCACTATTCAGTGTCCCCTCGACGATCACCAGTGGTGTACGGCCAGTGTAGGAGATCGCTCCCCACACCATGATGCCGGGTGTTGGCCCTGTGTGCCTCGGTCGTATGCAGTCCTGATTGTGGCGCTCACCTGCACGGCGCCAAACACGCATACGACCATCATTGGCACCAAGGCAGAAGCGACTCTCATCGCTGAAGACGACACGTCTCCATTCGTCCCTCCATTCACGCCTGTCGCGACACCACTGGAGGCGGGCTGCACGATGTTGGGGCGTGAGCGGAAGACGGCCTAACGGTGTGCGGGACCGTAGCCCAGCTTCATGGAGACGGTTGCGAATGGTCCTCGCCGATACCCCAGGAGTAACAGTGTCCCTAATTTGCTGGGAAGTGGCGGTGCGGTCCCCTACGGCACTGCGTAGGATCCTACGGTCTTGGCGTGCATCCGTGCGTCGCTGCGGTCCGGTCCCAGGTCGACGGGCACGTGCACCTTCCGCCGACCACTGGCGACAACATCGATGTACTGTGGAGACCTCACGCCCCACGTGTTGAGCAATTCGGCGGTACGTCCACCCGGCCTCCCGCATGCCCACTATACGCCCTCGCTCAAAGTCCGTCAACTGCACATACGGTTCACGTCCACGCTGTCGCGGCATGCTACCAGTGTTAAAGACTGCGATGGAGCTCCGTATGCCACGGCAAACTGGCTGACACTGACGGCGGCGGTGCACAAATGCTGCGCAGCTAGCGCCATTCGACGGCCAACACCGCGGTTCCTGGTGTGTCCGCTGTGCCGTGCGTGTGATCATTGCTTGTACAGCCCTCTCGCAGTGTCCGGAGCAAGTATGGTGGGTCTGACACACCGGTGTCAATGTGTTCTTTTTTCCATTTCCAGGAGTGTAGAATGTCTCAGATATCCAGCAAGGCCTAGTTCAGCGAGCACAGGAAGTCCAGAGAGCAAAAGTATTCCAACAACCTCAGATGAACGAGCATCCAGAAGATACTACATTCGTGACCATTATATGCAGTTAAGCTAACATACTAAGAAAGAACTGTGAAGCTTGCCTGTTCATAACGCTGGACTAGGGTTACTTGTTTTCATCGTACATTTGTCTTCATGTACCTACGTCTGTATGTCAGTTACTCTGTAACGAGTGTTTGAATTATTTTTGTTTTGAATAATCAGTCGTCTGACTGGTTTGATGCGGCCTGCCACGAATTCCTCTCCTGTGCCAGTCTCTTCATCCCAGAGTAGCACTTGCAACCTACTTCCCCAATTATTTGCTGGATATATTCCAATCTCCGTCTTCCCTACAGTTTTTGCCCTCTACAGTTCCCCTTAGTACATGGAAATCATTCCCTGATGTCTTAACAGATGTAATATCATCCTGCCCCTTCTCCTTCTCCGTGTTTCCACATATTCCTTTCCTCCCCGATTCTGTGCAGAACCTCCTCAGTCCCTACCTTATCAGTATACCTGATTTTCAACATTCTTATATAGCACTACATCTCAAATGCTTCGATTCTCTTCGGTTCCAGTTTTCCAGTAAAATACAATTCTGTGCTCCAAACGTACATTCTCAGAAATTTCTTGCCGGCCGCGGTGGTCTAGCGGTTCTAGGCGCTCAGTCCGGAACCGCGCGACCGCTACGGTCGCAGGTTCGAATCCTGCCTCGGGCATGGATGTGTGTGATGTCCTTAGGTTAGTTAGGTTTAAGTAGTTCTAAGTTCTAGGGGACTAATGACCTCAGCAGTTGAGTCCCATAGTGCTCAGGGCCATTTGAACCATTTGTAACGCCCAAGTCTTTCTGTGTTGTCGCGAACCCCGCAGACACGAAATTTTCAGCTTGACTCTCTCGCCGTTCCCCTCTCGTACACATCTGATCGTGTAAGCCAACCAAGAAATGGATGACCCCAAATCCCAAGTCACCTCTGCCGGCCGTCGTGGCCGAGCGGTTCTATGCGCTTCAGTCCGGAACCGCGCAGCTGTTACGGTCGCAGTTTCGAATCTTGCTTTGGGCATGGATGTGTGTGGTCTCCTTAGTTTAGTTAGGTTTATTAGTTCTAAGTCTAGGGGTCTGATGACCTCAGATGTTAAGTCCCATAGTGCTCAGAGCCATTTGAACCATTTGAATCCAAGTCACCTCTGATGCGAGCGTGAGGTTCTGAGTATGGATTTTGCGTCCCACGTCAGGTTACGACATAGAAATTGGCGTCAGGTGTGTGGTCCTGGATTCGTTTCCTGGCTGAGTATCTTTACTAAGAAGTACGGTACCTTTGTGTATGAAAGATAGCACTTTCTCCTAGGAGAACTAACTAGCTGACCCCATCTTAGGATGCTTTTGTTTGAGCTTATCAGGTAGATGAAGCACATTCTTTTCTAATGTACAGCAGGAGTGAAGCAAGATGAAGAAACAGGAAGAAGTCAGGTAGTAGTCCACCGTCCCGTGTCGCAGTATTACTAGAAGCTTGTTGGAGGAAACACAAGAGGACGTCTTTCGCAGCAGTTTCGACAGACAATACGGGGGCCACAGACACTTGAATTAGCGGTGCGTGCATGTTGACCTGACGGAATTCCAGTATTACATCTACGCGAGACACCAATGCAGCGCCGCCGTCTGACAGACAAAGCGCTGAGTTAATCACAACGTAGCATGGAGACAAGTTCTACAGCTTCGAATCTTCGACAAAGGATGAAAAAACACCTAATCTGGCATGTAGCGAGGCTCCCTTTCAGCATATAGTTTTGTCTCATACATTTAAGTTAATTCAGAGGGCTTTTGACAGAAACAAAAATGAACTTAGAGAACTGGTAGACAACAGTAACCTTACTTTCTAACCGGCGCAAAGTCATAACGATAGTGAGCTATTAAGATTTGTTAAAACTAGAATTTTTGGTAAAATCTGAAATAAAATTCTCGTATATTCGAGAAGTTGTCCATGGAGAAATGAAGGAATCGGACATTCCTAGTAGCTAAGCTCTAATTTGGAAGCTGGCGCGAGCATTTTTCATACATGGAATGGAAGATGAGATGATTAGAAACGTCGTTAGAGCAAGGAGGAATTTCTGACGGTAGGCCAGACTGTAGACCTATCAACAAGAGAAGAAGCATCCATCGCCTATTGCTATAAAGAGTTCAGCGATTCCAGTCCCTCCAGAGTCTGTTGTTTTAGATGTAAGAGAGGAGGCCATAATGCAAGGAAATTCACTGTGGAGAAACACTTCAAGACAAGAGACGCTATGCCGCCGAGATGTAGTGCAACAGAGAAAGAGACACCCTGTCCTCCACCATCGACAAGAAGGACAGAGGAAACTCAATGCTGAGGCCGTCACCCGGATATTGGAAGCTTGTGACCGACGAGGTGTCGTCGATGCTATCTTCAAAGTCATCCAGGACCAAGCGATAATATGAGACCTGTGTTATGTCAGTTTGTAGAGAACAACAGAGTAATGATGATACCAGGCTAGCTAATACGAAGAATTGCCTCATAGTGACGCGTGCATCGTGTGTCATTGCTAATAAAATAGCCTTAGAAGCTGGTGTTCTTATTCGCTGACGTACTTTATTCTTCATGTTTTCAGTTTTTTGAAAATTTTTATGTGTTTACAAAGGCAGATCGTGAAGGTTTGACGCGATCGGATATAATTTGGTAACATTCGTCGTATACGAATGCCATATCTACTCTGTCATATACACTGTGAAAGACTGACTAGCTTCAGAAAGAAGTTTACTGTTGGCTATAACTGCAGACCACAAATTGATGAGCATCAAGCACACAGGAAAACACAGTGACAGAGTTACGTGTATGTCTACTTACAGTTGCTACAGTATGGGAGACTTTGGGAGCTGTTGTCTTGACAGCGGACGGTGATTTTTAGCGCAATTACCTTCTTACTGTTTATTCAAGTTCCATCTAATTTATATCGATTGAATGGATGTCCACGGCTCTCTCCCTGCCACCGAAAAATGCATGTAGCAATACTGAAACGAAAAAAATTTGGAATCCATAAAAATTAAAATTACTTCCGTAAAATGTTCTAAATATTGTCCAGCAGCTTGTTATACGCCACCGTCCTCGGTTTGTATTAGGTGATGCCGCGGCACCAGTGAAATTCAAGAAATTCTTACGAGAATGTAGCTGTCCCTCGATGTGAACAAAGGCAATGTATTTTTCGTAAACAGGTATAAATTCCCAACGTTGTTCAGTACAGGATTGTGCATCCACAGGATTTAAAGTTGACTGACCTCATAATACCAGATGTGAAAAAGTTGGCACCTCTAGGTGATCCGCTGGATGAAAGAAAGTGTAATTCATCTAAAAATAAGGATTGTATACATCCTTTGTCCAGAAAATTATCGAAGGGTTTCCGTATGACATCGTGGGTAGGAAATATTAAGTGGAAATAGTAGATCCTAAGAAGAGTAGCGCATTTCATAGTGGGTTCGTTCAGATCGTGAAAACATTCTGAGACGCTGATGCAGCTCTGGCAAAAGATCTGTAAAGGCAACATTTGTCACCAAATGGTTTTGTGCTATAACTATGAAAACAAACTTTAGAAGAAGAGTCAGACAACATATCAATTCATTCCATGATTTCACGGAAAGTCCATGTTCCTAACTGAAACTATCTTACATATCCAAATGTGTATACGTCACCTGTATGTCTCGTTTTGGGGTGTCGAGGCAGGCACACGACTTCATGACTCGCTCACGGGGACTTCAGTAATATACATAGCTACTTTCGTTGCTGTTGGTCTCACATACACTAAAAAGCCAAAACATTATGACCACGCGTTTAATAGCATGTTGTTTCACTTTTCAAACACAGTACAACAGAGATTCTGCTTGGCATGGATTCTATAAGTCCCTGACAGGATTCCGGAAGTATGTGGCACCAGATGTCTACGAAGAGGTCAAGAAATTCTCCAAAATTAAGCGATGGTGGATTACAGGCGCTTTCTCCCGATATGTTTTCCAGTGGGCACAAACCACAGTAGCACGATTCCGACTATGTTATCCTACTGGAAGTTGTCATCGCCGTAGTGGGGAGACGACACGTATGAAGCAATGCAGGTGGTCCGCAATGATGTTCACGTAGTTCACTGCTGTCATGATACCTACCACTAATAGCACAGTTTCTATGGAAGTGCGACTAAATGTACCTCACAGCATAATTCTGCCATCAATGGCCTCCATCCGGGCGCGGTGCATGTTCCGTGCAGGCATTCGTCTGGATGACGGCTTCTAAGGATTCAACCATCGACATTGTGTAACAAGAAATGCGATTCATTCGACGGGCGACACCTACCTACTGATCCGTTGTGCAAACTCAGTGATGCTGTGCCCTCTGCGGTCGTAACTGAGAATGTCGTTGAGTTAACACAGGAACATGTAGGGGTCGTGTGATGTGGAGCTTTGTTTTCAACAAGGGCCTGTGAACGGTGTGCTCCGAAACACTTGCCCTGCACCATCATTGTACTCTGTCGTCAGACCTACCACAGATCGCTGCTTATCCTGCAATACACAGTGGGGGATGTTCCGGCCTCTGCATTTTGTGGTGAGAGGTGGACACTGAGTACCACACGATCTACGCATTATTTCATCTTTCGACCACTTTTCATAGGTGCTTCTGCGATTCAGAGATTCTCGTTACCGCCTTCAGCGCCACAAAAATGCGCCCTGTGTCAAAATCGCTATTATATGCGGATTTCAGTATTTGCGGGCCGTATCTTCACTATAATAACTGCCCATTCGTCTCTCTTTGCAACTTACATTCTACCCGTACTGCCCCAAGTGACCGCAACACCATGTGAAGGCATCCAGCCAAGCGGTGAGCAGCGGTCGTAATGTTTTGGCCCATAGGTGGATGTGTATGTGTTTGTGCGTACTCGCTTGTTTAGACGTCGGCTAGACATGAGGTTTCGATAATTTGCAGTAGGCCATCATTTTGAACACGTGACAGATTATGACTACGTTAAACGTCTACACATTATTTGCAAAACCCGAATGGTCAAAGTGGTCTGGTGCAGATAAACGCACCGCTGGGCTGTACTAATGCCTCAGGAAGTATATAGGGCATTCTTCAATTATATCCCTATTTTAACTAACTATTATTTACTCATCAACAATGTTACATACTTGCTTTCCATTTCAGTATGTGCTATTGACCTTGCCGTTTCGTAATTCCACGTAGGCACCTGCATTAGTGAACACCGTTGCAGTCGGAGTGCAACGTTCCGAACAGACCGTTGCAACTATCGTTTGGTACTCTCGAACGATCTTCCCTAATGACTGTATCTAATGTGTCTTGGTGTACGTTTTATCTTTCAATTATCCAGAGAGAAAAAAATTCCAGTGTGGTCAAGTCTGGACTTCTCGATGGCCACTCAGGATTTCCGCGAAATCCATTAACGTGGCCTCAGAAAGGGACTGTCAGTCCATTCTTTCAAAATCAACACAAAATGGGGACGTGAGTAGCCGAATCTGCGCGCAACAGATTCGCATGCAGACTTCTTATTGTATTCATGTCAACAATCTCATGTCTCCTCCTCTCTCGCCTTCACAATCGTTCCATCACTACAGGCGAATGCCATACTTCCATCCTAGCTGCAAACCTCGCACTGTCAGAAATGTGTATTCTCTGTGCCATCTTTACTTTATTCGTGGTTAGAGATGCGACAAAGAACAAATACGTAATAATTACATAATGGCATAGAATAGAGCATAATAAAGTGTTAGAGTATCTTACATCGTTTTTGATACAATAGCAGTAAAATACAAATAGGTACTTAATAATGGATCACCCTACATATACTGATTTAAATGTCTCTCATTAATCTACGTCCGCAGCTCATGGTCGTGCGGCAGCGTTCTCGCTTCTCGCGCCCGGGTTCCCGGGTTCGATTCCCGGCGGGGTCAGGGATTTTCTCTGTCTCGTGATGACTAGGTGTTGTGTGCTGTCCTTCGGTTCGTTAGGTTTAAGCAGTTCTAAGTTGTAGGGGACTAATGACCATAGAAGTTAAGTCCCATAGTGCTCAGAGCCATTTGAACCATTAATCTACATCCATTTTGAGGTATTTCTTCTGCCATTACGTACTTAGTGGCGTAGTACTGTTTTGGTCTGTTTAAGAATTATATTATATGCTACAAACTATATAGAACACAGGTTTTATAAGTTGTCGGTCAACTAGAGCTGTTTGCAGACTAATATAATTGAAATTTCTGTCTTTCTATGTTATTGTCCAGTCAGCGATATGTAAATAGCTTTTATCCTTCCAGAATAGCTTGTACTAAGTGGCATGAATATATGCATCGTGGTAATCCATCACATCATCTTTAAATTTTATATGCTTGTGATTCTAGTCATCAGGGATGCGTGTATTTTACCTTGTGATGATCTGTATCAGCTGTTGCAATCAGTGCTTTGAAATTTCATGATTTACGGCAAGAGCCTGGTTATTAATCAGCATAATACAACGCTCTGCCAGCAGTTCACAACAGCGAGTGATGTAGGAGAGTGGCTAAGATTGGCAACTGCATTCGGACCGGCGTGGCACGCTAGATATCGGCTTTATATGCAATTGCCAGGCTAACGTGGAAGTGATTTCTTTGAAAATGACAAGATCGAATCCTTCCCCGTCATACCCCAATCAGATTTTGTGTTCCGTCTTCACTAATCTCGTTGTGGATGGGAGGTTAAGCGTTACTCTTCCTTTCCTCCTATTCTGCGTTGGATTAACAATTCTGCTGCCGATATCGACTACACTTTACAGTAATTAATACAGTGTCTTACAGTGCTGATCCTTTTCTACCTTGTTTCAGATAGTTAGAGCAACTTCTGCCTCTTCATTGGACGTACGATTTCAGATTGAATAGCGGCCTATAAAAATGAACAGTAGACACATTTTCATTGATTCTCCGGCACGGACTTGCACCAGATTCTGCTAATTTTTCATAACAGCTTCTTTCAGACTAGATCCCCTTCTTCCCATTCCACATACAAAACAGAAGACGGATAATTCTGCGTTTGCGTCACAATTGGAACATGTTTTTTCTAACATATCAATACCTTATAACGACAACGAGACCGGTAGCCTACATGTCTTCGGAAGCGATCATTTAGTGACATTCAATCTGTCTTGATATGCTCTCAACGCATTAGTATCTTCCAAAATAAACACTGGGGCGATATAAATGAATCAAGTCACCTCCGGTAGGAATTTCGTACTGAAATCTGGCAGAACTTTTGCCGAAGCCGCCGTTTAGTCGACGCCATATTTTTAAATTATGCACTCCAAAGTAAGCGAAATAAACGGGACAATAAACACATTAAGAAGACTGCAACTCCGCCACGAATAAACCCCATGAAATTTTATGGCACAAATTTGAATTAATACGCCATTACGCCTACATCAAAAGAAGTCGCCCGGGCCTTCACCGCCTCGCTCTGCAGACTGCACCGCGGGTCACCGCGGCGGCGACCGTGATGGCGGAAAAATGAGCAATTTTGTGCTCAGCGCGATGCGAGCATTCGGGCTAAAAAATTAAAAGAGGGCCGAATTAACAGGGAGTTGCGACCGACAGGCGCGCCGCCCCTCGCATATTAATGCGTGACAACGGAGCCGCGCTTTGATAACATTTGCGCATATTTATGAAATATTCAAACGGGCCCTCCCCAAGCACCCCCTTACAATTTGGCCAGGAGATGGAAAAATGCGGTTTGTGCATTTCATTACTGGATTTCATCGATGTGACGGAGAGCGGGGACTAGATTTCTATGTCTTTCGTTGAGCTGTATGCCGGAGAGAGATGGAATCGTGCACAGCAACCTCGATGCTAGCGATAACGGTCATCATTTTCATCTGTCTGCCGTGAGTACGGCCTAAAAGCGAAACTGAGAGATATATAATTAAACCAAACGAACCTGGAACGCGGCATCGTTACGCGAGCTCAGAAATTTGCACAAGTTGAATGTAAATTTACAAGCACAACAGATAGCTAGTACTCTATATATACATCGTATTATATGACAGCGGGGTGTCTATTTTTTCGGACTTTTTTGAAAGAACAGACACCAGGCATTCATACAATTAATTCGCCTCAGTTGGGAATGAATCCACCAACCTCAGTTCTGATGCAATTAAGTCCGACCTCTTACCATAATCTCAAAGTAGTGAGCACGGAGGACATAAGCGGGGATTGCGGGTTTGTGGCTTCAGGTGGGAATATGGATCGGCCTGAAGGGGTACCCAGACAGTCCGCGCAATTGCGATAAACACTGTGTCCGGTTGGGCGCAGTGATTAACGCAACTGCTTATTAAGCAGAATATCTCTGGTTGGAATCCCTGCCCGGCACACGCTATCAATCGTTGTAGCTTATTCCCCATGGTCCCTTTCCTTTCCTTCCTCCCCCTCCCCCCCCCCCCCAACTCATTACTTGCATTTCGTCAGTATAAACAGTTGATTTTTCCTTTATTTATCGGCAGATTAGTAGACGGCCTTGGATAATTGACGGCTTGAAAGGACGAAATCTACATATATAGGCGTCACTAGACGTGTTCCACTGCCACACCCCTCGCTGACTGAAGGAATGACAGCAGCATGCCCTGAATCTAATAATTACTACATATTTCACTTGATAATCAGTGCTCGACTTTTAACATTGATTATTATTATTATGTAACATTCTGCCTAGAGGCAGGTCTGCGTCTACGTACGGAGAATTTCTGATGCCAATGTTCCCTGCCTTCAGTTAGCTGTATCACTTTCCATCTTTCATGTCATCGAAAAGTTGAATTCTTTTTCTTCCTCGTCTTATCGTTCCTTTAATTTTCCCTTCAATGACTTCGTGTATGAGCCCTCCGTGTCTGTGTCCGATACAGTTGGCCTGCCCCTGAAGAACTGTATTCAGAATGTCTCTCGTTTCACCTACTCTTCTCAGTACATCATTATTCATCACTCGATCTGTCCAGTTGATCTTCTCCATTCTTCTCCAGCACCACATTTCAAAACTTTCAAGGTATTTTGTTTCCTTTCCTCTCATGGTCCATGTCTTTGCTCCGTACAGTGCAGTGCTTCAGATGTAGCACTTCACCAGTTTCTTCCATAATTCCAGTTTAACTTGCTGGTCAGCAGATTCATCTTTTGACTGAATGCAGTTTTGGTCATAGCGATTCTTGCTTTACTTTTTCTGGTGCATTGTACATCCTTTGTTACCAAATTTCCCAGGTACTTGAAGTGTTTCACATCCTCCACTTCTCGATCGTCGATGATTATTCTCGAAGGTTTCTCCCTTTTTGCTACCAGCATCACTTTTGCTTTTTCGATGTTGATTTCCCTGCCGTATTTCCTTCCAGTTTAACATGGATACCTACTCAAATATGTGAATATGCACTCTATATGTCTCTTTGTCGTTTGTTAGGAGAATTTAGTAAAGTTACAGAGACTAAAAATTTTCCACAGAGTTGCCAGCTAATGTTACTATTCAAAAACCTGCAATGACAGAACTTAAAAAGTTAAATAAGTGTCATCTGCTTCATTTCGGTGCAGTACTTTCACACCACGCGTTGAAAAGCTTGAAACACTAAACTCTAATACTCCTTGGCATCAGATTGTAGTTTAACGGATACTTTGAATGTCGATGTTACAAAAAATTCTTCGGTGCAACGAAAAATTATTTATACAAATACCTCAATACGTTTTTCATTGTTAGAAAATAATTTGCGTGTTACACAACTAATCTAGAACTTCTCCACCTTTTCATTGCAATAAATCACTGCTCCTGATACTATATTGATGCCGACATAAATTTGAATCACTTTTTCATTTATCTTGTGATCTTTGAGAACTCACTGTGTCAAACGCACTCGTTAATTTTTATTGAGTAAGTCACTGTGTGCTCCTTGAAGAAGATCATTTGTCGCTTGCCTCTCAATGTTATTCTCTTCCCAAATTCACCTCAGCGGTTGCTGTCGCTTATGCACACTCGAACAGCGGTACTCGACCCGAATGTAGCTTATTCCCATCCCGAGAATGAAATTTTCGCCTCCATCGTTCGCCACCAAGTGGTAGCACAAATTTCCTGATTGCCACAATTTGTGAAAATAACATCGGTAAATTAATATAATAAGTCAAAAATCCGCTTCAGTTGCGAAATGTTACTGGTCTCTACCACGGTATCAGCTAGAGTAATCTAGTCTTCTTCAGAAGCATAAAATAAACTAATACATGCCAGAACAAGGCCGCTTTCCACGAAGTGTGGCCGGGGCTGTTCCTCAGCTAAGTAACGTAGCTTGACATGGTACCACGGTACTGAAGCATTTTATGTTTGCCCGTGCCTTACTCTGGCATGTATTACTTTATTTTATGCTTTTGCTAGATTACTCTAGATGGATCCTGGGTAAAAACCAGTAACATTTCGCTACTGAGGCGTATTTTTGACATATTAATTTATCACAGTTGCTGATAGGCCTGCAACATGTTAAAAATACCATGGATAAAATCTTGGACTGAGGCCAATATACCCCCGTTCACAGCGATTCTGTTCTTAGATGAGGATGTAAAGCGTCATGGGGTGTTAGAATAGTTCCATACTAGGGCAATTGTTGTAGGGGAGCAGATGCAGAACTTTTGCGTCCCAGTTCTAGGTCATGTCCTAGTGGTGGTGGCCTCGCATTGCCTTCCTTCGACCTTTTACGAAGTTTCAGGTGTTCCTGTGTCGTGTAGATTACTGTTACGAGTACTTGTGCAATGTAATGTTGGGTGTTGTTGTTGTGGATGAAGAGAAGGGGGAGGGTCTAATTTGGTGCCGGCACTTAAACTAATCCTTTCTAATACCACCAATGGGTCCACCGACCTTCACATCCCCATTTGCTGGATGAATAATCATCAAAAGTGTGACACACCCTCATCGCGAAGAAAGCTGGAATTTAATAGAGGACACTGGCAAAAAGACAAACAGAAAAAACAACCTGTGCTCTTGCCGACCGTATATTGGCACTGAAAATTTTCCGCATCCAGGGTTCGATCTGACATATTTTCGAGTCGAGCTTCACCGCACAAACGTCTGTTAGTGACGTTCGCTGTGGACAAGGTTGTTGTGTTAGTATAACACATATAAGCATAACAGCTCACAGGGAACGGCAACAGCTTCAACTGCGACCTGATGTAGGAAGACAACTACCAAGTGTTCATACACCAAAACCAGTAGAAGGGAAAACAAATTTGCGAACTGATTTTTTCTGTAATGTTTACGTGTAAGTCCAAAACAATTTTTCCTAGTCCGATCAAATATCGGCCTTTGCCCACTTCAGTAGCTGCTCGGTCACCGCGGCATATTGCTGGCCGAAGAGGTCGAGGTTCGATTTCCCGCCGCATCGGAGATTCCCTCCGATCGGAGACTAGGTTTTGTGTTATCCTTGCGATCGTATTGTTATAATTGACGTTCTACTTTTAAGATGGGCAAGTACCTAAAGCGAATAAATTTAAAAAAATTTCGGCTTTCCAGGCGTCCGTCACGGGAACCGCACGCACATATACTCTCCCAAGCCCGCATGAGGCCGATCGCTCCGTTGAGATGCCCGCATCGCGTGTAGTCTAGCTCATCTGTTGTACATGGAAAGAGCGCGCCAGCCGCGATGCGCAGTCGGGGCCAGCGGTTTGCTGTTGTACCCCGCCGAGCCCGCTTTTGTCAGGGCTCGGTATAACGGCAAAACAGACAGTGCCAGGAAAGCGGGAATGACTGGCCACAAACGAACGGATTTGTTTTCTAAATTGTCAGCCCTTATTTGAGAATTGTGGAAATCTGAAACAGCAGGAAGAGGGTGCTCTTGATACTCTGCAAATGAAATAACTTTTAATGTAAGGTAATGGATGTAACAAAATGGCTCAAATGGTTCAAATGGCTCTGAGCACTATGGGACTTAACATCTATGGTTATCAGTCCCCTAGAACTTAGAACTACTTAAACCTAACTAACCTAAGGACATCACACACATCCATGCCCGAGGCAGGATTCGAACCTGCGACCGTAGGAGTCGCGCGGCTCCGGACTGAGCGCCTACAACCGCTAGACCACCGCGGCCGGCAATGGATGTAACTCGACAATGTGTAATACAATAGTGAACACACTACAAGCAATATTTTATCAACGGAAAAGGGCTCCTATCGGAGCACAGAAAATGTGAATATGGTTCTGTTTGTTTGAAAGTCTCTGACTGAAAAGTATAGTAACAGCTGCATCATTCTACCCTCCTCAGCAGCTTTTAAAGGTTTTCGAAAAATTTTGGCATGCGAACATACTCGCACTTGTTTTATCCCCCCTCACTGTAAATTGCTCTTATCCGTCCACTCCCAGCTGCCTTTTCTCTCTCAGTCATTCAACTCAACTCATTGACATTATCTCACTCTGTCGTTGTCTCCTGCGTCACAGCAACAGTCCACTTCTCTCCGTCCTTCTACTGCAGTTTCCTCTCACTGCCACTGTCCCCTTTTCCTCTCTCTTACTGGTGCTCATTCCTTCCTTTCTATGTTGCTCTCTCTTCTCACTGTCACTATCTTTTCATAGTTGTCAATGTCATACAGTCTTTCTCTCATTATCAAAGGCTCTCAGTCACTTCCACTTTCTCTATATTCCTCCCCTATGACACTGTCTCCTTTGCTCTTTCTATAACACAACGACTGTCCATTACCTTCCAGTATTTAATGCATTTCCGTCGTTTTGCCACTGTCACTCTATCTTCTCTCTCAGTGTAAAAAAAAAAAGACGCTGGAGTGTGTTCGCATGCCAAAATTATGCCAAAACTTTTTCAAAAAATTCAAAAGTGCTGGGAAGGTACGAGGCATCTGGTAACACACTTTTCAGACGGTCTTTTAAGTAAACAGAAACATATTCGCACTTTTGGTGCTCCGATAGGGGTATTTTTCCACTGGTTGCCTCCTTTCCCCCACTGCAGCATGGCATGTAACACATATGAAAAGAAATGTATTGGTCAGGAAAATTTATACAGTTTATTTATGTGAAACTGAAGTAACTAAAAACTAATTTTACATCTGAAACAGGGTTTTATAAGCAAAAATAATGCATTTGCTTCAGTACTTCAACATGATGTTTCCAGATGATAACAAGAACACTTTACAGGATATTTTTCCATGAAATGTCACATTATAAACTACGTTTTCACCTCACGCCCGATTTTACTTGCGTGTACATGTAGGGTAACTCTGAACCTCTGTTTCTCAGAAAGGGATAAAGTTATCAATAAAAGTTTGAACGTTATTCTACATCGGGATCTTAAGAGTATATGGAATGAATTTCAGACATTTGCTGTGCATAGGTGACCTGAAAATTTCGGCTGGGCTTTGGTTCGCTGGTGACCGTGATAACATAGTAAACAAAAACTTTTTGTCGGGTCTTCCGAGGAACAGCCCATGATGTAATGGCGTCTCCACAAGTCCCATCAAACCCACAGTACAACACATCAAATATCTAAGCAAGAGGAAGTATAAGGGGTGGATCTCGGGCCACACATGGTCAAATACCTGCTCTCATAGGTAGGAAAAAAAGGTCTATCTTAAGATAAATACAGACAACTGGTTCCCTGCCTAAAGAGTATCTCCAGCAGTTTAAAAAATACTGAAACAATCACTCACAAGACAGATTTTAACACTTCAAATATCACACATACCAGATGTCACAAATAAAAACAAACCATTGTAAAAGGTAACATGGAGCATTTTACAGACTTAACAATCCTCCAACAAAACATGCAACCATTAAAAAATTAAATACAACTATTAGAATTTGAGCTCCAGTCTTTCAACTGCACAGTAGTTTGTATTACTGAGCACTGGTGTAGAGACACAAAAATCTAACATGCAGCATTATCAATGTATGAAAGAGCAAATTCTTACTGCAGAACTACTCAAGAGGTGGAGGATCATGCATTTATACCAGAAAAGGAACACAATTCAAATCAAGACATGACATCAGTACAGTAAGTGAAGGCAAACACTTTGACATATCAGCTATTGAATGAACAGGGCTTGATATCACCAAGAAATTAATCATGTTGTGTGTGTATAGATCTCCCAGTGGTAGTGTGGATACTTTTTCAATAAATTAACAGACGTTCTAGATAAAGTCTCAAGTACAAAGATCAACATAATTCTGTGTGGGGACATTAACATAAACACTAATATCATAAATGAATCCTGCAGCACATCCTGCAGCACCTTCATAAAGATCCTTCAAAGTTTTGGCATGTCCATATTAGTCAATAGTGCAACAAGGGTTACAACAATGACTGCATCAGTAATTGACCATGGGGCCACAAATATAGACAGCGAAAAATGTGATGTAGCTGTAAAAGATCTTGGACTGTCAGATCATCACAGTCAAACAACAACAGTAATATCAGGAATTGAATCATTCCCTAAACTACAAGCCTACAAACGACATCTATCAGAAATCAAAATAAAAGATTTTTCAAAAGAACTAGAAAAACAAAGCTGGGTTGAAGTGTATAAGGAAACCAATGTGAAAACGAAATTCTCTAAATTTTCCACATTCTTTAAATTGAACTTTGAAAAGGCATTTCCAAAATGTCTGTATCAACATCTCACAAAAACAGATGGATAACAGCAGGTATTAAGAAGTCCTCCCAAACACTTAAACACCTCAGTTCCATGCAAAAGATTCGCAGTAATCAAGAATTCTTAAATTTCTGTCACAGTTACAAAAAGATCTATAGAATGTGCGGATTGCTGCAAAAAAGTCATTTAATGACAAAGTAATATATAATGAAGAGAATAAAAGCAAAGCATTCTGGGATGTTATAAAAAAGGAAACGGAAAGAGGCAAACAATCACAGAATAACATATTGCTAAGGGAGGGAGATAAGGTAATAAATAATCCACAACACTTAGCAAACTATGTAAACGAGAATTTTTCAAGTATTGCAGAGCAGGTACAGCAAAAATTCCCCAAAATAAATGTAACACCTGTAAATAATGTTGCACTAATTACAATGATGTTACTTCCAACCACAGGGAATGAAGTCAATAAAACTGTTCAAAAACTAAAAAATATCAAATGGTTCAAATGGTGAGCACTATGGGACTTAACATCTGAGGTCATCAGTCCCCTAGAACATAGAACTACTTAAACCTAACTAACCTAAGGACATCACACACATCCACGTCCGAGGCAGGATGCTAACCTGTGACTATAGCAGTCACGCGGTTCTGGACTGAAGCGCCTAGAACTGCTTGGCCACCGTGGCCGGCCAAAAAATGAAAAGTCAGGAGGCTTAGATGAAGTACCAATGTGTGTACTGAAACAATGCATAGGTATTATACAAGGCCCCTTAACAAATATAATAAATGAATCCGTCACACCAGGGACATTTCCAGAGCAGATAAAACAGGCAAGAGTTGTACCTTTGCTTAAGAAATGTACTGCAGAAGACATAGAAAATCACCGGTCCATTTCCCTGCTGTCAGCACTCTCATAAATAATAGAAGCAATTATGAAAGACAGGTTTATGAATAACCTCAATAAATACAATCTTTTAAGCGAATTACAGTGTGGTTTCCGAAGCGGCAAAAATATGGAGGTAGCCATAGTAGAATTCACGAAAGTTGGGCTTGATGCTCTTGATAAAGATGAGTGTGTCACAGGCATATTTTTGGATCTTTCTAAGGCGTTTGACATTGTCGACCACAAGATTCTATTAAATAAATTAGAAGCATTAGGAATAAGATAGGTAGCTAATGACTGGTTTCGATCATACCTAGCAGATAGGGTACAAAGAACAGAGATAACACATACTTCAAATAGATCTAAACATTTAGTAAAACACTTATCAGAACCAAAATACATTAATATAGGAGTTCTGCAAGGTAACATATTAGGACCAAAACTATTCCTGATATGCACCAATGACTTTCCCACTAGTGTTACTCATAGTGAATAAACTCTCTTCACTGGTGACAGCAATATTACAGTCACTGAGAAAACAAGAGAACTCTTTCCCGAGAAAGCAAATGAAACTCTAAAGGCAGTTTATGATTGGTCAATAAGGAATAAAGTGACATTGAACATAAAGAAAACTAATATCATGACTCTCAGTTTGAAGAGGAAAAATGTCAATGTTAAATTAAATGTAGATTGCACCTCTATAGACTGTGTAGCACATGCAAAATATTGATTCTCAGTTGAAGTGGTGTGAGCACACAAAGATACTTGCAAAAGGAATGTCATCATCATGTTATGCCATTAGAATCCTATCATCAGTGTGTAACATACAGTGTCTTTAGTTACATATTAATCATATGTACACTCAGTTATTAGCTGTGGCATTATTTTTTGGGGAACAAACGTACAAAAACATGAACACAATCTCAAACTCCAGAAAAGAGCCATAAGAATAATAACCAAAAATACTGGTCGAGCTCATTGTAAAGATCTGTTCAAAACACTGGGGATTTTAACTGCTCCATGTGAATACATTTACCAGTCAGTTATACATATCAAAAAGAACATTGGTAATTACTGCATAAACAGCTCTGTTCATGACCATGGAACAAGAGATAGACTAAACTTACATTTACCAAGAAAATAATAAACATGAAACTCAAAACAGCATTTTCTACCAAGTAATAATACTGTACAGTAAATTACCACAAGAGATTACAGAAATTGCAAAAATACACTTATTTAAAGGCAACTAAAAAGTACCTGTATGCAATAAATTTTATACATTGAAGGATTACTTAGAGAAAACAGAGTACTGGTTTGATAAAAAAAATACTTTGAAGGTTTACTTAGATAAAAGAGAGTTGGGGTTTGATAAAAAATGTACAAAATAATAATAATAATAATGATAATAAAATATCCAACATTCCACATAACACCTTCACTATAGGCTTTTTCCCTTCATTTCTTCATTTTTCGTTTCTGGAAATACTTACCCCCAAGCTATGCATAGCACAATAATATCACCTCTTCCTCTTTCTGAGCTCAACATCTCTCTCATTATGGAGGGATGCTGACTCAGTTTTTCAGGATAGCAAATGTTAAGCTGCGGTACAGAAAATGGCTCAGAGATCATCAGTGTGTGTGTGTGTGTGTGTGTGTGTGTGTGTGTGTGTGTGTATGTGTGTAGTGAAGTGAGTGAAATGTTATGAAACAATGTGTGTGTTGCATGTGCAGTGACTGATAGTGAGTTATGAGTGAACGGTGTGGCATTACATTGTTTTAAAAAGTTATTTGTAAAAAAAAAGTATCATATAGCAGGAGTAAATTTAGTGACTATGTCTAACTAGAAGTCTGTAAATATATGTGTATATTAAATTTGTCTAGACTTGTAAATACTTTGAGATGTCTTATATCCTTGTAAAAAGAGCTATACAGATGAATAAAGCTACGACTACTACTACTACTACTACTACTACTACTACTACTACTACATGTAATATTCACACTTTCACCCTGCCGTGTAGGATAATGACATTAAGACCATCCTTCTGCTGTTGCATGCATACAGTTCCGTTAGTACAAGTCACCCTCTCCTTTCTCCGCTACGTTCTAAAGTCTTACGTTTATGAGTTCTTTTATGAAACTTGATTTATATTTTGTGGCTAAGTTTGTATCTCATTTTTCTTCACAGTTGGAATATCGTCTAGAAATATTTAAACACCTATTTTTTTATTCTTGTTTCTGTAATGTTCCTGAGCCATATTCCAAAAACAATTTTATAAGTTATTCGATGTGGTCGTCGGTCCATTTCTTCGCCATACAAGAACCACTCGAAAAAAACACTCGAAAACCACAGGAAATTTCACGGTTTTTCTGAACGTTGCCTGGCCAGTTGCTACAGAAATCCACACGTGTGCGCTCAGATTATGAGGCCTTATTCTCTGTTACGAGAACTGCAAAGATTCTCAAGTTCACATCCCCACTAACGCACAGACGGATAACGCCAGTAGTCCAGAATGCATGGGAAATACCCCTTGCCTGATTCTAAAATGCGCTCGTGTGTGGCCAGCTAAATTTGACCCATGTAGACAGTTCGGCGCAAGACTCTGTCATTTGCTCTGGCTTCCGTAATAGCGCTTTTGGGCTATCGTTCATTATTATCATTACGCCAGAAATACAACACAGTACCGAACAGCAAATGGCTTCCTAACGTTCGAGCATTAGAAAGAGATAGAAAAAATTTCTCTGATTCTGGAGAGAGAAGTTAAACCCGACTGAAGAAATTAGGAAATAGCGCAGACCGTAGATAATTAAAATTAACCTGTAAGTTTTGCTGAGTGTGGTAGCACTAATAAGATATTTTTTCCTTGGCGGCAGTACCACTACCCAGCTGCGACACTTGAATACCTGCAAACATTTTTCTGATATTGAGGTACTAATAGCAACCTTCCTGAGTCCGTCAAATACGTTGTCCTGGAGAAATGTGTAACAACTTACGTTCAAGAGAAGTGCGGCCGCCGGCCACTGTAGCCGAGCGGTTCAAGGCGCTTCATTCAGGAACCGTGCTGCTGCTACGGCCGCAGGTTCGAATCTTGCTTCGGGCATGGATGTGTGTGATGTCCTTAGGTTAGTTACGTTTAAGTAGTTCTACGTCTAGGGGGCTGATGACCTCAGCGGTTAATTCCCATAGTGCTTAGAGCCATTTGAACCATTTTGAAGTGCGGCCTCAAGAACAGTTGCAGCAAAATGGCTTTGAAGTTCTCACGCAGACACTACTGAAGCAGGAGCACAGTAATTCACTGCAAGCACAAGAGACGTGCTTTCTCACCCATCACTAATTTCTCACAAAGTAAAATATAAAAAAGTGAAAAATACAGTAATGAAAAACATAGGATTACCGTATGACGATTCTCCCACAAGTTACGCAGGATCAGGATACGGAGGATTGTGCGTTCAATGAAACTGAAACTAATAGGAGCAAGTTATGGACATCTATATGCCTTCTGTTGTTACCGATCAGGGGGAAAGAGCGAAAAAGACAATTGAGTTCTATTATCGCGTCCCGCGCAACAGCCACTCCTCAGCACTGTTTTACGCCACATCCTTGGGATAAATGGCTGCAGGAATTTTGTCCTAATGTTTACACATAGTTGGTAGAAACGAAGTATGTGTAAAGAACTAAAACTCCGTGCCAGCAGACCTACAGAAATATTCACTTGTGCGCCCACATATTGAGGTCTTCAAATGGCCCTGAGCACTACGTGACTTAACTTCTGAGGTCATCAGTCCCCTAGAACTTAGAACTACTTAAACCTAACTAACCTAGGGACATCACACACATCCCTGCCCGAGGCAGAATTTGAACCTGCAACCGTAGCGGTCGCGCGGTTCCAGACTGTAGCGCCTAGAACTGCGCGGCCATCCCGGCCGACCTATTGAGGTCTGATTGACTGTTCCAAGAACTGCAGTTTACCGCCTCAAGTTCACTTCTCCACTAATGCCGTGTAATTCTCAGCCGGTAGGCGTCGTTGGATGCAGATATGGATGGACATGTGGTCAGCACACCAGCCTCCTTGCCATTATCAGTTTTCGTGACCGGAGCCGCTACTTCTCATTCAAGTAGTTCCGCAATTGGCGCTGGCCGTTGTGACGGAGCGGTTCTAGGCTCTTCAGTCTATGATTGTAGGCTCGAATCCTGCCTTGGGCATGAATGTGTGTGATGTCCTTAGGTTTAAGTAGTTTTAAGTCCAGGGGACTGACGTCCTCAGATCTTAAGTCCCATAGTGCTCAGAGCTATTTGAACCATTTTGCAATTGGCCTCAGAAGGGCTAAGTGCATCGGAATTGCCAAATGCGCGAATGAGACCCGCATGGTTACCTATCCAAGTGCTAGCCAAGAGCGACAGTGCTTAACTTCGTGATCTGACGGGCAAACGGCTGGAAACAGAATATATCGTCAGTTATTTACAAAGTAGTGATCCTAAAAATCATCAAGCTATAACGGCCGGAGACTTCCGTGATACGAAGTCATCATCATGTAGCCAACGTTCCTGTTAAAGAGGATCGATTTCCGGATAAAAGTTCTGGGCATTCTTTTGCCCTAGGGTTGGGAAGGCGGAAAAATCGGCATTTATAAACGGCATGAGGATGCAGAATCCAATGGAAACCACTAAATTAAAGACACGTAAGGAATATCCACAGCATATGGGGCCTGTATTTGAAAAAGTGTCATGGTGATATCTCCATTCGCAAAAGATTCCGAAACAGTCCTCCATTCGGATCTCCAGGTGAGGACTGCCAAGGGAAAGATGAGCTTGCCAAAAGATGGAATAACCAACGTAAGGATAACGTACTACAGCTTGTTGCGTGGAATATCAGAAGTCTGAGCATAATAGGGAAGGTACAAAATCTGGAAATGGTAAGGCTCAGTCTAGATACAGTGGAATATCGATGTGAAATGAAAAGAAGAGAAGGACTGGCTTGATAGTTTCCCGGGAATGACGCCGGATAATATTGTAGAAACTGTACAATATTTCAGCGAGACAACTGCCCGCCATGTCCAGGTGCTACTGTCGCGTCACTGAGAAGCTCGCCAATTTATATGCTGGCTTTCTAGAACAGCGCAGGCGCCAGCGGGGCATAACGTCATCGAAGACCAATCGTAGCACCTGAAGATGGCGGGCAGTTGTCTCGCTGAAATATTGTGTTGTTTCTACAATATTATCCGGCGTAGTTCCCGGGAACCTATCAAGCAGTTGCAGCGCCGGGAAAGCCTCAAACAGCACAAGAGAAGGTTTTTTGGTCATATGACAATAGAATAATATCAACAAGCAGCAGAAAATAGTACAACTGGAATAGGATTCGTTATGAATAGGAGGATAATGCAGACAGTTAGTTACTGTGAATAGTTCACTGATAAAGTTGTTCTCATCGGAATCGACAGTTGAGTTATATGCGCCGACGTCACAAGCCGAACATTAAGGGGTAGACAAAGTGTATTAGGATATTCGACTGGTAATTCAGTACGTTAAGGGAGAAAACAAAATTAATAGTCATCGGGAATCGGAATGCGGTTGTAGAGGAAGGAGTATAATATAGGTTTACGGGAGAATATGGAATTGTAGACTTGGTAGTAGGAATGAGAGAGGAGAAAGACTAACTGATTTATACAATAAATTTCAGATAGTAATAGCGAATACTATGTTCAAGAATCACAAGAGAAGCAAATATTCTTGGAAAATACCGGGAGAAACACGAAAATTTCAGCGAGACTACATCATGGTCCTGCAGAGATTCCGAAACAAGATACTGGATTATAAAGTGTACCCAAGGACCCATATAGATTCAGACCACAACTTCATACTGACAAAGATGGGCCTGAAGTTTAGAGAGCAGTCAGGAAGAATCGACGTGCGAGGAAGTGGGATACGAATGTGCAAAAGGATGAAGAGATACGCTTGAAGTTCTCTGACGTTACGGACACTCACTACGCAGTTCACTTGAAGCGGAATGGACATCTCGAAAAATGGAAATCATAGTACTACGAAAGAACTGCATAGGTACAAACAGTGTAACAGCGAAGAAACCATGAGAAACAGAAGAATTACTACTGTTACTCAATAAAAGAAGGTAGTACAAAAATGTTACGGCAAATTCAGGAATAGAGAGATATAAGTCGCTTAGGAATGAAGTAAACAGGAAGTGCAGAGATGGTATGGCGGTCGCTCGGTTCCAGGCTGATGCGCCTAGAACCGCTCAGCCACGCCGGCCGGCAGACCCCAGAGGCCTTCACGATATATAATAATGAAAAATATTTAAATAACTTCAAATTCATGAGAGGGGTTAGGCTATAATACATGAATTAACCTTGGATAACAAAACAAATATATATACTTTCTCACAAAGCAACAAAACAAAAAGCAACCAAAATCTCAGAAATTTAATAATAGTTGACTAAACTTCACATAACTAAAAAAACCATTATATTAGAAAATCACGTACAATTAATATTATTTTTTAGGACTAAATCCCGTATCACAAAATTCAGCAGAAGTTTCTCATTTTTGACGGTTATAATGTGGACAAATTTTTCTGTACTGCTCGCCACACACTGGCAACTTACATAAATCGCACTGCATTTTTGATTTCCTATCTTTTTATAGTCACAAAATTTACAGTACGTTCTTTTTAGAATAGCTAAAAAGCTTAACAACCAATGAAATTCCGTTTAAGAGAAGTCTAAAGGATTTATTGGTGGCCAACTCCTTCTACTCCATTGATGAATTTCTCAGTAAAACCAACTAATGTAACTTCCGCATAATTTCAGTGCAGTAATGTGTTAATTGTAAATGTGTGTGTGTGTGTGTGTGTGTGTGTGTGTGTGTGTGTGTAAGTACAATCTAACTTCTGCACCATTTCTGTGCAGTAATGTGTTCATTCTATTATAGTAGTTGTATTACACGTTTATTACCTTATAAATAAATAAACTTTTTTATTTTAAATTCAGTGCCTTAGTGTTCATTAAAAATGACGATCATTCCATTTGGGACCTGTGGAATGGTACATTAGCTTATTTGTTTTAGTTGTAAATATTTGTCATGTATTGTTGTTTTTCTGACATTTTCTACATCCTGGAGGACCTTCTCAGTATGGATCAATTGAAATGAAAGTAAATCTACTCTAATCTAATCAATTTCTTCACGAGCTGCCTCAGCAAGTGGAGTCATGTTCAGGCATCTATAAATACTGTGCCGTAGATCATGGGGAGTTGGTGTGTCAAGACTAGCCTTCATCCAAAGTGCTGTAAGATGTTTAGAAAGCGTCAACATAAAATCAAATCGCGACAATGGTTTCGTTCTATCGTTGTTTCTCTCTTTTCCTTGGTTTCTGTAAACATTATGGAGGTACACAGTATAGGCATTTATGCAAGCAATGTTTATCATGTTGTAAAAAACGCATACATTCCATGGACGTGTTTTTCAGCCAGTGTTATAGTACTGACATACTTGATCAAATGCGTCGACACCCGCTTTGGTTTCGATGTAGTTGAGAATCATATAGGGTTTTTTGGAGTCGAGATGTACACAAACGTCTCCATGTATGGTTGAGATGACAGTAACCATTTTATTTTTCTTGGGCTTATATGAAACAGCTGTCACGTCTTGTCGGAATATGAAAAGCGACGTTCCAACTTTGCGGTCCTTGTATTTCATATCGATGAATTCATAGGGGAGTTCTTGTTTATGTTTCTTTATGGTTCAGATATAAGTCAGCTGATGGGTTTTCAGCAAATCAGTGGCAACAGGAATACCAGTAAACCAGTTATACTCGGTGATATTACGATTAGTACCGTAAACTGCTTTGGTAGGTAGTTTGGTAAAATAAACAGCAGCAGGAACACCGGTGGTGTGGAACCCTTACCAAGTATGGAATAGCATTCGTTAGATATCGAGCTGCTTGATCGCAAAGCATTATGGTCTTAATCCCGCATTTATCGGACCTGGTAGGTATGCACATTTTGAATGGACACTTACCCCTAAAATCCACTAACTGTTAATCTGTAGTAACGTAATAACTTTGTTGATAATTGGTCTTACAGTTTTCAATTTGAGTATTCCAAATTTCAGAGAATAACGCGAATATTTCTATCTTTCGTCTTTCGTCCCGCGTCAGGCAATCGTCAAATTGTAAGTTGCTACTAATAAAAACAAAGCGGTTGCGAGACAGTGTAGCTCCACTTATCGTGCGGTCATACAGCCGTTTGACGGGGACATGATTGTTCTTCGTTGCTCCAGACAAGACAAGAATATCAATAAAAGCTTCCAGCCCTTCTACAACAACTGGTTTGAAGGGAGGCTTGCACTTCTTCTCTTCTGATATATGCATTGTTTTCTTGTCTATCTTTTCATTTGTGAATTCCACTACAAGATGCGTAAGGGAATGTGTGAAGAATGCTCTGAAGCATTCAACAGGCGTTTTAGCATCAGCAGCGGGGCCTCGTCTCTTAACTCTCAGATGTACTGAAACGTCCCCTTTTGAACAATTATACAGGACTGTCCTTAAACTGACGCACAATATTTTTTAGCGCAACGCAATCTGACTTTCAATAATCTCTACAAGAGAATGGCCCTGACTAACATTAACCTGTACTTTTCACAAATCACTTACCTCACAAAAATCTTGGTTACTCCCACTGCTGCAATACAGCAAGCGCCCCTACTGCCAGCTAAATAAAAGATTCAATCTATGGAAGGCACTAACTACTGATAGGGATAGTTAGCAAATGAAAGATATTAATAGAGAACAAACAATGTATTTACCTTTATATCAGTTCATGACAAATTACAAAACTCCGCCATCTCTCTCCCCACATCCACCACTGCTGGCGGCTCACCTCCAACTGCGCAACGCTACGCGCTGTTCACAGCCAGCTGCCTAACACTACAATGGCGAGTATTACAACAATGCAAAGCAGCCACAGACTGCACACAGCACAGCCAGTGATTTTCATACAGAGGTGGCGTTACCAAAAAAAACCTAAACAGCCTACTTACATAGCCCCCATGCTCCCCACAAAAATTTTTACAAATGGTTTTGGGCAGTGGGCAATACATATTTGTTAAAATTTTTCATAATCGTAATTACAATAACAAAGAAATCAAATGCACACGGTTATTGATACAATGCTGGTCAAAAGCTGAAATTTTCTCACAGTCCATAAAGACAGTCCTGATCATTCATGAAATTGCAGTGTTTTTCTCAAAGTCTGAGCAGTAAAAGAAAATGCACACGGAAGTAGTGGATTTCCATGCAGTCTTGAAGAAGTAGCGTTGTCCTTCCAACATAAAGACAGTGCTGACTCTTGACATGCTGACAGGTAATGGGCCACAACAGAGCAAACCCACAGCTGAGTCAGTCGAAGTTTTGAAGAGTATTGGTGGGTAGGTCATCACAGAGAAGACCCACTGTAGTCCTGGTAGAGATTACGGTATTGGTGGGCCACCAGAGGTGCAGACCCACTGCAGTCCTTGTAGAAATAATGGTACTGGTGAGTCAGCAAAGACGCAGACCCACTGTAGTCCTTGCAGAGACGGCCAGCAGCCATCTGTTGCAATTGTGCAGGTGCACAATCACCATCGAAGAGTCTTGCGGACAATATAGCAAGTCCATAACCACCACTTGTGCACTCACAAAGTTTTTGGAATTGTCCTTAGAACCAGCAATGCTGTTATCTAGTCCCTTGCTGAATTATTAACACATGTGCAAACACTAACAGTCCCTACTTCTCACATATTGTCCATATACTATGACCAACAGAAACGTGTGCAATGAAATGTAACTTACAAGTTACTAATTTGATGAACTGGTATCAATTACAATTTTATAGCATAAGAATACAATAACAACGGTACAAAATACATCATTAAAACATAATAATACAGATAACATTTGTAGGAATAGGGGCTTTACAAAAGAATAGAAATAAGCATATACATCAGTGTTACAGGAATTATGACATGAGTACATACATAAAAGATCAGAATAACTTTCACAGAATAGAATTAATAATGTCTAAACATCTTTACAAAGTAAATAACATATTATTAATGCCAATTGTATTTGAGGATAAACGTATTCCTCATCATAGTGAATGTAACTTAGTATTAGAAGAGAAAAAAGTTCTATGAAACAGTACACAGAGACAGGAAGAAAACAAATACACAAGGGTACACAAACACATAGGGGGATAACACAATGGAAAGGACAGGGTTCGTTTTCAGTGTAGCTTTTGGTATTGCAGTATTTTGCGAACAAAACCTTTTTTGTTTTTGGAGATCTCCCTTCATTCATCATTATTCCCAAAAAGTCCTATCAATACCTACTTTCTCTACTCTGTTCATATTTCTTTCAAAATAATTACGGATCATTGTACAATACTCATTTTGGCCCAAAACGTTTTCATATACCTTCAATGCATTTCTTTCCATTCATCACAACTAGTTTCTTATATAGTCTACCCCCTCTTAAGCTAACTTAAATCTACTGAGCTCAGATGCTAAACTAAGGGACAAGGCAATGCAGCAGCACATAAAACTATTAACGCAAACAGCAATGACAAAAAGTGCAGATTTGCAAAGGAAGCAGCATTTTAGAAATTAGCGAAGCAATTGCAATATTACAACTAATATAAGGCAATGTGCAGCAAACAAGAAAAATAAATCTGGCTTAGCAGACTAACACAAATTAAAATTCAGTAGCACTATCCCTGGCAAACAGCATAACTTATACCTAAACATGACAAAGTTCAAGCAGAAAAAGTATTACACTAAAAATGGCCATGTCTAATATCTATGTCACATCTTAACACTAGAGTGATGCATCACAATTTATTCTACAAAAGAAATTAACAAGTACTTGAAAAGAAAACTATGATTGCAGTTCCTGTGAAGGTAAATGTCTTTTTGTGCTCCCTCATTTTTTTTTTGGAATAATTATTATTTACTCGATCTGTAGACAGAAAATATTTATATTAGTACATCTATAAAATTTTATTTCAACCAATGCTACAGTGCAGCTAGAAACTAGATATTAAAGAAAATGAGCAAATATGTACAAAGGACGGCATGAAACATCATTCATTAGCCATATGGCATTTCATAAGGCAGTAAAAATTCTCTCAATTCTCGAGAAAGACGCTTGTCATAATCAGGTGTGCAGATGTAAAAATATTTCTCGTCATTTCATTAGGCATTTCTGTAAATATCATAAATTAAGAGCTCCACAGTCTCAACATATGTTTTCAAGTTCGACCGTGTCGTTTTTGCGATGCTCTCTACAAAGAAACGTCAATAGCGAGGATAATGGCCTCCCTTTTTTTTTACCTGTGCCGCTGAAAAGGGCTCGCAATAATGGCTTTTTCTCCAGGCATCTGACACACCTGGCCGCTCAGCTGGGTGCCCACGATGCATTACGTGCAGGTGGTCACTGAACTTTCTTACCGAAATATTTATGACACCAGTTTCCGCTACAGTGACAGTCTCATATAAATATATTTCACAGGTCAAGAATTTGGGTTACAAATCTGTAGAAACAAAATCCTATAAATATAACAGCGTCCACAAAATTTTCGCCAGCATTGTGATACATTCACGCATATACACACATTTCATAACTCTTAAAGTACGATTCTTGGTTTCCAACAACCTTTTTCACAAACCATAGTCCCTAACTTCTATTCATTATTCATATATATATAAACACCTAATCACATTCCTTATATAACATCAGCTTATTGATCATAAACATACCTCAACAGCATAATACACATCGTCGTCGTAAAAATAACATCATAACACCTCAGTCAAATCTCAAAATCATCGTAGCTTTGTAATTTCAAAACCTAAAAAAAATTCTCTGCTCATTTCAATAGTGTCATCTACCCCAAACGTACTTTAAAATCATGCTCCCATACCAAATACATCATTCAAAGCTCTCATAACATCACAATGGGCCCGAAAAAATATGAACAGTCCACAAAGTGGAGACAAAATACCATTTAATAAGTGTGAAGTTACCCAACTGTGTAATTGCGTAAACATGTGTCACTGACGTAGTAAAAAGAAATGTTTATTTCTCTGTTAAATAATCAGATAGCTGTGTAATTTGTGTGTTACAGAAATATGGTACCGATGTGTAAAGTTGTATAAGCAAATACCATATTAGCTAGGGCTCCTTGTGCTTGCCAAACACATGGTACACAAAGTAGGCGGGTACCCCCCTGAGGATTAATGTAATTATACCATCAGGTGTTTCAGATTACAGCAATGGAATGAAATGTATCACGGAAAACCCTTGTATCATTGCACTTCAAATATCTTTAAAAAATAAATGTTTTAAGTGCGAAATTAATCACTCAAATACGTGTATTGTAGCGCTAAACTGTGCGCCATGTTGTAAGATAATCTCTGTGGATGTCTCGTAGTTATCGTCCTCCGAAAGCTAAGTTCTGCAGAAGTCAATGTACTTACCTCATGATAAACAAAAGTGAAATGCTTTGTGTATAGATATCGTAGTTGTTACGCTTATTGTTGTGATGAGGAAAGTACTGTGCTGTAACGTATTGTTGTGCTACAGAAAAGCTGTCTCCTTGTAGCTATACCACAAAAGTTACTACTAGAATATGTTTTACTTTCCAGAAGAATTCAGAAAAACTGTGCAGATATAAAACAGATACACCGCAAAAGCAACAAGGTAAATTGTGTCACACATTAGTAGCGTCGTGATATAGTCGTGTAGCTGTCAAATAAACTAACCACTGTGTCATCTGGTATCTCACAGAAAGTACTTTAAATCCAGAATGTATTTTCAAGTAAACCAAAATGTTGCATTAAAATCTCATTAGCAGTACTGGTAAATGTTCTAAGTATGTGAGCCTTACAGTCATTACGTAATCGTGCAACAAACAAGCAAGAATGCACACACACAATAATACTGTCGTCTGTTCACAATAACAATGCATTCGTAATTTCTGTTTAAATAAGTTCTCTTGGTTCTTGACTGGATATTTAACTTCAAACATTGTTACATGTTAACAGATTCTAAGTCTGACAAAGCATACTAGAAATGTGAAGTGAAAAATTTTGTGGCAAAGACAAAGTTAAAAAGCAGATTATCTTTCAATAAACGGTTTTCCATGTGAAATGTGGTGTAAACCTTTACTCTTCCTAGTACGCAGAGTTTCAACTTCAATGCAATTATCATGTGGTATACGTCGGGTTCTGTAAGGTCCATTGTAAACTAGAAAGAATTTGTGACTCAAGTGTTTCTTCTTATGTGACAATGAATGAGCTTTAATGAGAACTTTCTGACCAATATACAATTTCTTTGCATTTGCTTTACCGTGTAGTTCTCTCCTTTTGTCTGCTGCAGATTTTGTATTTTTAAGAGCCAAATCAATTATGTCTTTGTGTCGAAGTTTACGTGTATTCGGGAAAGGTACAAGCTCTCTGATTCTGTTCGGTGGTTTTTCATTCTTCAGTACAAGAGTAGGTGGTAAAGCAGTGGAGTCATGAGGCATTTCATTCAGCACGTTTTGAAATAAGTGTAAATATCTGTCCCAATGCTGATGCTTTCTGTGACAATAAAGTCTGCAAAGCTTATTGACTTCTTTCATAATCCGTTCGGAGGGGTTACAATGTGGTGAGTACAATGAAATAAAAACAGGTTTGATTTTATGGTTGCGAAGCATGCGTGACCAAACAGCAGATCTGAATTGCGGTCCGTTATCTGAAATGACTTTAGCAACGTGGCCAACTTCACGTAAGAAATTTTTAACAAACGCGTTGGATACAGATCGTACAGTGGCTTTACGTAACGGAGTGAAAGAAACAAATTTGGAAGTAAGTTCAACAGCGACTAGAACGTACGAAAATCCATTAGATGTTCTGACAAGCGGTCCCAAGAGATCAACAGCAGCAAATTCTTGTAATTTTGAAGGAATAATAGGAAACAACGGAGCACGATGTGAGACAGTAGATGGTTTCGCCTTTTGACAAAGTTTACAAATAGACAAGACTCTTCGAATTCTCTTTTCCATATTGTTAAAATAACAAGTCGTTCGAAGAATATGATAACATTTTCGTGGACCAAAATGTGCGTAGCTGAAATGAATGTACCAAATGAGCTTATTAATAAAATCGTCAGGAATGCAAAGTACCCATAGCTTGTCATCAACAGTGCAGCGTTTGAACAGTATGTTGTTTCTAACCAGATAATATTGCCGAATCTGTGTGTGTGTCTTTTCATGCCATTTGCTTTTGATGTCTTTCCAAATCGGATCTTTATCTTGTTCATGAGCAATGTCCTTTAAAGATGTGGTGATGAAGTTTTCAAAGGCGACTTTCTGAATGTAAAGAATACTGAAATTTTTCTCGAGGTTGCCCTCTGTGTAACTTTTCTCAAGCCCAGCCGGTGCGCGTGACAGTGCGTCCGCAACAATGTTCTCCTTGCCGGGAATGTAGACTATTGTGAAGCGGAATTCTTGCAGAAACAATGCCCACCGTTTTAACCTATCATGATTTAATTTTGAAGACATAAGAAATTGTAATGCACGATGATCACTGTATACTTTTACGTGCTTACCAGAAAGAAAGAAACGGAATTTGTTAAATGCCCAAACGATAGCTAAAGCTTCTAATTCAGTAACGGAATAATTTTTTTCAGATTTTGTTAGAACTCGGCTAGCAAAAGCAATGGTTTTCTGAACAGTAGTGTCATTTTCTGTGGCTTCTTGAAATAAATGGGCACCAAGACCGACTTTAGAAGAATCCGTGCTAAGGCAGAAATCTTGTGACAGATCTGGATGAGCTAGTATTGGCGTGTTAAGTAGCGATTCTTTCAAAGAATTGAATTCCAACTGTGCTTGTTCGTCCCAGTTCCAAATAGTATTTTTTCCAGTGAGAGAACAAAGTTTTGGTGTAACAAGAATTTGCATGTTCAGAAAACGACGGTAAAAATTTACGAGACCTAGAAAACTGCGGACTTGTCTTTTTGTGGATGGAACTGGAATGGCTCTGATTGCTTCTAACTTTTCAGGATCCGGCTGAATACCTTCAGAAGAAATAATATGTCCCAAAAGCCTCACCTTTGACCTACCGAATTCAGACTTTTCCTAGTTAACTGTAATTCCAGATTCTGCAAAAATACGTAACAAACTGTTGAGGATGCGATTATGTAGTTCCCATGAAGCTTCTGCTATTAGAATATCGTCCACATATAAGGTGATGTGACGTTTTAAGAACTCAGGTAATATGGAATTTAGCCCGCGAATGAATGCTGCTGAAGAAATGTTCAAACCAAAGGGAAGTTTCCTAAACTGATAACAAACGCCGAAACAAAGGAAAGCTGTGTATTTTCTACATTCTGGATGAAGCTCGATCTGATAAAAGCTGGATCTGAGATCAATGGAAGACAACACTTTTACACCATTAAAATTTTGAAGAAGTTCTTCCAACGTTTGCGGCCTGTCTGTTTCAGGAATAATGATAGTATTGACTTGTCTCGAATCTAAGCCAAGCCAGATCGATCCATTTTTCTTCTCAACAACATGTAATGGATTGTTGTATGAGCTTACTGCAGGCTCAATAATGCCCTCGTCAAGCATAGATTGTATTTCTGTTCTAATACGGTCCCTATAATGTGCTGATATGGTCTAACACAAAATTTAGTATGCTCACGAACACGAAATTGGTATTGAAATCCCTTTATTGTTCCTGTTTTATGAGTAAAAACTGTGGAATGTGCTTGTAAAATCTCAAAAAGGACCTGCCTATCAGTGTCATTACAATTCTCAATTGTTTGAATTTTATTCTGAATTAACTCATTAATTTCAAATATGCCGTCGATATCATCCCTGTCAGTACTTGCAGAGTGATTGTTAGTGTCTAGTTCCGTAGAAAATTCCAAACCGTTGTCTAACAGAAGGTAAAGCCGATTAATTTCCTCGTCATGGTTTGAGAGCCAATCTTCAAATTTCAAAGCTATTGACTTACCTTCTTTCTCTAAACTTAGTTCAGCATCGTGAAAGTTTAAGATTGCTTTGTATTCATTCAAAAAATCTACTCCCAATATAATTTCCGGCGACAATAATGGAACAATGAGAAAGTTCATAGAGAAGCTGTGGCTTTGACAAAAGAATTCTAAATTGGTTTGTTGGCGTACATCTACAATTTTTCCAAAGATTGCACCTTGTAATTTAATCTTACGTAACGGAAGTGTGGGGCAATCGTTCGATTTGTTGCATTTGCTAAAAGCTGTTTCACTAATTACTGAAATGGGACTGCCAGAGTCAAGTACTGCCGTAAATTATACGTCATTTACATTAATGTGAATCACAGGATATGCAGTGTTGTTATGTTTTACGTCGTGTTCCTGGAGTAAGATGTCCCTAATGTCTTCCATTTTTACGTAATTACTAGCTACAGCAGCTGCGTCGTTAGTGTCATACGAACGTTTTGTGGCTGCCTGCGGTATGAGTCATTGCCTATTGTCTCTTTGTTGGCGCGCGTCGTTATTGGGATTTGGAGACCTAACTTCTACAAATTCACCGTGACGAGAGGGCCCTGCCCTGTTTAAATCCCGCCAGTTCTGATGCAATTCAGGTCTGTCGTTACGATCACATCGTCTGTCGTCATGTTGGTAGTTCCTGTAGTTTCTTTCTTGTCGGTTAAGTGGTGGAGAATTTCTCCCTGAATCGTAACTGCGCGCTGGACCGTTGCGTCTAAAGTTATTCTGTCTCCCGTAATAATAATTATTTTGGTTCCCATATTGTCTGTTTCTCTGATTGTCTCTGTAATAGTCATTACCGCGGAGAGGTGATCTTTCCCTGTAATTATTACTACTCTGCCAACGGTTGTCATACGGGTGGTGTCTGTTTTGGTCACGATTTACGTTATAAGAATAGCCTTGTCGTGTATTATTTCTGTCATCGTGGAATTGTGACAGATGTGACCTGTAATTGTTGTGCTCCTGTTCTCGCGTTCCGCGATTGTCAGTGTCAATTTCCAGTTCTTGTAACAGTCCCTGAAAAGCTTCAATGTCGTCTTTGCAACGTCCTGCTAAAATAATATGCCGTAAATGTTCAGGTAATTTGATTAAGCAAATGCGGATGAGTTCTGAGGGGCTGTATGGGTTTGAAAGATACTGATTCTTATGCAACATGTCTTCAAAATATTTCATAAGACTGGAAAATTCAGATTGTTCGATACGTTTCATCATTATGATGCTATGTTTTACTCGGTCTTGTGTAGCTTGAGACCAATACGCTGAGAGGAAGGCATGATAAAATTCTCCTTCACTGTGACAATCGTGAATGACCGATCGCATTCTTACAGCTGGTTCATTCTCCAAGTAGCCACACATAAATTCTAACCTGTGCTCCAATGACCAGTTGGGAGGAAAACAATGAGAGAATTGATGGAGCCACGCTTGTGGATGAATGTCGTTGGCAGAATTCTTAAACGTTTTGAATTTACGTGTAGTAATGAACAGCTTATAGTCAAAATCATCGTGTCGGAGAGTAGCATATCGGTCATTGTTACGTCGTGTCGGCGGTTCCATCTCAAAATCCAATGCGCCTTGCCAATTCCTTTCATAATTTCCGAAATGTCCTGTGTTATTATTTTGTGGTTGTTCCGTATTTCTATGTCCCTCTTCCCGTACTGGAGCGCGAGTGTCCTCTGAAATATGTAATTCTTGTATTACCTGCGTCAACTGATCTTGTACTTCCCGGATTTCTCTTTTGTACTGTGTATTGATTTGATTTTGATTTTGTTTGAATTTTCTAATTTGTTCACACTCTTCTGTGTCAGTGAAGGCTACAGGTCTTGTGTCATTCAGATCATCATTTACCTTTGTAGATAAGTTAGTGACCTGATCCGAAAGTTCGGCTACTTTCTCCGATAGTGAACACATTTCCTCAGTGTGTTTTTCTGAACCAAGTTTCAGAGTATCCATTTGTGTTGAAATCGAATCTACTGTGTCCTTCAAGTTTTCCTGAGTTTTTGCAAGTTGCGTAACCGAATCGGTAGATGCAATTGAGTCAATTTTAGCCCACAAGGTCTCATGATTTTCATGAACAATGGTTTGCAGTTCTTTTATGGCTGCATCGTGATTCTGTAATGCATTTTCATGCCGCGAAAAAATAGCTTGAAAATGCTCACAAATTTGTGTTTTTACGTCATTACAGACTTTTTGACATTTCGATTCAATGTTATGTAACTCAGTAGTTAAATCTTCACGTGTTTGTTCAAGCGTGGTGTGAAGATTTTGTTCCATTGCATCTAACTGTTGCTGTGTTTGTCTCTGGTATTGTTCCATTGTGTCTAACTGTTGCTGTGTTTGTCTCTGATTTTGTTCCATTGTGTCTAACTTTCGAAGATTTTGTTCCATTGTGTCTAACTGTTGCTGTGTTTGTCTCTGATTTTGTTCCATTGTGTCTAATTTTTCAAGCTTTTGTCCCATTTGTTGCATTAATTGTAATAACAATGCACTGGTGTCTGGAACATGTTCCTCAGTGCTTTTCGGCAGTGAATTTGCACCGGAAACATTCACATTTTGACAAGCAGAAAATGTGTCTTGACTTATTTGAGAAAACGGTGAGGATCCAAAACCTGAATCTACAGTATTTGCGAGATCGTGTCGTGTCATTTCGGATTCCTGAGGCGAGCTATTGCCGAACGATCGATCGATAATGCTTTCCTGCTCACTAATTGTTTCACTGCCTACGCCATTGTTTGCCGCCCGCTCCATTTCCCTATGCACAATTACCAAATTACTACTTTGAACATCAGTTAATTCATTACTCGGTGGCGCTAACACTCTGCTTTCGTTTTCACTGTCATTTCTCAGTTTACTTTGGAGCCTAGTATTACGTTTTTCACACGCCATTATTCTCACAATATTTCACACGACAACACAGAAAAGCACAATTTGAAGAGCAAAAATAAGAGGACACATTAACATAGCACTGAAAATAATATGTAGTTAATTGCAGCTGCGAAATACTTGGTGCAAATCTACATGCATACCACAACTGTTTTACTGTACAACAATGAAAGACTGCAACTACAAAGGAGATTTTCTCTACAAGTACGCGCTAGCAATAAACAAAAGCTACACTAATTACAAAAAGTACAAGAAAAAAAATCAGAAGATTCCAGTGAGGTATCCTCGGCTAAGGGTCGACATATGAAACGTCCCCTTTTGAACAATTTTACACGACTGTCCTTAAACTGACGCACAATATTTTTTAGCGCAACGCAATCTGACTTTCAATAATCTCTACAAGAGAATGGCCCTGACTAACATTAACCTGTACTTTTCACAAATCACTTACCTCACAATAATCTTGGTTACTCCCACTACTGCAATACAGATTGCGCCCCTACTGCCACCTAAATAAAACATTCAAACTATGGAAGGCACTAACTACTGATAGGGATAGTTAGCAAATGAAAGATATTAATAGAGAACAAACAATGTATTTGCCTTGATATCATCACACACACACATATATATATATATATATATATATATATATATATATATATATATATATATATATATATACGAGGGCCGTTCAGAAAGTAACCTCCAGTTGATTTAAAAAAATACACCAAGTTCAATAAAAATATTTTAATATATACATCTTACAACTACATCTTTGCACTATTTTTCTACATAGTCTCCATAGCGATTGAGGCACTTATCGTATCTCTTCACAAGCTTTGAAATTCATTCTGCATAAAAATCACCCGCTTGTGCCTGGAGCCAGCCTGTGACCGCATCTTTGAGCTCTTCGTCGTCATCAAACCGCTGTGACCCGAGCCATTTCTTCAAATGCATGAAGAGGTGATAATCACTTGGCGCCAGGTATGGGCTGTAAGGTGGATGGTTGATAACGTCCCACTTGAAGGACTCAAGAAGGGCCGTTGTTCTGCAAGCAGAGTGAGGACGGGCGTTATCGTGCAAAAAAACCATACCGGAAGTCAGCATACCACGGCGTTTGTTCTGTATAGCCCGTCGTAACTTTTTTATTGTTTCACAGTGCACGTCTTGATTAATGGTCGTACCAGCGGTTTGATGACGACGAAGAGCTCAAAGATGCGTTAACAGGCTGGCTCCAGGCACAAGCGGGTGATTTTTATGCAGAAGGAATTTCAAAGCTTGTGAAGAGATACGATAAGTGCCTCAATCGCTATGGAGACTATATAGAAAAATAGTGCAAAGATGTAGTTGTAAGATGTATATATTAAAATATTTTTATTTAACTTGGTGTATTTTTTTAAATCAACCGGAGGTTACTTTCTGAACGGCCCTCGTATATATATATATATATATATATATATATATATATATATATATATATATATATATATATATATATATATATATATATATATATCAGTTCATGACAAATTACAAAACTCCGCCATCTCTCTCCCCACATCCACCACTGCTGGCGGCTCACCTCCAACTGCGCAACGCTACGCGCTGTTCACAGCCAGCTGCCTAACACTACAATGGCGAGTATTACAACAACGCAAAGCAGCCACAGACTGCACACAGCACAGCCAGTGATTTTCATACAGAGGTGGCGTTACCAAAAAAAACCTAAACAGCCTACTTACAGTACTGTATTTTTTTAGTGTCTTCGTCGCGGTCGTTGTCATGGGTCTGGTTTTCCAAACTGTGAGGCCCTTCTCCCCTTTAATCTTTGGTCCGTATATGTAAATTTGCAAGCTCTCAGTTTCCTCTTCCAGTACCAGCCTCACAACTGCATATGATACACGTGGTTTACCCTTTACCTAAATGTTACATTCTGTCTTCCTCTTTCTACGTGGTCGTATAGGTTTTGAAGACAATGAAATGTCGTTGTGGAAGTTTTGGGTACGAGATGTCGTCGTACAGTCTCTCTAACTGCTTCTTCATCATCTGAAGGGAGAAATTCAGGATCGTCATTTGAAGTGTGTTCTGATTCCGAACTGGAACGTTCTTCTACTTCAGTATCACAATCTCCGTCCCCTAGCAGTGATTCAACTTCAGAGGCAAAGTCATCATCTGAAAAAGGTTTTGTCAATTGTGCTAACATTTCATCATCCGTATAGAATCGCTTTTCCCCCTTAGAATCCATTCTGGCCATAGTAGGAACACCTGCATTGGAAGACAGTATAATTTATCAACCGATAATCTGGGTAAACTAAAGATTCTATTTACGTAAAGAAAACGTGAACAAGTCAAAAGAGGGGCACTCTAAGATAAAATACGGACTACACTGACAAGCACACCAAGGGCTCTGAGAACTAGATACTGACATACGTTCAACCACATCATAGGCGTCCCAGGCCTAGGGACAATTTACATGTAAGCCACACTATAGGTCTCGGAGGCCTAGTTGTGTACGTGAACGGGCCGACAGAGACGGAAGTATTGTGCACTGTACACTAGTTCAGAGACAACTACCTAGAGGAGACTTACATGAGAGTCATGCCCATCCAGCTCTATTGGAGCAGGATTAGACAGGTCTTCAGAGGCACATGGTGTGGCTGGCGGGGCTAAATTTAGGAGGTGATTTTCTCAAAAAAGGTGTTGGGAGTCTGTGGAGAAGTGTGTCGAACCAAAGTATCTTAAATTTGTAAATATGTTATCTTATTAATTACTTGTTCGACAAAAGTAGTTTTTAGGTAGTATTTTGTTTAACGCACTACTTCCTGGTGTTGTCCATCATCAGCGGCGTCTGTAACACACAAAGGACACAACTTTCTTATAGTGAGTTAATTACAACCTATACTCTAGAGTTTTGTGTACTGTGATTTTTCAGGTCATTATAATTCGATTTCCCTTATATGTAATGTTCCGTAGCGTGTCCCAATGACAACATTTCCTAATGTTCATGTCATAATGCTGTTAATTTATATACACATTTATATAATTAGTAAAAGTAATTCTTTTACAAAATACATGCAGTTGCTGTTCATGCACGGACTACTTTTAATGTACATCATAGAATACGTGTATATTACGCTATTTTTATTTTGTATTATCTCTATTAGGAAAAGAAGGATATATTTTTCGATTAAGGTACACTAAAGCATTTTTCAATGAACTCTTTGTTTTTTAGATCAGTCTATTTGTTTAAAATAATGTCTAGATGTTTAGTTACATATGTGAAAGTTACTATGTCTTCCTAAATATTTAGTTAGCTGACTTTGTCGACATTATTTAGGATCGATTGGAATTGTGTGATGTCGCTAGCTGTATGGTTTCGTTCTTGTAAGTAGGTAGTAAACGAACACAGATTCGTGCCAGTTTGGATCGGATGTTCTTTAAATCATTCTACGTTGTGCGTAAGCGACGTGTCGAATATGAGCTAACCGGTATTTCTCAGGCGTTCCCCTTGTCAAAGCGGTAACGTAACGGTACGTTTGAACCACTTGCCAAACAACGTTCGCTGTCAGTATCAGAAACCTATACTGTATTGAAACTGGATAATTTTTGATAAATCTGCTTCTCAAAATTATTTACATTTAACTTTTTCTTCCTTTGTAATTTGATGATGTACCACAATCACCTATAGCCGTTTACGTTCCTTTTGGCAGCAGCCGAAGCTACTTCCTAAACATGTATATTAAGCAATGTAAGTGGTTTTATTTCTGAGATATTCACAATGGTCAGGGACTTATAGAACAAATTTATTGGCGTTAATAATGTGTTTTATTACATTGTGGTCAAGATCGACTTCCGCGTTCTTAGTTTTGAAGTGCATATTCAGAGATCTGATTTCACCAGGCCAAAATTGGGGTCGAATGTTAGCCTACCTCCAAAGCACCGGCGTACAGAATGGGTTAAAAGAGTTGGCAAAACTAATTATGTGCAAGCGAATGCGGTGTAGATGGAACGCTTTGTTATCGGTGCAAACCTCTGTTTTACGACGCTGAGCCACTGACATTCCCAGACACGGACGCGGTACATACACGTTCTTGGAGGTTCGTATTACTTGGCTGCTGATCGATCGCGACCAGCGGCAACGGGCTGGGCCGGAACTGGCCGTAGCCGGGGCCGACGGCGTGACCCGGCGGCTCGGGTAACCGGAAGCCGGCCGCGTCCTCAGGTTACGCACTGCAGGGGCTGCGCGGCGCTGGCGGCGGACGCTGTTTGCCCTGCGTTACCTCGCGCGAAACCCCGCAACCAACAACAAGTGTTCAAGTTCAGCGCTGTGGTCGCCGCCGCGCCGCACTGCGCCGCGTCTACCCGCCGGCAAGTGAGAAACCACACAACGGCGCACCGAAAGTTCTCTGAAAGCTGTCTGCCGGAAATAAGAGCTGCTCTCCAGGAGTGGAGGGAGCAATATGCTGAACAATGTACACTCCTGACCTTTAAAACTGCGTTACCATAAAAGTCAGAAAAAAATAACTGTTAATTAATGTGGTTTTACTTTACAAAAGATCAAGTTCTCAACCTTTCTGAGAACATAACTTCTGAATGACATCAGACGTCATCCAATAAGTGCGTCAATATTTAGTAGCCTATTAAACACTGTATAAAATAAACACTCTTAATACTAAACTGACAAATAATTTATGAAAGTTACCGGTCGAGCAATTGAGATTCAGGCGTTTTCGGCATTTTTCGCTAAACCAAGAAATAATGAGTTAATTGCGTCTTTGGTTATGTTTATTTGATGTCCGTCATTGCAAGTCGTAAGTCATGAGCAAAAATGATTCAACTGGCTCTGATCACTATGGGACTTAACTTCTGAGGTCATCAGTCCCCTAGAACTTAGAACTACTTAAACCTAACTAACCTAAGGACATCACATACATCCAAGCCCGAGGTAGAATTCGAACCTGCGACCGTAGCGGTCGCTCTGTTCCATACTGTAGCGCCTAGAACCGCTCGGCCACCACGGCCGGCTTCATATCTTAACTTTTGTTTTCATTCTATGAGGGTTGCCCAGAAAGAAGTGCTCCGCATATTTTTCTCAGTTCGGAAACAATACTACGAATGCGAAACGTTACGTATGTATTATTGGAAGTCTCCTGAGTTAGTGCACCAAGTTTCCGTCACTTCCGACGGATAGCGTAGCATAGCTGCAGGACAGTTTCAAAATGGCGTGTGTAGGTGATATACGTTGCAAGCAACGGGCCGTCACTGAATCTCTCTCTGCAGAGAAGGAAAGTGAGGAATAATCACAAATGCTTGTGCAAAGTCTATGGAGCATCCGCTGTCGACAGAAGCATAGTTAGTCCCTAGGCATGTAGTGCGAGATCATCAGAAGGTGGCTCTCGGCGGAGATTTGCACCGGTTGGGGAGACCATCCACGGCTGTCACACCTGACACACCTGTACTAGCACCTCGGACTTCCACTTGTTTGGGCCATTAAAGGATGCCATTCGTGAAAGACATTTTGAGGACGATGAGGAGGTGATTCTCACAGTGAAGCACTGGCTCCGCCACCAGGGCAAGGAATGGTACCGACAGGGCATACAAGCCCTTTTTTCGCGATTGAGGGAGGCCATAGAACGGGATGGAGATTACGTGGAAAAATAGGGTGTGTAGATAAAACAGCATTCTTTCGTGTGTGTAATTCTCATTGTGATCAAGAAAGAATTGTTGAAGGAAAAAGTGCGGTGCATTACTTACTGGCCAACCCTTCGTACCATAGCCGAATATCTACTTCCACACCTGCAGGGTTGTGGCCAATAGAATCGGTATTCTCAATTGTTCCTTCAATAATAGTAGCTACGAACCACCGGCCTTTCTCTAAAATGATACAAGTTCCGTTTCATGAAAATATGTTTATAATGTGTTGCCTTTTTGAAACTCAAGAAACTGTACTTTTGCTCGAACATCGTTGTCTGAAAATATTCGTTGATGCGCAGAAACTGATCTTGGAGCCCAGATATTTACTTTCTTATTTTACAGATCAGAAACATACTGGCTATTGCATTTCATATCGATGACGACTCATAACCACTACCACTAGATGAAGAGCAAAAGAAGTAAATTTTAGAGCACAATAAGACTGAATAAGTTTTAAAAATGAAATTTTCATTTCATATGAAACTGAAAGCTTAGAGTTCGTGTCACCAACTTTAATTCATGACAGTAAGACATGGTCTTTTAACACGAAGACCATTCAGACTAAGCGTGGCTCAGTTATTTAATATAGTGTATAGGTTAAACATGATGAGCTTAATTTTTTTATTTATTTCTCTGCTGACTGTGATGTCCAGTTAATGGGTTACAGTTTCAAATGAATTGTGGTACTGGAATGTGCTGTTTAGAGCCTAATGTTCTGTAATATTTTACTGCATGATTTCATACACTAGAATAATCGAGCTTCTGGCAGCGGCTCAAGTGGAGAATTGTACCGCAATAGATTTGACTTCATGTTCGAATTTGTATGAGTTCACTTAGCCACTGCTTGCCACCGAATCCTAGGTTGAGTGACATATGAAGGGGTGAGAATGACATAATCCAAAGCCACAAAATGTAAATTTTTCAGGGGAGCATTTTAAAACTTCGAATAACTCCTTAAATCATATTTCAACTTTTCGGGTTTTTTGACAAAACTAGTCTATTTCTGTAATGTGTTAATATACATGTTTGCATAGTCATATTGTGAACAAAGTTAAACATTATTAATAAAGAAATATTTTATCCCTTGGTGACACAAAATTGGGCTTTGGCCTGTCTCATACTAACTTTACACAAGGCTTACAAAAATTTGTACATCAGTATACAACATAACTTACAATCACAGTCACTGCAGTGTTTCACACAATATAGCCAATATCTATCACCTCTGTTTCATTTTCATCCCTTTGTTCCTTTGACTCATCAGACTATTGAAGTATCCCTTCGAAACATCTGGTACGTATGGCATTAATGACATAACACCTACGAGTTTTTTGTCACAGATTGGAATGGGCTTTAAGTACTTCCTTGAGAGCTGGAACGGATTACTCTCCTGATGTGCTCGTCCCTTTTTAGTGATATTTACAGTTCTGAATTCCTCAAATTCAGTATACTGATACTTCACTTTTAAATGTGATGGCATTCCTTCATCAAAACGAAAACCTGTCGCTTCAGAAAATCGGAACTGAGATCCATCATCATGTTTGTTCTTTTTTGCAATATTTATCTGCAGGGGTGTGAGATCTATGAAGTCTGCTTGCTTTATTTTCACGACTGAAAATGGCTTATTCTTGTACGATTCTTTGGTGACTGTAGCCCAATAATGAGGGGTTTACACAGTGGGGTTTCTGTTGTTTACGTGCTTCTCAATTCGACCGAAACCTCGGTCACAGTGCATTCGTGTGTGTCCAACTTGAGTAAACCAATGTTCAATGGCCTTAAATTTTCCTGAACGCACTAGTGATCTCTCTAGTGCAAGAATTGCCCAATTTTTGCCTTGGCCTCTGCAATTATCACTAATAATGTGAAGAATGTTTGCCTGAAAGTTGTATTTCTAAGAATTTTATCAGACAGCTTTCTATCTCATCAGATCCACGCTTTGCTTCATCTTCACTCCACACGAACATACACTCCTGGAAATTGAAATAAGAACACCGTGAATTCATTGTCCCAGGAAGGGGAAACTTTATTGACACGTTCCTGGAGTCAGATACATCACATGATCACACTGACAGAACCACAGGCACATAGACACAGGCAACAGAGCATGCACAATGTCGGCACTAGTACAGTGTATATCCACCTTTCGCAGCAATGCAGGCTGCTATTCTCCCATGGAGACGATCGTAGAGATGCTGGATGTAGTCCTGTGGAACGGCTTGCCATGCCATTTCCACCTGGCGCCTCAGCTGGACCAGCGTTCGTGCTGGACGTGCAGACCGCGTGAGACGACGCTTCATCCAGTCCCAAACATGCTCAATGGGGGACAGATCCGGAGACCTTGCTGGCCAGGGTAGTTGACTTACACCTTCTAGAGCACGTTGGGTGGCACGGGATACATGCGGACGTGCATTGTCCTGTTGGAACAGCAAGTTCCCTTGCCGGTCTAGGAATGTTAGAACGATGGGTTCGATGACGGTTTGGATGTACCGTGCACTATTCAGTGTCCCCTCGACGATCACCAGTGGTGTACGGCCAGTGTAGGAGATCGCTCCCCACACCATGATGCCGGGTGTTGGCCCTGTGTGCCTCGGTCGTATGCAGTCCTGATTGTGGCGCTCACCTGCACGGCGCCAAACACGCATACGATCATCATTGGCACCAAGGCAGAAGCGACTCTCATCGCTGAAGACGACACGTCTCCATTCGTCCCTCCATTCACGCCTGTCGCGACACCACTGGAGGCGGGCTGCACGATGTTGGAGCGTGAGCGGAAGACGGCCTAACGGTGTGCGGGACCGTAGCCCAGCTTCATGGAGACGGTTGCGAATGGTCCTCGCCGATATCTCAGGAGCAACAGTGTCCCTAATTTGCTGGGAAGTGGCGGTGCGGTCCCCTACGGCACTGCGTAGGATCCTACGGTCTTGGCGTGCATCCGTGCGTCGCTGCGGTCCGGTCCCAGGTCGACGGGCACGTGCACCTTCCGCCGACCACTGGCGACAACATCGATGTACTGTGGAGACCTCACGCCCCACGTGTTGAGCAATTCGGCGGTACGTCCACCCGGCCTCCCGCATGCCCACTATACGCCCTCGCTCAAAGTCCGTCAACTGCACATACGGTTCACGTCCACGCTGTCGCGGCATGCTACCAGTGTTAAAGACTGCGATGGAGCTCCGTATGCCACGGCAAACTGGCTGACACTGACGGCGGCGGTGCACAAATGCTGCGCAGCTAGCGCCATTCGACGGCCAACACCGCGATTCCTGTTGTGTCCGCTGTGCCGTGCGTGTGATCATTGCTTGTACAGCCCTCTCGCAGTGTCCGGAGCAAGTATGGTGGGTCTGACACACCGGTGTCAATGTGTTCTTTTTTCCATTTCCAGGAGTGTAAGTCCCTTTTCAGACCCACAATCATGAACACCAAAACTGTTAAGTCCACAACTTTCTCTTATAGAATGCAGGCCCAGATGTAAGCCTTGATGTTGGAAAGGTTTGTTGTAGATCAAAGGCTATTGTAAGTTATTCCTCAAGATTTTCCCTAGCTAATTTGGAAAGCTGTGTAATCATATTTTGTCCAGCAGATGCTTTCGCATGATGTAGGTCCCTTTCAATTTTGAATCTTCTAATAATATCTTCAGAGTTGGTCAACTGTGCATTTTTTTATTTGAATTTGAAATTATTCACATACATGACATGGTTCTGAATGAGGCAATTTAAAACCAATACTAAAATCTTGGTTAAATATATCTCTAAATTTCGAAACTTTTACTTGTTGTGCATTATTTTCTTCACAATATTTCAAATAATGTTCTTGATATAATGAAGAAAGTGACAACTCATGGTCGAAGTACACTTTATTGGGGTTCTGTGAGCGGCTGTAATGACTGGCATACTTAGGTATATTATTTATGAAATTGTGAACTGTCTGAACTGCTTCTTGTGAAATTTTCCTTAATGGGTCTCTTTTTTTCCTGGAAACAAAGAAAAAGAAAAAAATGATATTAAAGGTAAATACACAGACAAATATAGTGAATTTGTGTCTGAATATGATATGTAAAGAAAAACACTGGATAAACAAGCACAACAGAACAAAATTATAGTTTTTCTTGGAAGCAGCATTAGTTTAAACGTTAAATATCTCTTCTGTCTTTTGGAGAAATGGAGTGTCCATCACACAAGTATTTTTGTAAGTTATTAAGACGTCCTTGATTGTTCTGAAGCGCATGCACACTTAAAAATGCTTCTCTGCATACCAAAATATTACAGCCATTAACCTTAACCTGGTACGAAAAAGTGACCATTCGCTATGAAATTGTGCTTTTCCTTTTCTTTGGGTACCTTAAAAAGTGAAATATATTAATCAAAATAATAATATTTTATTTGTAAAAAGTACATGATATAAAAATCAATTTCTAATTATCATTCCTTTGCACTTGTTGCATCTTAATATTGCTCAGAAGGTAATTATTTTGGCAACTGAAATCACCCATATCCCAAAAAGAATTGAATATCTGCTCTACACATTCATGAATTTTGCTCCAACTCTTGTTGTTACATTTACATCCAGGACCATGAATTTTAGCCACAACAATTTGTCCTGTTTTATCAGATATGTACTCTCTGCCATAATTTCTACGACGTTTACATTTTTCCCTTTTCCAATTGCTTATATTTCTCCTATTTTTTCTGCCTTTAGGTTCTTTAGCAGGTGGTACTTCAGGAGACCTTTCACATTCATCAGCATGCTAACCCAAATAAAGTATTCAGAATGAGAAAGACCAAAGCCACTTTAAGACTTATACCAAACGTTAATATATTATACAAATAGGCTTATAATATTTAAATTATTACCAATAATGCGATAATTATTAAGAGAAGTAAAATTTGTTCATGATTCACGTGTACATATTTTAATTAGCTAGTATATACCAGTTATAATCAAGCAGTAATATTTCACTGTAACACAGACCTAAGTCTCAAAATTTTAAATGTTTAAAAAAGCAATTATTTTAGACTTACCATGTCATTTTCAGATGAATATTCGTCAGAGGGAGAACAACTGCTGCCACTGGACGAAAGAGCGTCTTCAGAACTAGCCATTTCTGTACGTGAATCTTCTCTTTCGCTTATGCATGGAAGTAGCCTCTTCTTTGGAAGCGCCGTTGAGCTGAGGCTTTGGGTTGTTTCAGACGCAAAAAAGACTGCTTCCTCACAGTATGAGAACAACAAGTGTGAACTGCTCTGTCATCTAGTGAGGTAAAGTTAAAATATTTACGCAATAGCTTTCTCTGTTGAGTAGAAGTTGAACTAACACAAAAAACGTATTTTGAGAATAGTGTGGCTTTGTGCTATATCATTCTCGCCCCTTCATATTCTTGTACACTTGGCACGGATAACAGCGGCGACGCGTCATGGCAGGGAAACAATATGACCTTGGTAGCTCTGCGGAGGGAGTTGGCACCGCATCTGCACACACTAGTCGCCTAATTCCCGTAAATTCCTGGTACAAGGCGATGAGCTCTGACGCCACATCCAATCACATGTCAGATGTGTCCTATCGGATTCACATGTCACCACATTGTTCCTCGACTCACTCCGTCAAACTACAGGCATTGTGAAGAGGCGCATGAGTGCATACCGGGGGTGCGATTCATTCAGGATGTGGAAAGGCTGCTTCCGGGTGCCATGAAGAGTACAGGGTGCAGCCAACTGCAGGTTTTGGCTCATGTCGGTACCAATGACGAATATCGCTTTGGTTTCGGGCAGCTAGCGGAATTAGTAAGGACTGCCAGTCTAGCTTGCGAGATTAAGGCGGAGCTCACCATCTGCAGCATCGTCGATAGAACCGACTGTGGTCCTTTTGTGCAGAGCCGAGTGGAGGGTCTGAATCAGAGGGTCAGGTGGTTCTGTGACCGTGTAGACTGCAGATTGCTTGACTTGCTCCATCGGGTGGTGAGTTTCAGAGTTCTGCTTAATAGATGAGGAGTCCACTACACACAGGAACCCGCTACACTGATAGCGGGGGCTATATGGAGGGGACTGGGTGGTTCTTTAGGTTAAAGGGCCTCAGGGAACCAGAGAAAGGGCGTCCGTATAAAAGGGGGCAGGTAAAACACAGAAAGTTAGTTGTAGAAACGATCGGTATTGCAGTTGTAAATTGTTGTAGTTTTGTTAGGAAAGTACCACAACTCTAGCCCTAGTAGAAACCGCTGAAGCTCAAATACAGAATACTACAGAAAGCTGGCTAAAGCCGGAAATAAGTTCAGCAGAAAGTTTTTCTAACGGTCTAACAGTGTTCAGGATAGATTATATACACTTGCTGCTGGAGTATTTATTGCCGTCAGAAGTAGTTTGCCTTGAAGTGAAATTGAAGTAGATAGTTCCTAAGAAATAATATGGGTAGAGGTTATACTGGGCAATCGCACTAAACTATTAACTGGGTCGTTTTACCGACGCCCCGACTCAGTAGATATAACTGTTGAACAGTTCAAAGAAAACTTGAGTCTCGTTTCAAATTAGTGCCCCATTCATACAATTATAGTTGGTGGTGACTTTAATCTACCCTCGATATGCTGGAAAAATTATACGTTTAAAGCGGGCGGGAATCATAAAACGTCATCCGAAATTCTACTGAATGCTTTCTCAGAAAATTATTTTAAATCATTAGTTCATGAGCCCACTCGAAGCGTAAATGGTTGTGAAAGCATACTTGACCTCTTAGCACCAAATAATCCTGGACAAATAGTGAGTGTCGTGACGGATACAGGAATTAGCGACAACAAGCCAGTAGTTGCTAACTTGAATACCGTAACACCTACAACCATCAAAAACTAACGCAAAGTATATCTATTTAAAAAGCTCATAAAAATGCTCTGTACTCCTTCCGATCTGATCATGTAAGCGTAGAAAACTTGTGGAATGATTTCGAAGGGATAATATCGACAGCAATTGAGTGATATATACCGCATAAACTAATAAGTGATGGTACCGATCTCCCATGGTACAGAAAACGGGTGAGATCGCTATTTCAGAAATTGCGAAAAAAGCATGCCAGATTTAAAAGAACGCAAAATCCCCATGTCTGGCAAAGTCTTGTAGAAGTTCGAAATATAGCGCGTACTTCAATGATGCTTTCAATAATTTCCACAACAAAACTCTGTCTCGAAATAAGACAGAAAACCCAATGATATTCTGGTCATACATAAAGCATATCAGTGGCAAGACGCAGTCAATACCTTAACTGCGCGATAACAACGGTGAAGTCACTGATGACAGTGTCACTAAAGCAGAGTGATTAAACAAGGTTTTTCGAAACTCCTTCACCATACAAGACGAAGTAAATATTCCTGAATTCCAATCAAGAACAACTGCCAAGATGAGAAACATAGTGATAGATATCCTCGGTGTAACAAAGCAGCTTAAATCACTTAATAAAGTCAAGGCCTCCAATCCATATTGCATACCAGTCAGGTTCCTCTCAGACTATGCTGATACAATAGCTCCATATTTAGGAATTATATACAACCACTTGCGAGGTGCCGGGGCTAGAAGTGTATTTAACACTAAATTCTTCGAGAATCTTCATATATAAATGATGCTCTAAGCCCCCCTATTCTAACTCCGACTTTTGCTGTTGCACATGGATTAAAAAGAAACGCGAACCGACTGTAATCGACCCTCCAAGTGGAGTAGAAAAGAGTTTGGCACCTGCAATAATTTAGTTTGATAGACATTAATTAAATAAAGGAAAGTTTCAGGAACGTAGTGAGAAATGAAAGGGTTGCTCTACCGATTAACAGAAAGAAAGCTCTGTCCAAAATAACAATATGATTTATTATGACTAAACTCAAAATAATAAACAAAACACATGAAACATTTACAATACATCAATTTGGCTCAAATTGGATACTCAAATAAATGCTGTGAAAGTTGTCCCTAAACTAGATTGTGACATTTATGACGAAGTGGTATGTGGAGCCAATTCCTTGCAACTGAAATCTTAAGAGAAAACACACAGCCAACCCAACACTGATTGATGCTACCCAAGACAGAACAAAGTTAGAAAAACACGAACAGGCGCGCTCTGCTGAGCTCTGATTATCACCTAGGAAAATCCCTATCTGCCGGTGCTGCGGACATACATTACCAAACTGTCTTCTTAACTGCCAGAACACGATCTGGCGTACCGGAGGCGATGGCTGGTTGCTTCGACGTCCCGTCGTGGTGACGATAATGTCGCGAGTATAGCCCGAAAAAAATTATCCTGGGTTGGTTGTTCCAGACTAAAGACTTCCTAGCAATACAAATGCGCCTCTGAGGGAGACGAAGAAGGCTCGCCACACAATCACTGACAGTACGGTGATTGATTTTAACAAGCGAAGTCACACTGTACCTCCAATACAGTCAATTTTAGCCAAAACTGCTCAATACAGACAACATAGGCCGCTTGTACGCAGAACGCTCAATTGCCAACTGTACTCGGACAGTTACGTTGAAGTCGAAACTTCAGCAACTTCGTCAAACAGTTACAATTAAATAAAAGTATATTAGACAGCCAACGGAAGGCGAGAGCCGACTACCACAAGAGCACCCGTACCAACCAAACACAGAACATTCCCGCCCCCACGACAGTGGCCGTGGTTAAACGTTCCAATCAGCAACTCGAAAACCGGCGGAAAACGCGGGAATTTGCGCGCCAAGGCTGTTTGGGAACACAAGTAATTCCCACGCCTCGCTGGTAGCCCGCTAGAAAATGTTTTCGCTAAGTTTCTGCGGAGTAACGGAACCTCTAGCGCAGCCACTACTTCAGGCCCCTCCGGGCGAGTCTTTTGACAATGTCGGCGTCTGGAAAGCATTCACTCGACTCCCTCACACCCGTCGGCATACCCTTTCAAGATCAGCAGAGCCCGCCTGTCACCGGGCCACCTGGGTGACGAGAGACGCTGCGTGGGAAGTCCGGGTGTGAAGGAATAGCAACTTTTCACCGCATGCAATTAGAGAGGAAAGCTTAAGATAGGAATATGAGAGGGGGCTCATGCCACCTCTCACACTCGCTCACAGACAGATCTGTACCTAAAGTCTGGAGAATTGCTCAAGTCATACCAATACCCAAAAAGGGAAGTAGCAGTAATCCACTGAATTACAGGCCCATATCACTAACGTCGATTTGCAGTAGGGTTTTGGAAATTATACTGTATTCGAATATTATGAAGTACCTCGAAGAAAACGATTTATTGACACATAGCACAGATTCAGAAATTATCGTTCTTGCAAAACACAACTATCTCTTTATACTCATGATGTAATGAGTGCTTTCGACAGGGGATGTCAAATTGATTCGATATTTTTAGATATCCAGAAGGGTTTCGACACTATTCATCACAAGCGTCTTCTAACCAAACTGCCTGCCTATGGAAATAGTTTCAGTTTGGCGATTGGATTCGTGATTTCCTGTCAGAAATATTACAGTTCGTAGTAATAGACGGAAAGTCATCGAGTAAAACAGAAATAATATCCGGCGTTCCCCAAGGAAGTGTTATCGGCCCTCTATTGTTCCTGATCTATATTAACAACATAGGAGACACTCTCAGTAGCCATCTTAGATTGTTTGCAGGTGATGCTGCCATTTACCGTCTTGTGAAGTCATCAGATGACCAAAACGAAGTACAAAATGATTTAGATAATTTAATCGTATGGTGCGAAAAGTGGCAATTGACCCAGAATAAAGAAAAGTGTGCAGTTATTCACATGAGTACTAAAAGAAATCCACTGAATTTCGATTACGCCATAAGTCACACAAATCTTAAGGCTGTAAATTCAACTGAATACTTAGGTATTACAATTACAAATACCCTAAATTGGAATGATCACACAGATGATGTTGTGGGTAGAGCCATCCAAAGACAGCGATTCATTGGCAGAACACTGAAAAGGTGCAACAGGTCTACTAAAGAAACTGCTTACAACACACTTGTCCGCCCTATTCTGTAGTATTGCTTTGCGTTGTCGGATTAGCATCAGATGGGACTGACGGATGACATCGAAAAAGTACAAAGAAGGGCAGCTCGTTTTGTATTATCACGAAGTAGGGGAGATAGTGCCACAGATATGATACGTGAATTGGGTTGGCAATCATTAAAACAAATGCGTTTTTCGTTGCGACGGGATCCTCTCACTAAATTTCTATCACCAGTTTTCTCCTGCGATTGGAAAACATTCTCTTGGCACCCCCCACTACATAGGGAAAAATTATTATCACGATAAAGTAAGAGCTATCTGGTCTCGCATAGAAAAATTTAAATGCTCGTTTTTCCCGCGTGCTGTTCTAGAGTGGAACGGTAGAGAGAGATCTTGAAAATGGTCCATTGAACCCTCTGTCAGGCACTTTATTGTGAATAGCAGAGAAATCACGTAGTTTTAGGTGTAGATGATCTGCAGCCAGTGTTGGATACTCCTTGGTGGTCAACGAGTCTTGCACGAGTGTCGTTGTACCTATGGATGCCCACGTGAATGATCCCTAGAGAAAATGCAGCCGCCGCCAGCTTGTCTCCGCTCCGCAACAGAGGTGTCAAGGAGTGTTCGCCTGCAAGAGAATGGATTCGCGTTATCGAATCGCCATGATGGAGAAGGTATCGGAATTCATCCGACCAAGCAACGCTCTGTAACTACGACAAAGTCTAGTGTCGATGGTCACTTGCCCATTTCACTCTGGGTTCCAATGTCGTGGTGTTAACATTGACCCATGCATGGGTCATCGTCTGCCGAGGCCCATGATTAGAAGCGTTGGGTGCAATGTATATTCAGACACTCTTTTACTCTGTCCAGCATTAAAGTCTGATGTTATTTCCATCACAGTTCTCCAACTCTTCTGTTATACCAGTCTGTCCAGCCTACGACGTCTGAAAACAGTAATGAGGAGAGGCCGCCCAACTCCAAGACGTCTTGACGTGGTTTCACTTTGTTTCTTCCATGTGCTTAATACCCTCACCACAGCACTCCTTGAACATCCGAGAATTCGTGCAGTTTCCAAAATGCTCATGCTGAGTCCCCGGGTCATCACATTCTGCCCTGTGTCAAACTCAGATAAATCGCGCCTTCCCACTCTACACACGGAAAGTACGCTCACTGATACTACATGCACCGTGCGTTGTCTGACTGGCAGTCACTCCTTGCCATGTGACGCCGTTATCACCTGGACGGCTTTACATCGACAGTTGGTCGCTGGTCATAATGTCATCCTGACCAATGCATAAAAGTGAAGCTTGTGTAATTCATTAATGAGCTATTTTGTATATGTTTACTAAAGACGAGATAGCCGTTGCATACGAATATTCTGATTCTTCCAGAATTTATACTCGGTAGTGGAATACGCTAATTTGTAACCCTGGAAGATTAAAATTGTGTGGCCTAGCGGTACTCGAATCTAGAACCTTTTGCCTTGGACAATATATCTACGACTGATGACCAAACTCGAATCACAGCCCACCTTCTGTCGGGGCAGATGGCAGAGGAAGAACATTGTACGTTTTGAATGAAAGTGTCATTTGACTAAGATGTTTATTATTCACCTATTTCGCAATATTGCTATTTCGGCTTCATACCCATTACCAAGTACCGAAAGTGAAATAGTCGGTAAATATCCAACACCTATCGTCGTCTGAATATTCGAAGAACATGTCGTGTAAATGTATCAGATATTTAATGACTATTTCACGTTTGCCCTTGGTTATAGCTAATGCCGAAATTGTGGCAGTGTGAAATAAATAGGTAACAAAAAACTTACAGTCAAAGGGCGACTATTTAATTCAGTAAGTAAGTTTATTGTCCGCAATGAAGGAAAAATCATTAACGTGAAAACATTTGAAAAAGCATGGCACTTTATCGTTTGTTCGGTGAATGATGTACCATGGCCACTTCTTGGGTCAGGACTTAGAGTCAGGTCAATAAGTTGAAACTCGGCGATGAATATGATGTTAATGTAAGTAACAGACTTCGCGAAACATGGACCTTCACAGAGAAAACTTCTTCTTTTGTTGCTGTGGGAGAAGCATGCATATTGAATTAGGGAACTGGAATGAGTTAGTACAGCAGAATCTGTGAAGGCATCCTTCCGACAAAGATCAACGGTTTTGGTAAAACCAGAACTTTCTTGTAGAGAGAGAGAGAGAGAGAGAGAGAGATGGCGAGACGATGTGTTGAGCGACAGTCGTCGCGAATTGTGAGTTTATCCCCGGAAGCCACTCCTCTGCACCACAGGGGTTACTATCGCAGCAGCAAACTATGTTACTTTGGAGTCTCTGTGCGTTGCAAGATCCGTGCATGATTGTTATTCTGATTTCACCGTTTCTCAATACATTTCAACGAATTCTTCTGATCATATTTCGTACACTGAATGTCATTAAGAATGCATGCTATTTTTAGCGGGATTCGTATGTTTACAAATACTTTGTACACACAGGCAAATTAACGGACTGTGTGTTTCTATCTTCACCTACCATGACGCTCTGGAGTCAATCTACGCTCACGATATTTAACGCAGCAAGGAGGATCGAATCTAAGCCAATTAACGCAGATCATTTCTGTTTTGATTAAATTCAGACGATAAATCTGATTACCGTATTTCACACGATTATTTCAGATAGCCATAGAGGCACTGTCGGTGGAAGTAATCAATGAACCATTCGGGTAAAGAGGAATTGGGTGAGTGAAGGGGGGGGGGGGGGGGGGGAGACGGACTACCAGGGTGGGGCGTACTATCACAACTATACATTCTAATACTAGAAAGTACAGCAACTGTAGAAGTACGACTCGCCATACAATGAGAATCAGGAAATTTACATCAGGTCCATTTACGTACCTGACTATTATTTGAGAGCTGGTGCAGAAAAGTTGTGTCATCGTAAAGGGTCAAGTTGTTTGGATATACCACTCTGAGATTAAGAGCTAATCTGAACTGCCGAACAAACAACAATTACCAATAAACGATACTCTGTGGGTGCAGCTGACACGAAGAACTGCTGTACCATTATGTACTTCTGAACATGTTTAAATTTATATCAATAGTTATTGGAAGTTTTCTTACTCTAATGATCTGACTGAAGAAACTGCGTTAGAGAACAGGGCTGCTAAAAAAACCAAAAGTGGACCCCCTTTTAATCGTTCCGCTCTAGATATATTCAGAGCCGGCCGTTGACATCTGCAACGGGAAGAATAGAAAGGGCTCGGCGGCCGGCAGTAACTGTCATTTACATACGGCTGAGCCCCGAGTGAAGGACCGCCCTCGCATATTAACTGTGGCGGCCGCTGTCCATTGCGGTGACCCCTGCAGCCGCCAGAGGCCGCGTTAATCCAGTTTTTTGTTTTGTGCACGTTCTGAATCGGAATTCGCAATAGACTGCGGCCCCTTCCACACCACCGGATGCAGACATCCTCTTGCCGCCCCTTTGTTGCGCTTCTTAGGAGCTCCAGCTTGCAAGTAACGATCCTGGTCCAGGGAAGTTTTCAATTCGTTGTAATGAACGATGGCTACAAAAGAAAAAGAAATCATCCATTATTAGTTAGCTCATTACATCAGTCCACTCATAGTAATTGTTCATTACTCGCGCTAATAAACTTCTAATGAGACTCCAAAAGCAAATATGGAGCAAATCTTTATATGATTTAGAATAAGTCTACTTAGTATCCGTTATTTCAGGAGATGGAGCACGACGGAGAGCAGAGACCAGTAAAGTTGGTATTCGAAGTATTTGGCTATAAGTATTAGAATTCGTACGTGCCTGGTAAATGATCCACTTAGTTTGGTTATTCACGATTCAAATCGCTCGCAACATCCTTTTAGAGTACAATACTTCGGTTTCGCTGTGCACAAATAATCAGAAAATGCCGTCCGTACACAATAATAAAAAAGATAAGAAACAAATTTAACAGGCTTAACGTTGCCTTTTTCAGTGGAGATAATTCGAATGGCGAAGACAGCAGTATTGGGTTTATACATAATATCTACGCCTCTGGGTATTCTCCGCAAGCCACTCACTTCTCGGTGTACTGCTGAACTTTGGGCTTCTAAACCTTTCACTGATCTCCATTCCTATCATTACAAAATGTACAGTTTATTGAATGTTGAGTAGTACTGGAATAAAAAAGGCGTTTTACTATAGGGGAATTGTGTTTTGTTGTAGTTAAGCGACATCTTGTTTTCCGTAACCCGCTAGATAACGTTTTTTCTGCAACAATATCTACATATTTCACATTTCACCATATTCAAAGGTATTTACTTCATCTCCCAAAAGAAAATATTTTTAATTGTGCCTTACATTTACTGTAATCAAAATTTAAACACTTCCTTATGAAGTATAGCTGCTTTCGTTAGAGAGTTGAGTAGCAAGGAATGACAGGAAGCTCCCGGTACTATGGTCCCTGACCCGCAGAATCCCTCTCTCTTCACCCACTGAACATATCGCTAAGCGTAGTGGCACTGATGGTAAAGTAAAGTTTAGAAACATTTGGACCACTTCTTATACATTATAGACTGTAATCGATTGTGAAGGTAAATATGTGTGACGGCTTTTCAATTAATTATTGCAATTCATAGAAAAATAGGCACATATATGTATACCTTCACAGTCGATTGCAGCCTGTAATGTACAAGGGGCGGTCAAAAAGTTTCCGTAACTCATTCCCTGTGTTCGATCGATGTACTCAGCAGTGTCCTTCAGCCATGCATGCACAGCACATCGAACTGCGATATGGTACTTCATGCAAAAACGAGGTCGGAACTTTAATCATCCGTCTCTTCCTGTACGACATTCACAGTATCTTTGCACTTACAAAATGTGGACGAAACTGTGGCATATGAAAGTCTGAGTCTGTCTTGGAAGGGTGCTCCGATAGCCGAAGCCATTAAGGTGACTTCTCCGTAAAGCGGGAAATGTGGTTTCCAGTCCCGGTCCGGTATAAAATTTCATTGTCTCCAATAAATTGTGCAGCAGGAGTTCCACCGTTTTCGCAGATGCTAATATGATTCTTGCAAGAACTTTCAATTCCAGTGCGTTCCTCCTGCGATGATGAAATGCAACGTGACTCCTCTCCGTGTATGTAAGTACTGACAGTAGGCATGCAATTAGTGTGGCATTCGTGTCTTTCCAACGTGCGTGTGGAAATGCGGAATAGTGAACTATGGCAACGTTACCACAAAATGCGTCCAAACAGAACCAACATGCTGTCATTCTTTTCTTGGCTGCCGAAGGATAAATATAGCTAAATATACTTCAGAGAATGAGAAATCTGCATCTGTCCTGTCTAAAACCATCGCTGTGCAGTGGGACGTCAAGTTCCAACTAGAGGCGCCGCCGCTTCATGCTGACACAAGTTCTCATTTCGCAAATGTCGTAATGCAGAAGTTACTCCACCTCAAGTAGGACACACTCGAGGAGCCGTCCTACAGCCACGATGTGATTATCAGTTCTTCAGCACCTTAAAAAGGAACTGGAGGGTCGACGATTCCTGCCGGACGAGAATGTGCAATAGGTAGTTACAGACTTCTTCACGCAGCAGGACACGGTGTTTTACCAAACCGGTATCTATAACCAGATGCGTCGGTGGGTTTATTGCATCAGTACTCCAGGAGGTTTTGCCTGATTTGCGTACCGATTACGAACTGCACGGCCTTCGAACGGTAACGTTTTAATCGCCCCTTATAAATGATTGTTTATGAGAACAAGAAAGAAAATGCAAACTGATAGGCCTCTGTGGCTGGTGTCGGTACTTCCGAGTATACTGGTGTGCCATGTTGTAAAACATGTAAAATGTTAAAACACTGAAACTGCAGGAAGTGCGGCAGTGGACGATTCGGTGGCTGTAATGGAAAAATGTAACATCCTCATTTAGTAATACAACCAAAAACCAAACTTTACACATCACTGCAAGAGGGATTTCGCGCTGGCTGATCATAACAGTTAGTCCTGGATATACTGTCATTACACTAACTACATGCTCGCGCTTCGCAACGGAAGTTACAGAAAAGCCTTCGCATACCGTCGCTTTTCAGGGTTCCGCAACTCCGTCGGTAAAAACGGAACCATTGAAACGTCCCCTTTGAACAATTTTACAATACTGTGCTTAACCTGACACACAATATTTTTTTTTTTTTAGCGCAACGCAATCTGACTTTCACAAAATCCCTACAAAAGAATGGCCCTGACTAACATTAAACTATACCTTTCACAAATCACTAAATCACTTACCTCACAATAATCTTCGTTTCTCCCACTACTGCAATACAGCAAGCGCCACTACTGCCAGCTAAATAAAAGATTCAAACTATGGAAGGCACTAACTACTGATAGGGATAGTTAGCAAATGAAAGATATTAATAGAGAACAAACAATGTATTTACCTTGATATCATCATATATATAGCAGTTCATGACAGATTACAAAACTCCGCCATCTCTCTCCCCACATCCACCACTGCTGGCGGCTCACCTCCAACTGCCCAGCGCTACGCGCTGTTCACAGCCAGCTGCCTAACACTACAATGGTTGAGTATTACAACAATGCAAAGCAGCCACAGACTGCACACGGCACAGCCGGTGATTTTCATACTGAGGTGGCGTTATCAATAAAAAAACCTAAACAGCCTACTTACATAGCCCCCATGCTCCCCACAAAAAATTTTACAAATTTTGTTGGGCACTGGCCAATACATATTTGTTAAAATTTTTTTCACAATTACAATAACAAAGAAATCAAATGCACACACTTATTGATACAATGTTGGTCAAAAGCTAAAATTTTGTCACAGTCCATAAAGACAGTCCTGATCATTCATCACATTGCAGTGTTTTTCTCAAAGTCTGAGCAGTAAAAGAAAATGCACACGGAAGTAGTGGATTTCCATGCAGTCTTGAAGAAGTATCGTTGTCCTTCCAACGGAAAGACAGTGCTGACTCTCGACATGCTGACAGGTAATGGGCCACAACAGAGCAAACCCACAGCGGAGTCAGTCGAAGTTTTGAAGAGTATTGGTGGGTAGGTCATCACAGAGCAGACCCACTGTAGTCCTGGTAGAGATTACGGTATTGGTGGGCCACCAGAGGTGCAGACCCACTGCAGTCCTTGTAGAAATAATGGTATTGGTGGGTCATCAAAGGTGCAGACCCACTGCAGTCCTTGTAGAGATAATGGTACTGGTGGGCCACCAGAGGCGCAGACCCACTGTAGTCCTTGTAGAGATGGCCAGCAGCCATCTGTTGTGACTGTGCAGGTACACAATCACCATTGAAGAGTCTTGCGGATAATATAACAAGTCCATAACCACCACTTGTGCACTCACAAAGTTGTTGGAATTATCCTTAGAACAAGCAATGCTGTTATCCAGTCCCTTGCTGAATTATTAACACACGTGCAAACACTATCACTCCCTACTTCTCACATATTGTGCATATGCTATGACCAACAGAAACGTGTGCAGTGAAATGTAACTTACAAGTTACTTAATTTGATGACCTGGTGTCAATTACAGTTTTATAACATAAGAATACAATTACAAGGGTACAGAAAACATCATTAAAAACATAATAGTAGAGATAACATTCGTAGTAATAGGGGCTTTACAAAAGAATAGAAATAAACATATACATCAGTGTTACAAAAATAATGACATAAGTACATACATAAAGATCAGAATAACTTTTGGAATATCAACTTCCACATGAGCATTAAAACAAAACAGAACAAATACTGTATAAACATCTTTACAAAGTAAATAACATGGTATTAGAAAAATTCTACAACATAGGTCTTATCAGATAAACAACTAAAGACAGGAAGTACACAAATACACAAGGGAACACAAACACATAGTGGGATAACACAAGGAAAGGACAGGGTTTGTTTTCAGTGTAACATTTGGTACTGCAGTCCAACCGAAAACTTCATTCCATAGATCTTTCGTCTTATTTCAACCTTTGCTTCTACCAAAAAAATCCTATCCAAGCATGCTTTCTGTATTTATTTCACATATTTCTTACCTCATTATTTATTCCCAAGAAAATCCTACCTATACCTGCTTTCTGTACTTTACTCGTATAGCTTCTCAATGCATTTTTTTTCCAATTAATCGCTACTCATTATCTTATAGGCTACCCCCTCTTAAGCTAACTTATATCTACTGAGCTCAGATGTTAAACTAAGGGATGAGGCAATGCAGCATCACATAAAACAATTAATATAAACAGCAATAAAAAAAACGCAGATTTGCGAAGCAGCATTTTAGAAATTAGCGAAGCAATTGCAATATTACAACTAATATAAGGCAATGTGCAGCAAACAATAAAAAGAAATCATTAGTAAAACTGGCTTAACAGAATAATACAAAGTCAAATTCAATAACACTATGCCTGGCAAACAGCAGCAACTTATACCTAAACATGACATAGCTCAAGCAGAAAAAATAGTACACTAAAGATAACAATGCAGATAAGGGAAATGTATAATCACATCTTAATGTCTAAGTAATTAAAGTGGTGCACCACAACAACTTATTGTAAAAAAATATTACCATTCACTCCTTTTTTTTTTGACAAAAATTATTATTTACTCGATCTGTAGACAGAAAATATTTATATTAGTACATCTATAAAATTTTATTTTAACCAATGCTGCATTGTAGCTAGAAACTAGATATTAAACAAAATGAGTTAATAAATACATAAAGCAAGCCATATGGCATTTCTCTCAATTAGCACGACAATAGCCGTGAAATGTTGCGATGCTTTCTTTAAAGGAACGTCAATAGCGAGGATAATGGCCTCCCCCTTTTTTTTTTTTTTACCTGTGCCGCTGGAAGGCTAATGGCTTTTTTTTTCGGGCGGCTGTCGCCCAGCTGCGTGCCCACGACGCATTACGTGCAGGTGGTCACTGAACTTTCTTACCGAAATATTTACGACAGCAGTTTCCGCTACGACAGTCTCACATAAAAATATTTCACAGGTCAAGAATTAGCGTTGCAAATCTGTAGAAACAAAATCCTATGAATATAACAGTGTCCAAGAAATTTTCGCCGTCATTGTGATACATTCACGCATTTACACACATTTCATAACTCTTAAAGTACGATTCTTGGTTTCCAACATCCTTTTCCACAAATCAGAGTGCCCTAATCACTATTCATTACTCCTTACCTTATTACACATATACAAATTCGTCGACGCTTCTTCAATATTTCCTGTTAATAAATACATAACATAATCAAATAACTCATATAGCATCAGCTCCTTGACCATAAACATACCTCAGCAGCATAATACACATCGTCGTCATAACATCATAAAACCTCAGCCAAATCTCAAAATCGTCGTAGCTTCCTGAATATTTTAAAACCTAAAAAAAATTCTCTGCTCATTTCAAAAGTGTTATCTACCTCAAACGTACTTTAAAAATCATGATCCCATACCAAATACATCATTCAAAGCTCACATATTATCACAATGGTTCCGAAAAAATATGAACAGTTTACAAAGTACAGACAAAATACAATTTCGTAAGTGTGAAGTTATCCAACGGTATAATTGCGTAAACATCTGTCACTGACGTAGTAAAAAAAATTTTGTCTTTCAGTTAAATGATCTGATAGCTGTGTAATACTGTGTTGGAGAAATATGGTACCGATGTGTAAAGTTGTATAAGCAAATACCATATTAGCTAGGGTTCCTTGTGGTTGCCACACACATGGTACACAAAGTAAACGTGTACCCCCCTGAGGATTAATGTAATTATACCCTCAGGTGTTACAGATTACAGCAATGGAAACTTTCTTTGCAATTTAAAAATCTTTAAAAATAAATGTTTTAAGTACAAAATTAATCACTCAAATACGTGTCCTGTAGCGCTAAACTGTGCGTCTTGTTGTAAGATACTCTCTGTGTAAGTGTCGTAGATATCGTCCTCCGAAAGCTGAGTTCCACAAAAGTCAATGTACTTACCTCATGATACACAAAAGTGAAATGCTTTGCGTATAGATATCTTAGTTATTACGCTTATTGCCGTGATGAGGAAAGTACTGTCCTGTAACGTATTGTTGTGCCACGAAAAAGGCTGTCTCATTGTAGCTATACCACAAAAGTTACTAATAAAACATGTTTTTCTTTCCAAAAGAATTCAGAAAACTGTGCAAATGTAAAACAGAAACACCTCAAAGGCAACATTGTAAACTGTCGCTCATTAGTAGCGTCGTGATAACATCGTGTAGCTGTCACATAAACTAACCACTGTATCATCTGGTATCTCTCAGAAAGAACTTTAAATTCAGAATGTATTTTCAAATAAACCAAAATGTTGCATTAAAAAAAAAAGCAGAATATCTTTCAATAAACGATTTTACATGTGAAATGTGGTGCAGAATGTGGTATAAGTCGGTAAAGAATACTGGAATTTTTTTTTCAAGGTTAGCGCTATGTTATTTTTCCCTGAGCCAGCTGGCGCACGCGGCTGCCTGCTGTGCGGGTCAGTCCCTGCCTCTTTGTTGGCGCGCGTCGTTAATGGGATTCGGAGACCGAACTTCTACAAATTCGCCTTGCCGAGAGGGCCCTGCCGTGTTTAAATCCCGCCAGTTCAGATGCAATTCAGGTCTGTCGTTACGAATATATCGTCTGTCGTCATGTCGGTAGGTTCCGTAGTTTCTTCCTTGTCCGTCACGTGGTGGAAAATTTCTCCCTGAATCGTAACTGTGCGCCGAACTGTTGCGTCTGAAGTTATTCTGCCTCCCTTCATAATAATTGTTTTGGTTCCCATATTGTCTGTTTCTCTGATTGTCTCTGTGATAGTCATTACTTCGGAAATGCAATCTTTCTCTGTAACTATTACTACTCTGCCAACGGTTGTCATACGGGTGGTGTCTGTTTTGGTCACGATTTGTGTTGTGAGAATAGCCTTGTCGCGTCCAGTTATTATTTCTTTCATCGCGGAATTGCGACGGATGTGATCTGTAATTGTTGTGCTCCTGCATTCCGCGATTGTCAGTGTCAATTTCCAGTTCTTGTAACAGTCCCTGAAAAGCTTCAATGTCGTCTTTGCAACGTCCTGCCAGAATAATATGTCTTAAGGCGGCTCACCTCCAACTGCCCAGCGCTACGCGCTGTTCACAGCCAGCTGCCTAACACTACAATGGTTGAGTATTACAACAATGCAAAGCAGCCACAGACTGCACACGGCACAGCCGGTGATTTTCATACTGAGGCGGCGTTATCAATAAAAAAACCTAAACAGCCTACTTACACCATTATACGACCACTTCCGCAATAAATACGTTTTTCCAAGCCAACAAGTAAAGTATAAATGAAACACATATAAAGAAACAACGCAAGTTCCTTAAGTTTTTAATTCACAAAGTGAAATCAGTAAATCGGTATAACCCGCCCAAGTAAATTCCAGGTTAATTTATATCCGCAAGGCCGGCTGGGGTGGCCGAGCGGTTCTAGGCGCTACAGTCTGGAACCGCGCTACCGCTACGGTCGCAGGTTCGAATCCTGCCTCGGGCAAGGATGTGTGTGATGTCATTAGGTTAGTTAGGTTTAAGTAGTTCTAAGTTCTAGGGGACTGATGACCTTAGAAGTTAAGGCCCATAGTGCTCAGAGCCATGTTTTTTTGTACCCGCAAGGATAAGAATGCGTCACTTATTTCTGTCACTGGGTTACCTTCCTAAGACACTTTTCTGATTCAGATAAAATGCTAACAGCTGTACCTATTGGTTCTTTGGTGTACTATGCAACCAGTAACGATATCTGTTGGTCCTTTTCTGCACTACGCTCTCCTAAATACTAAGCTGAGCACACTCCTGAATCTTTAAATTACGATATCCTCTGTTCCCAGATCCGATTTTGATGAAATAAAGCCCACATGTAGCACAAAACAGACGCGACAGTTTCACGGTTATATTATTGGTGTAGCTTTGGCTGTAAGACAAAAAATCTTTAATCTTGTAACTAATATCAATAGGTACGGTTGTAATCTAATTCGCATTACGTTAACACAACAAACGAAACTCAGTTCAAATGGTTTAAAGGGCTCTGAGCACTATGGGACTTAACATCTGTGGTCATCAGTCCCCTAGCACTTAGAACTACTTAAACCTAACTAACGTAAGGACATCACACACATCCATGCCCGAGGCAGGATTCGAACCTGCGACCGTAGCAGTCGCGCGGCTCCGGACTGAGCGCCTAGAACCGCTAGACCACCGCGGCCGGCTCAAAACTCAGTCACACACATATTATCTCAGCAGAGTGATACATGAAACGTATTAAATTGAGTCCTAATGACCGATATTAAACCGCAAAATATTAGGATAAACATTTAAGGAAATTATTGAAAGCGAATTTTTACTCAAAACGTAGCACAATAACATACATGGCGAGTACGTGAATTCACTTGAGAGGCATCGAAATCCTGCATAGTTTGGTGCAAATGGCTCCCAAAACCTTACATATTCATGAAGCTCTAACCAAGAACGTGTAATCATTTACCCCAATTAATTTGAGGCACAAGTAAATGTTTGCCTCAGTAAAACACGATAGTGTTTTGCAAAACTTTAACACGTGGTTATAGACATAAATACATGACAACACAATTGAACACTAATTTTAACAAACAGGAGCGAACGAGAACAAAACCTCACATTTCATAGCAGGCCCCCTGACCTATACGACCAACGAACTGACATTCAGTTTAAAAAGACACTAAATCACGTGCGTTAAGTACCACCAACATAGCTCCACGAACAACACGAACATGACACAGAATATAGCTAAGACCCTAAATACACAACGCCGTATGAAGCATTATGATTGACTGAACAACGTCACTCATACACATGATCGACTCGTAGCAGCGTCAGCTGACCACCATTCTGTGTCCCCAGGGTGCCGAACTCCAGACATACAGCAGCAATAATATGGCAAGCCGACAGCATGTCCCAGATACCTCCTACTCCACAGCATCTACACGGCCTCGATTCCCTTGCGTAACAGCGATAAGCGGAGACAAACAAACAGCTTGCAATCGTTGGGCAGAGTTCAGGACTGCACTTCGTTCTTAGCGGTCACGACCACAACTCCAAACACAGGATGGCCACTATCCAATGTGCTGTAGCGTACCATGTTTCTCCTTCTCGTTCGCAGGCAGACGCCTGAACGAGGCCTCGTACCAGCCAATGCTGCCTCACTTCCGCCTGAGCCACAGATTACCGGCGCCACAGCGTGCTAACGGCAAACCACTCTGATAACGATTGCCAGAGAAGTGCTGATAGGGCTCAAATATGAAATACCTCTTCAACACAACCGAAAATATTTTAGTATTTAACAAGTTTCACAAGATCGTGTAAGATGACACACCGATCCAACCTGTAGCAAAATATTTTTACCGTGAAGGCAGCTGGGTCTGTTGGCAATTACTATTTCAAGTGGTGATTCTAATTTCTCCACCACATATTACGTGCGAGAAGTATTTCTCGTTGGTGGCTGTAGAAAATGGAAGAAGAATTATTTTAAAAGAAGCTGCAGATGGTAGTAAGTGCTCAGCTCCAAACACTGAACATTGAGATAATGACAATTGTTGGTAGAGAATGCTAAATTTTAGTATCTACTGCTACGATGACCATAATGTGGAACTCATTTCGGAATCCTTTCAGTTGTGCCTTAGAGTTGTTAAACTTAGGCAGTCGCTTCACAGAGAGGATAACTGAGGACAGTTTAAAGCAATGACCGCACATCGCAAGAAGAAACTTCTTTATTTTTGTTTTTAACGATGAAACAGGAAATTCGTATGGCTATTCAGGCTGGAAGGCACCGAAGGGCACGTTCAGCCACCTACTTCTACTTTTTTTCTATCCTTTGCTCACAATTGCACCTTTCGTTCGTGGCATGTGACAGTTGTGCGGTGACTATGCGGTTGTGTTGGTGACTATAGTGCTTGCATGTAATATGGTGTCAAGTTTGTCTTGGATGATAATGAGAGGAAAGAGAGGGTGAAACCCAGCGTAGGAATATAACCTACTCATCTCGAATAACACCAAGGGGCGCTCTGAACTTCCCATACGCCTGACGGATAACGACGGAAATGTCACATGCCCTCAGTACATGAGACAGTGCAGAGAGGGTTTGGAGTTTAATCCTCCATACTTGTGTTAGCTGCTACTCATCCAAGCAGTGGCCAAGCACGACGTTCCTTGATTTCATTGATTTGACGAGAACCGATGTATTTAAAGAGGCAAGGCCACTGAAGTCTTTATTGAGAGAGGGTGTGAGGCAATGGGCAGATCCAGGCCTTGTCTCGCATATTATTTTCCTAGCACATGAATTAGCGTATCAAACTTCCATTTCCTTATTTTGTTTTCCGTATGATTCTGTATCTACCAAACGTTTCTCACAATTTTACGGATGCAGCTCACGAATGATAAGACGTAGATCCTGCTATTGTAGATGGGTGGTCATATTGGATTTTGATGTCAAACTCACTTCTGGCGACAGTTTTGTCCATACGTATCTTGACATGGCACGTGGGATTTCCTCCAACTGTGGAACACCTAACTTTCTCACGCGACATTTCAGTGAAGTCCTGTTTGTCCAGTACCGGAGTCGCCGAGAGGATGACACTGTGGCTGGAGACTGCCTGAGGTAACCCACTGGCGGCGTCTGGTCAGTGGGAGACGGACCCAAAGGCACCTAAGTGAGCTTTGCGTACAACAACAACTGGACCTCGCAGGTGGTTAAGTTGAGACCTGAACCTCGTTAAGGTCATCGGCCGGTTGGTTTTGGCCATCCACAGTGAAACTGAATGCCATGTTTGCTCCGAGGAATCTGTCTTTCTAAGCCAGAATTATTGCCATACACTCACTTATAAAACGCCCCAGTGCCCCTTCCGTGAGAACGAGGTTTTAGCCTTCCTAGAATTTGCAGAATTTCCCATCGTGGAGAACCGGCTGTGGGAATCTTTCCCCGGTCTCTCCAGCTAATGAAACTACGGTTTTAATTGGGAGAGGCATGTTAAGTTATATGGTGGGACACAGGGAAGCAAAGTCCAAAGCTAAGATTGGTGCTACACTTGCGCCCTTTTGCTGACTGGTCATGGAGCGATTTTCTTGCGAGTACTTTTCTGAGGTGAGCTAATAGGTGGGTAGCTAGCTAAGTAGAGGACTTCTGCTTTCTGCCAAGTCATTTCGGAGATTTGCTTTACATTTTTCGCAACTTTGAAATTATTCAGCTCTATCAGAATGATATTTCCGTCTTCACACAGTCAGTCCACTACAACCGGGAGCATACGTACTCCTTTAGCAGCTGTCACACCTCAGTAGTAGGCGCCGCCACATTCGTCTACGTTCACTACAATGTGGCGCGCCTTTATGAATCTCTCAGTACTTTAAGACAGAGTTTCCATTTTTTTAAAGTAATTTGGAGTGTATATAATGAAACTGACTGTATCTTATATTAGCATGATTTGTGTACAGTTACACGTACGCCTACGGGAAGAAACATAGTATGTAGGCAACGCTCCTAGTACTTCCTTTTTTTCACTTTTACTACCAAGTACTACAGTCTATCGTTAATTGCTACCGTTTGTCTGATTCAGGCCGCATTTGAAAGCACTTCTGCACTAATAAATGTAATTTTCTTGTTATAATTTGAGTAATAATAATTTGGAAGCAGTTGTTTAACTTTCTTTACATAACTTTCCACATTTTTACTATCCTGAAGAATTAAAATTAATGGTGGCCATTGTGATTGATCTATTGGAATCTACTGCCGATTTCCGTAATACTGTTAACTTACTTTCATTTTTATTAGTAATTTCTCGTACGTACCGTTTATCAGAACCTGCACATCGTTTCCTAACTTTCCAGTTCGAAGCTTTTATTAGGTCACACGGTTTAGACTAACTGTCAATAAATAGATTTTTTTAACGCCATCACAGAATCCGAAGCCACTCAGTAACTTTGGCTTCAGAAAAAAATTAGTTTGCTTCAAGAAAAAAGATGTTAAATCAAAATAAGAGTTGAAAAAAGTTGCCTACATGCATTCTTTGCTAGCAATTCAATGCTTGATTCAGAGATATTATGTAACTCAGCTAATCATTATCAAGGTTACAAACAATTTATAACTGATCCTCACGAAATATTAGCGCAGCCCAGTGAAATAAAGCTTTCACTACCCTATTGTAAGACAAAGTCAAATATCAGTTGAGGTCAGTTACAAAGCAGCGCCCACTTGAGGACGCCAGAAACGGATAGATACAAATATATGTGTGACTTGTGTACTTTTTCTGAAGTAATTAAACTCTGTTACAAGATGCACATCACATGTGATTTGGAACGAAAATAACTGTGAAAGTTAATCTTGACCAGGAACAAGAATACGAATTTAGAATTGTCCAGTATTTTCCGATTTTGCCCAAACTGCTATTACGTTTTGCTGTATAAGGTGAAAAGGTAAGGATATCAGTGCAAGGCACTCTGTGTCAGCGATTCGTGGTTAAGGCTGAAGTAACAGAAGATCTGTGGTTCATTGTGCTTTTCCAGGGAATTTTTGATTTTTAAAAGTTTGAGCTTCGGATACCACACAAACACAAGACGGCTGCTTTCTCCTATTGTTTTACGAAAATGGAAAGATCAGCCAATGTTGATTATTGAAGTGTCACAATCCATTTTTGTGAAGTTGGCACATTTTTTAGTATGCATTCTCAGCATCGAATAATAAGATATGTTACTTGTGGATATTTAAATAGGTTGTGTCAAAAGCACACCGGTTAAGAAAGATGGATTCAATTATTGAGCTTACTGAAAAATATTTGATAGGAGAGGAAGCCGCTACGGAAACTGAAATTGAGAATATTTACCCATTTTTGAGTGGAGCCAAAACGGAGGCAGGATCTTCTGAAACCATTACACTAAAGCAACCTGCACCCGACCTATTTGATGTTTACTTACCCAAACTCGAGGAACGAGATAAGAAGTAGCTATAACATCAGAATAAAAGCACAAACGAAGCCTTAACAACTTGTGCTATACAACAGAAAGAAACCGTAGAGAAAAATAGCAAAAGGAACAGTCCAAACTACATGCCGAGCAGCAGGATAAACAGCAAAATGAATGTTTAGAAGAATTAAACAAAAACACAAGGAACATATTAAACACTTACAAATGCAGCTTGAGGATCTCCCGACTGAGATAACTCAGTCACACAAAAACATACTTGACTAATTAGTACACCTTAACACCGAGTTTCAGAATGTGAAATCAGCTGAAGCTACATTAGAACCAACAGTTAGTAACTAACCTGAACAAGTACAGATGTTGTTGTTGTTGTTGTGGTGGTGGTCTTCGGTCCAGAAACTGGTTCAATGCAGCTCTCCATGCTACTCTATCCTGTGCAAGCTTCTTCATCTCCCAGTACCTACTGCTACCCACATCCTTCTGAATCTTCTTAGTGTATTCATCTCTTCGTCTCCCTCTACCATTTTTACCCTCCACGCTGCCCCAATACTAAACTGGGGATATCTTGATGCACAGAACATATCCTACCAACCGATCCCTTCTTCTAGTCAAATTGTGCCACAAACTCCTCCCGAGTTTTATTCAATACCTCCTCATTAGTTATGTGATCTACCCATCTAATCTTCAGCATTCTTCTGTACCACCACATTTCGAAAGCTTCTATTCTCTTCTTGTCCAAACTATTTATCGTCCATGTTTCACTTCCATACATGGCTACACTCCATACAAATACTTTCAGAAACGACTTCCTAACACTTAAATCTATACTCGATGTTAACAAATTTCTCTTCTTCAGAAACTCTTTCCTTGCTATTGCCAGTCTACATTTTATACCCTCTCTACTTCGACATTCATCAGTTATTTTGCTGCCCAAATAGATTCTCATTTCCTAATCTAATTCCCTCAGCATCACCCGACTTAATTCGACTACATTCCATTATCTTCGTTTTACTTTTGTTGATGTTCATCTTATATCCTCCTTTCAAGACACTGTCCATTCCGTTCAACTGCTCTTCCAAATCCTTTGCTGTCTCTGACAACATTACAATGTCGTCGGCGAAGCTCAAAGTTTTTATTTCTTCTCCCTGGATTTTAATACCTACTCCGAATTTTTCTTTTGTTTCCTTTACTGCGACAACCCTGTCTCACTCCCTTCCTAACCATTGCTGCCCTTTCTGTACAAATTGTAAATAGCCTTTCGCTCCCTGTATATTCAGAATTTGAAAGAGACTATTTCGGTCAAAGTTGTCAAAAGCTTTCTCTAAGTCTACTAATGCTAGAAACGTAGGTTTACCTTTCCTTAATCTTTATTCTAAGACAAGTCGTAGGGTCAGTATTGCCTCGCGTGTTCCAATGTTTCTACGGAATCCCAACTGATCATCCCCGAGGTAGGCTTCTACCAGTATTTCCATTCGTCTGTAAAGAATTCGCGTTAGTATTTTGCTGTGACTTATTAAACTGATATTTCGGTAATTTTCACATCTGTTGACACCAGCTTTCTTTGGGATTGGAATTATTATATTTTTCTTGAAGTCTGACGGTATTTCGCCGGTCACATACATCTTGCTCACCAGACGGCAGAATTTTGTCAGGACTGGCTCTCCCAAGGCTGTCAGTAGTTCTAATGGAATGTTGTCTACTCCCGGGGCCTTGTTTCGACTCAGGTCTTTCAGTGCTCTGTCAAACTCTTCACGCAGTATCATATTTCCCGTTTCATCTTCATCTACATCCTCTTCCATTTCCATAATATTGTCCTCCAGTACATCGGGTATTGTATAGACCCTCTACATACTCCTTCCACATTTCTGCATTCCTTTCTTTCCTTAGAACTGGGTTTCCGGTGAGCTCTCGATATTCATACAAGTGGTTCTCTTTTCTGCAAAGGTCTGTTTAATTTTCCTGTGGGCAATACCTCTTACCCCCAGTGAGATAAGCCTCTACATCCTTACTTTTGTCCTCTAGGCATCCCTGCTTAGCCATTTTGCACTTCCTGTCGATCTCATTTTTGAAACGTTTTTATTCCTTTTTGCCTGTTTCATTTACTGCTTTTTTATATTTTCTCCTAAAATCAATTAAATTCAATATTTCTTATGTTACCCAAGGTTTTCTACTAGCCGTCGTCTTTTTACATACTTGATCCTCTGCTGCCTTCACTACTTCATCCCTGCAAGCTACTCATTCTTCTCCTACTGTATTTCATTCCTCCATTCCTGTCAATTGTTCCCTTAAGCTTTCCTTGAAACTCTGTACAACCTCTGGTTTAGTCAGTTTTAGCCAGGTCCCATCTCCTTAAATTACCACCTTTATGCAGTTTCTTCAGTTTTAATCTACACTTCATAACCAATATATTGTGGTCAGAGTATTACAATTTAAAACCTGATTCCTAAATCTCTGTCTTACCCTTATATAATCTATATGATACCTTCTTGTATCTCCAGGCTTCTTCCAAGTATATAACCATCTTTCATGTTTCTTGAACCAAATGTTAGCTATGATTAAGCTATGCACTGTGCAAAATTCTACCAGGCGGCTTCCTCTTTCATTTCTTACCCCCAATCCATATTCACCTACTACGTTTCCTTCTCTTCCTTTTCCTACTATAGAGTTCCTGTCACCCACGACTATTAAATTTTCGTCTCCCTTCCCTATCTGAATAATTTCTTTTATCTCATCATACATTTCATCAATTTGTTCGTTATCTGCAGAGCTAGGTGGCATATCATATTGTACTACTGTAGTAGGCGTGAGTTTCGTGTATATCTTGGCCACAATAATGGGTTCACTATGCTGTTTGTAGTAGCTTACCCCCACTACTTTTTTTATTCATTATTAAACCTACTATTGCATTACCCCTATTTGATTTTGTATTTATAACCCTGTAATCACCTGACCAAAAGTCTTATTCCTCCTTCACTAATTCCCACTATATCTAACTTTAACCTATTCATTTCCCTTTTTAAATTTTCTAACCTACCTTCCCGATTAAGGGATCCGACATTCCTCGCTCCGATCCGTAGAACGCCAGTTTTCTTTCTCCTTTTAACGACGTCCTCTTGAGTAGTCTGAGCCCGGAGATCCGAATGGGGGACTATTTTACCTCTGGAATATTTTACCCAAAAGGACGCCATTACCATTTAATCATACAGTAAAGCTACATGCCCTCGGGAAAAATAACTGCTGTAGTTTCCCCTTGCTTTCAGCCGTTTGCAGTACCAACACAGCAAGGCCGTTTTGGTTAGTGTTACAAGGCCAGATCAGTCAATCATCCAGACTGTTGCCCCTGCAACTACTGAAAAGGCTGCTGCCCCTCTGCAGCAACCACACGTTTGTCTGGCCTCTCAACAGATACCCCTCCGTCGTAGTTGCACCTACGGTACGGCTATCTGTATCGCTGAGGCACGCAAGCCTCCCCACCAACGGCAAGGTCCATGGTTCATGGAGGGTGGGGGGTGGGGGGGGTTTACAGAGTTTATCTTCAGAAAATAATGAAAAATTATAAAGTAATTTGAAGAACAAAAACAAAAAAGTAGTGACTGAATTCAATCAATCGTCAGTACATAAAGACTCACACATAGCTGAAAAATTAAATAACGAGTTACCTCAGGTCATTCAACAAGTTAGTTCACAGACAATTTCAGCTACAACAGAGAACACAGAAAACATAAAACCTGAACTGCAGTAGGGTAAACGAATTACAAAAGGAGTTTCAAGTAGTCCTTCGTGAGATGCTGTGAGTGCTTTGCCCTTAGCACTCAGCATACTGACGGAGGACAGCTCGAAGAAACACAAGCAGATTCATGTGCGTACCCCAGATCGAAAAGGGCTACAACCTGTATCATAAAACCATCGAAAACATGATCCGAGCAGCAGAATAAATCATTTGCTGTAGCATATATGTATGGAGGCGCAGCTCTCAAGGCTACAGAAGCAGCAGAAAATTTTGAAAGATTTACACAGTTGGAAAAGGCATATCTAACCAAATATTGTTCCGCTTTCTTACAGGAAGGGTTAAGGAAACGGGTGTATAGTCCCAAACTTCACAATAGCAAACAGGGTACACTGAGAAAATACTTCGAACATTATTTGAATGAGACAAAATGCTGGGACGAAACTATTTCAGAGAGCGATCTGTTAAGGATTCTGAAGCCAAATTACCTTGGAACACACACGAGAATTAATGCATGTAGCTGATACAGATTTAGAAAATTTCATGGATGCGTTGGATTCCCTAGATTTGTAACACGAGAAACGAAACAATATAGTAATAACAATGATCGGCACGATTCTTAATCTCCGTGATTTGATAATGTGAACGACAACGGAAAGAGGAATAGCTATCATCGTAACAATGGTTCACACGTGTACGGAGGACAAAACAAAAATTTTCGTCCTCAGTTTGATAATAATACATTAAAATCAGTATAACAACAGATGGCAACACAGTTATGCAGATTTATGGAAACAAAACGGTGACCCTCTATTTGTTCAAAACGTAGCAACACCCAACAATAATGTTAGATTGAATCAGGAACATACTACAATGTAAAGTGGCAACCTCAGACTCACAATGTTCGGATATTTGTAGCGGTAGAGAACAACCGTCCGAACTTCTCTTATCAGTCGAAGGCGACTGCATTTCGCCCTCTGATGGTGGCTGATAAACGGTATGAGGGCCACAGCCGTCTACACAGTTTCAATGACAGGGAAACTCTTAATACCGATTACATAAATATGCTTGGGTATAACGATGGAAATGTGATAGAAGAGTTATGTACTGAAGCAAAGAAAGACGAAAGGCCATGTAATGAGGTATTAGAAGCAGCAGTAAAGGCAGATGTATGTAATATTCCAATAACTGTGATTTTGGACACTGGAGCTTCCACTAATGTGATTAGTCATCATTTCTTTAAGATAAAAGTAGTGAGAATCACGTACTTACTCTCCCTGAACATAATTGTTATGTAACTAGTGCTGTTGGTGCCAGGTCGCAAAGCGTTAAGGAGAAAATACAGGCTACCATTCATATCTGAAATGAAGCCAATTTGTGGATTTTCCTGATGGTTAAGGATTTATCTGTAATTTGTGTCCTAGGTCTTGAATTCCTATTATAAACTGGAGCGAGACTATGTTCATGGGAAGTGTTTCTGTGGGAGTAGATAAGGATATCACAATATATATGATAAAGACGAAAGACGTCCATGGCAAGTTCTGTCACGAACTAAAGGTGAAACATTTGTTTTTGAGTTATCCGTCTCCTGACTGCTTAGTGCGACTCTCCATAAATTACTCTTCTGTGTCTACCTCTTCACCTCGGTCTAGCACTTGTGACCTATGTTCTTAACTATTTGCTGGCTGTATTTCGTCTCTGCCTCCCTTTACAATTTTTACCCTCTACAGCTCCCCTTAGTACCATGGACGTTATTCCATGCTGTCTCAAGAGGTGTCCTACCATCCTGTCCCTTCCTCATGTTAGAGTTTCCATGTATTCTCTCCCTCGCCGATTCTCCCCAGAACCTCTTCATTCCTTGCCATACCAGTTCACCTAATTTTCAACATTTTCTATGTTACCACGTCCCAAGTGGTCAGCTTCTCTCCTTTCCAGTTTTTCCACTGTCCATATTTCACTACCATACAATGCTGTGCTCTAAACATACATTCGCAGAAATTTCTTTCTCAAATTCAGGCCTATGCTTGATACTAGTAGACTTCTATAGGCCGCGAATGCCCTTTTTGCTAGTGCCAGCTACTTTTTATTTCCTCATTGATCCTTCTGTTATAGGTTACTTTGCTGCCTAGATAGCTGATTCCCTTAACTTCGTGTATTTCGAGATCACCAGTCCTCATGTTAAGTATCCCGCTGTTCTCATTTCTGCTACTTCTCATTACTTTCTTCTTTCTTTGATTTATTTTCAATCCATTTTCTGCAATCGTCAAACTGTTCATTCTATTTAGCAGATCTTGCAGTTTTTCTTCTCTTTCACTGAGGATAGCAATGCCGTCAGTGATTCTCGTCATTGATATCTCATCCTCTTTAATTTTAATTTCACTCTTGATCGTTAGTTTTAATTCTGCCATTGCTCAGATGCATAGAATGAACTGCAGGTGCGAAAACCGTTATCCCTGTCCTATCCCACTTTTAATACCAGCCTTTCGTTCTTGGTCTTTTACTGTTCCCTGTTGATTCTTGTAAGCAAAGTGCATTACCCGTCTTTCCCTCCAGATTACCTCTATCTTTCGCAGAATTTCAAACATCTTGTATCATTTTACACTGTCGATCGCTTTTTGCAGATCGTCTTGATGTTTTTTGGCCTTGCTTCCATTATCAACCGCAGCGTCATAATTTCCTATCTGGTGCCTTCATCTTTCCTAAAGCAAAACTACACGTCATAAAACACATCCTAAATTTTCTTTTCATTCTTCTATATATTTTTCTTGTTAGCAACTTGCATGCATGAGCATTTAAGCTCACTGTGCGACAGGTCGCATTTGTCGTTTCTTCGTAACTGTTTGGATAACATTTTCGAAATGTCGGATGCTATACGTCAGACTCATTCATTCTACACACAGATGTGAACAGTCGTTTTGTAGCCACTTCCCCAAATGATTTTACAAATTCTATTGGAGTGTTATCTATCCCTTCTGCCTTATCCGCCTTAAATGCTCCAAGGTCATTTTAAATTCTGATTCTAATATTGGATCTCCTATCTGTTCTATAACGACTCCTGTTTCTTCTACTATCACATCAACAGAGAAGTCTTCCCACTTAAATAAGCCTTCAATGTACTTTTTCGAACTATCCACTCCGCCCTCTGCATTTAACAGTGCAAATTCCATTCACTCTCAATGTCTCCAGAATCACTTTTAATTTCACTGAAGGTTGTTTTGATTTTTCTGTATGCCGAATTCGACCTTTCCACAATCATTTACTTTTCGATCGGATCACATTTTGCATGCAACCATTTCGCCTTAGTTACCCAGCCCTTCCTATTTATTTCATTCCTAAGTGGCATGTATTTCTATATTCCTGAATTTCCCTCGACATTTTCTCACTTATTTATTTTATCGATGAACGGAAGTACTTCTTCTATTACTCACCTTCTTTGTGCCTATGTGTTTCGTTCCAACTTCTGTGACTGCCCCTTTTAAAAATGTCCACTCCTCGTTAACTGAAATTCCTACTGAGCTATTCCCTATCGCAGACTAGCCCTTCATTCGGTAGTAGTCCCGGATCCTACTTCTTTGAGCATAGATTCTTCCTGACTACTCTCTTAAACTCCAGCTTACTCTTCATCACAGCTAAGTAATGAACTGAGTCTACATATGCCCCTGAGTGTAACTTACAATCCAATATCTGATTTCGGAATCTCTGCCTGACCGTGGTGTAACTGAACTGAAATCTTCACATATTTCCTGGGCTTTTCCAAGTACACCTCTTTCTCTTGAGAGTCTTCAACAGAATACTCGCAGTTACTAACTGAAATCTATTACAGAACTTCGAAGCAGAATTTTTGTGTAAATTTATGAAAAACATTAAAAGCAACCTATTTCTCAGCGCTTTTTAACCATTAAACACGTGTGCTTCAACAGAGAACAGGAATGAACCTTAACCATTTTCATACTGCGTATTACCAGCTCGACAATTAGAAAACAATGGTATAGAGACTGTGACTTTACATTATTTTTGAAATAAAAACTTCATAGCTAAAGAGTGATTAAGAAACGCTTTGATGGGTGTTAATACATTAGAATATCTTAAAGTTTCATTGAATATAGCTTTGTAATAATATATCTAATACACAGGTAGAACCTACTTCCAAGAGCGTAAGAGCACCAGTAAATGTTTGCTATGGCTCCTGACCAATCAATACGTTTGTGTTCGTTTACATCAGGTTTATTGTTATGATAAAAAGGTTATAGAAAAATACTGTGGAATTGATAGGGCTGTTGACTTATGTACAATGCTTCAAACTCCATCTGTATACAGTTCCATCATTCACAAACCATATGTTCCTTCTTAACTGTCTGTAACATCACCACAGCACTCCTATATCCAGTATACTCTAATAAGGGGTGTAAACCTCCTTGACAGCCGGCCGCTGTGGCCGAGCGGTTCGAGACGCTTCAGTCCGGAACGCACGACTGCTACGGTCGCAGGTTCGAATCCCGCCTCGGGCATGGATGTGTGTGATGTCCTTAGGTTAGTTAGGTTTAAGTAGTTCTAGGTTCTAGGGGACTGATGACCTCAGATGTTAAGTCCCATAGTGCTCAGAGCCATTTTTTTTAAACCTCCTTGACAGGTGTGCATGTAGAGAAATCTTGTGCACTTCGATAGATGCCACGAGTAAGACTGGTGTGGAAAAATCTGTGATGAATAGCAGTTACAGACTCAGCTCGCTCTGCTCCTTAACGAGAGATGGAATGTAGTGGGTATAGTAGCCTCCTACTCGTCAACTGTAAACTGGCGAATGTGTTGTAGCGATGGTTGCTTGAAGACAGTGCATACTTGTGTGATTGCTGATTTGTGATGGGACTTAGCCTTCGTGATAATAGTCACGAACATCAAGAGACTGATTACCGACATAAGCTCAATTATAAGACTTGAGTAGGCAACAGATAAACGCAATCATGAACAACTTACAATTCCGCCATGTTGTCAGAAGCTATCGTCAAAGTCAGAATTTCTGACGCTAACAAACGCAGTACCTTGAATGAAAAATCGGTGTGTGATCTCAGTGTAGGGACAAATAATTACGAAGAACAATAAACTTTAATTCTTTGTGTCACATACATCATTTAATGGACATTTAAAGTGTATTTGTGGGATTAACTGATTCTTCGGATAACATGAAAGAGAAAAGTGATTTAGTGACAATTTAATTGTAAAAAACAATAAGTTTACACCGAAATATGACGCATTCTGAGCATTGCTCAAGGGTATGTTATATCTGGAATTACGTCGTGTAGTTGTTGAATACCCGACGTAGCGACGCCTTGACGGCGGAATAATAACAAACAACTCAATATCCTCGCAAAAATCATAATGTGACATCGGCTTTGGTGATGGATTGATGATTCAAGACATTATATTTTCAACGTTTGAATACCCATTCTCAAACTGGGCATAAGAACTACAGCCAGCAAGCTTGCGTAAACTGAAAAGTCTGTCGTTGCGTAAACTGAAAAGTCTGCCATAAACACTCAAAGGACTTTTGGTTATCATTTCTGGTTAATGGAGTCATCGCATTATCGAGTGGTGCAGTCGCTATATTTATAAGTGGAGAAGATCGATAGACATCGAACACCATTGCTTTAATTACAAGCAAGGGTGGCGCACACACTCCGATGTGCTCTCCATCGAGACGTTGATATCAGTTTTGAGAGACAGTATCTGAAAAATAACAAAACCGCGTGATTAGTTTTTTATAATAGTTACAGATTGGCGTTATTGTGATCGACGGACGCCGTTCCACGTCATCTTGACTGGGACATCATCGAGTCGAGACAAAACGAGATGTCACACCAGTTTTGAGATTTTCTCTGCTCGTGGACTGGTGTTGTGTTGCCCTCATCATCATTTCATGCTCATCACTGGCGCGCATGTTGCCCAATGTAGCATCAAATGAAATAAGACTTGCACTTTGTGGCCAAACTTCCCTGGATGGGGTCTAGTGGGCAACAATTCCATATGCCCATTTCTATTTTTTTTCATTTGTAATATTTCATTGCAATTACAGCGATAAATATTTGACTGGTTTCCTAGAATGACACTGTTTGGTGTGTGGGGCACATGGGTAGGTTGGCTACAATATGCATTCGGCTGTCGCCATGATCATGTGCCTTACATTTATTCTCGAAGTAAAACTGAGTGATTCAATATCATGTGTTAGCACTGGACATATTGATAACATCGGATTTCCTGTGACTCCAATCATTCCCAAATACCCTCCACATCCAGGGGTGGTGCTCTCTTGTGTACATACACATCCATGACTGTGGCTGCTAACGCAGTGGCAGTTTTCATTGACTTCATGTTGATGGTACTTCTTGTGCTATCAGAATTAAAAAGAGATCGATTAAATTACAGATTTTTAATAAATTGTACATGTCCTGCATTTTCCCAAACAACAGAGAATGATGAGCAAAAGAGGTCCAACTCCTGAAAACTAAATTTTATAAATAAGAAGTATATCCTCTGCTGTCTAATTGAATTTCCTGTCTTGATATCCATCCTCTCCAGTACAAACCTGCCAGGTTTCAAGTAGGGGAAGGGAGAGGGCTGTGGGATATCCTAGTGGGGGGTTCGGTTTATTCATTTACTGATTTCATTAATTAGACAATTAATCGATAGAATGTGATAGGCTATTTGAAAACTTAGGCCTGAAAGTGTACTTGAATAAGAGAGTGGGAGGAGGGAGCATTGGAGGTTTCAAGAGGGGTGGAGGGCAAGGAGGGGGAGAGTATTATGGTTTCTCATAAGGACAGACTATCCCCAGGAGGTGTCATAAATCAGCCCCAGTAGGTCATAAATCAATTAGCCAAAAGACAGTTTAAGTGGTGGGAGAGGGGTTCACAAAAAGATCATGTCTACAACTGAATTTAGCTTTCCCCTGAATGCATGCAACCTACGCTAATAAAATGCCCTGATACTCTCTTTGTCCCACTACTTCTCTGCTGGTATATCGCTGATCACTTACGTTCTATACATGAACGTGAGTAGCCGTTTAGTTCATTTTCCCCCAATCATTTTAGAAATTCTGATGAAATGCTCTTGATCCCGTCTAAATTATTTTATCGTAGGATGTCCAAAGCTCTCTTAAATTATTTATCTCTTCCTGTCTTATTTCCTCTTCTATCTCATCATCAGACAACTCCTTCCCCTCATAGAGGCCTTCAATATACTCTTTCCACCCACATGCTTTCCACTGGATTTCACACTACAATTCCCATTGAACTCTGAATGTTAACACATTTGGTTTTAATTTCACCCAAGATTGTATTGACTTTTCTGTACACTGAGACAGTCCATCCTTTTCGATAGGGGTGTCCACTCCTCTTCAGCTGAACTGCCTATTGAACTATTAATTATCGCAGGACATATAGCCTCATAGGACTTCAAGCGTATCCTTCATTCGTTAGTATTTCTGCTTTGATTCAGAAACTACTGTTTTTAATTCTGAAACTGCTGAGAGAAATTGAATGCCGTCACTTTGCTATTATTTATCATTTCATTTCTGACCTACAGAACAATTCCGGAGAAATACAGCTCAAACTTATTCTATTCATTTATGACCCACAATAAACAAGGATTACCCAATCTGACTATTAATTAACACAAAAGAATGGCGCTGAATTAGAAGAAATCCTGACAATAACCCATTCATTTCATAACTCACTTGCCTGACAAAAAATCTTCATGTCACGAACTACAGCAGACACAGAAAGTACACAGCGAGCTAAATAAAAGTATTCTAACTACTGTAGGCTCTAACAACTAATAGTCATCTGGGTAGCAAAGGAATGATTTTGTTGCGGAGCAAACAATGTATTTAGCAGATGTTATCTTCACCATGTGACATCCATTTATAAAAATTATATAATCTTCCGTGACATCCAGTTCCAAAAATTATGTAATTGTTATTAACTCCATTACCCACATTTTACAATCCATGTCCAACCAACATTAAATGAGTCTCTTTCAGAGGGCGCACAGCGCTGTCAGTTATTTTAATGCAGTCTAAAGCACTGACAACATACAAACATATAAACAGGCTACTTACAAATCTTCCTCACTGGTCTCTTAAACTTCAGCTCTCTCTTCATCATTCCTAAATCCTGACCTGATTTTAGGTCTGCTCCTGGGTATGATTTATAATCCAACACCTTAATATGCACATTCACAGTCGCAGTCTCAAGGAAGTTTTTTTTTTCTTTAATAGGAAGTTACAGGTTTCGGTCTGTTTTAGATCTCCTTCAGGCCTACCTTCATGATGATAGACTGTGACAGCATAAAAAATAAAATTCGTTTCTTGCCGTTATGACTGTGCATGTGCATTTTAAGTAATAAAAAAGGAACCGCTATTCTCCAAAAGAAGAGAAATGTTCTCCAAAATTACCGAATCCATCACCTGACTTCGCAATGTCTACCTGATCATGATGTAATATAAGTGTAATCTCCCTGTACCTCCCAGCCTTTCTCAAGTACACCTCATCCTCTTGAGATCTTTCGACAGAGTCTTCAGTATTACTAGCTGAAATTTATTGGAGAACTCAATTAGTTCTTTTCTTCTCTTATTTCTACTAGGAAGCTCATATTCTCCAATAACCGTTTCCTCCGCTCCTTTGTAAGTAGGCTGTTTAGGTTTTTATATTGGTAACGCCATGTAGCGCTCTGTATGAAAATCACTGGCTGTGCTGTGTGCAGTCTGTGCCTGGGTGGCATTGTTGTAATACTCGCTATTGTAGTGTTGGGCTATTGGCTGTTAACAGCGCGTAGCGTTGCGCAGTTGGAGGTGAGGAGCCAGCAGTGGTGGACGTAGGGAAGTGAGATGGCGGATTTTTGAGAGCGGATGATCTGGACGTGTGTCCATCAGAAACAGTACATTTGTAAGAATGGATGTATGAAATGCTATATATATTATAACTTTTGAACACTATTAAGGTAGATACATTGTTTGTTCTCTATCAAAAATCTTTCATTTGCTAACTATGCCTATCAGTAGTTAGTGCCTTCAGTAGTTTGAATCTTTTATTTAGCTGGCAGTAGTGGCGCTCGCTGTATTGCAGTAGTTCGAGTAACGAAGATTTTTGTGAGGTAAGTGATTTGTGAAAGGTATAGGTTAATGTTAGTCAGGGCCATTCTTTTGTAGGGATTATTGAAAGTCAGATTGCGTTGCTCTAAAAAATATTGTGTGTCAGTTTAGTGTTGATCAGAATAGGTAAAGAGCGAAATGTCTGAGTACGTTCAGTTTTGCTCAGCTGTTAGAAAATCAAATATTGTAAGAGATTTATCAGTACAGTAAGTCAATAATTTTTCTAAGGGGACGTTTCACCTTCTGCTACAACCACATTCATATCCCCGACGGTTATTACATTTTCATCTTCCTTTATGGACTGCATTACTGTTAGGGTGATATTAAATGATCTTTGTTAATCTGAGAGGAAATAAATTCTAGAACGCAATACGAGAAACGATAAGACGAAAATAGGTTCAGTGGAAAGCCTGCCAATGCGAGACACGCGAGTACGGCATGGTTGTAAGAACCACAACCTGAAACCTCAACTGTTTGAAAAGAGGACGAGTGAACAGGGTGCAAAGTCGAATCAGCCAAGAAGTGGGAAAATGGTTCTTGTAAGATAGTGGGTACCTGAAACCCCGCTCCAGGTAGAAGCCATCAGTCCTGATTCGAAAACAGGCAGCCGCTAGATGCAAATACACATCATTATTCATAGATTACCTTAATATTTTAGCCCAGTTTTAGCAGTATGTTTTAGTTTTTGTGAAGGTTGTATCTGGTTAGAATAAGTGTATGTTTAACTTATTTAGGAGTCTTATTACATTTAATTTCCTTTCTGATTAGTACGTTCTTGTAGGCAGACGAGTTTCTCATGCCCGTGTTGTTTAATTCGCGTTGTCTGTTTGACATTAATATTCGCTTTCGACAGTCATAGACATAAATTGAGAGAACTAGCCACGAGGCTAATCAGTAACTGTGAAACGACGAAAGGTAATAAAACGTCATGTGTCGTCCCATTCCTAATTTTAGGATTATGTTTGTATTTAATTCGGTGCCTCATCTTTGTTTATATGTGTGCCACGTTCCAAAGTGTGTGATTTTTATGCTTAATTGTGAATACAGAAAGAGCGTCTATGACACATTTTAATGGGACAGGAAAGACAGACAGGCAGGTGCACCTTCGTTGTCAGGAGAACGTTTTGGAATATATTTGTATTACTCCACATTTAATTTATTATTGCTTAGAGCATTCGTCTCTGTCGTTGATATGGTTTCTTACAACAAGGTGAGGTTTTAATTTGTTTCCCTCACAAGCTCTGAATCACGAAAATCTTGTCTCTGTCAAACATTTCTACCTTTTCACGACATGTGTTTTAACAACATGTCTAATTTTTTATTGAATTTATTAGTCAGAAGTTTATTAATGGAAGTCTTTCTTCTGCCACGGCTGTGCATCCAACTTCATTTTGCACTTAATTCTGAACGGCAAGACAGTCCAGTAACTATAACCAGACGGTGTTGTAGAAGGGTAAGAAAAGCAGTATTTTGCTCATTCGAGTTCATGTTTACAAGATTCAGAGAATGTAGCTGGGGGTAAGTTGAGCGGAGCCACCACACACCTGTCACGAAGGCAGTGTACCTGCAGTTAATCCTCGGCCGGGACCAGCAGTGTGCGGGACACGTGTTAGATACCGATTTTCGGGCATGTAAGCCAATTAAGCGTCACCACCAGAGTTTCACGTTTGACAGCGTTCCCGTGCGCTCATCGGTGTGATGTACAGTCATCCCGCGATACTATCAGTAGCCCCGAGCTGGCTGAGATAGTCCTATTTCTTTTTTTTAATGTGTAACACACGTGTAGACCAACACAATTTGATTAACTACTCATTTCCTGTTCTCTTTAAGAACACTGTACACTGTGTCGCCAAACTAACCACAAAATTAGTTATAGAATTTTTTTTTTCTAGAGAGCCAACAGCGCTTCTGTTAATTGATTTAGTTATTAGTTTTCAGTTAGTTTTAATATTAGTACTTTTTGTCAACTGAGAGAATATCTGCCTTTGTGCAATGCACACTTTTAATGCAACTCTCTTTGTTACTTCACAGTATCTCTTTCTTCTTCATGCTCACAGAAGCAGAAACTTTTAATGTAGGTTATAGCGTGCAGTTTTTTGTTTGTTGCACAAAATTTGTTACTGTATGTCCCAGCAAAATTAACTCATAGCAGACCACATCTGATTCGCTAAGGAAATTTTGTTTTCCTATGTTAAATTACGTCTGGAGCTATATCCATAAAGGCAGAGTCCATGCATATGACACTATTGCTTTATGTTTTCACTCATGCTACATAGACCGAGTTCCATGTATTTTATATTGTTTTAGTACAAGACGCGGACAAAATTGCACTATTTTTATTTTCGTATGTGAACTGAGCTCCATGAATTTCTTATTAAGTTGCTTACTGGAAGACTGTTGGGGGTTCATTTTACTGTTGACACTAAACTTGAGAAGGATCTGTCTTCTGTTTAAAGGCCACTAAGCAGTGACGATTAAAGATATGTATCAGAAGATCTGACCTCTTTCAATCTTGGGAAACGAGTAGATGTTGTGAAGGCACTGGTATCTCACAAGTTGCTAAGCAGCAATATGTATAAACATTTTACGTTGTGTTCTTGTAAACTTTCTGAATGGAAGAGTGGGGTCCATGAATTCTGTCGTTTTAGCTCATGTTTTTCCCACTTGCTGCAAGGTGGCAAGAAAGGCCAGCTGCAAGCTTTAGGCGTTGGATAGTCAATAATGGAAATCCGCGATATATCCCACACGAGACTTCCATGGGCATTGGACAGATGAGTAAACTGCTTGTAGTATCTCTTAAGTCAGAGTAATTCAAAAGCGTCTTTCAAAACAATACGAGCCCCGTGAATTCACCTGAGAAATGCACGAGGGGTCACAGGTTTTCCTAGAAACAGAAGCAGAGACAGAACCACCAATACGTTTCTGCAAACTGCGTGGGAAGTGAGTTGTTATTTCATGCCAAGATATCTTTCTACCAATCACAAGGCGTGTCAAGTACACTGCCAACCTTCAGTTGGTTGAGCACAATGAGCACTGGAAGAGTAAATTCTGCACGCTTTCCCATCATGCTGGGAGAGATAGAATAATTTTCAGTTCTCACTGTGAGGGATCTCGCAATTCCCTCCGCAGCTACTCCAATTTTGAGGAGTGTGTGAGAGTCGAGAGTCTGGGAGCAGTCACTTTAGGGTGAGTACAGAGTGACTGTTTGTGTCTTGTCATTAGTCTGTTCGATGTGCGGCTTCAGCTTGGAGCTTTCTACCTTTTTTGAAGTAAGAGTCGCGTATCGTGTTTGCTTTGTCAAGCGCTGTTCAGTTCAGAATTTGCGATTATCTTTCGCAACTTCTGATTGCTTTTTATTAATAGTTCCCAATCATACTGGAGTCAAGAGTAGATGTTATACAGTGTATGCGCCTCTTGTGAGTTTCCCAGATATTAGAAAATGACTTTTATCTCAATTTAAAATCTTCTGGAGAGCATTCAGGTGCCTTCTGGACAGGTGCAGTGTTCCTGAGCGTAAATATGATCACAGTGGTGACTCACTAGACAAAAATCTTGACGTTCAGTGAAAACTAATGTTTACTTTTTCCGTACTTGTAAATTAATGCAACGTCATCATGAAAAATACTGAGTGAGGGAAAAAGATAGTATATTCAAGATAATTTTTTCTCACTCCATCACTTACTCCCCGTTCTGATGACTTCACCGTTTCATAATAACAAAAATTGTTTGCGCGTACTAGCTCATTGAACTGTAGCCTCACTGGGACGGTGTTTAAATGTAATACAAGTATCATTACGAGAAAAAATTATTTTCTTCTAACCTGGAAAGTGAGATGGGTGCTTTTCTATTACAAGAACTTAAGTGAATTTTATTTTGATGACAATGATACTTGAGGTGCATTATCACTTAGCAGCATGTGTAATTACAATTGGTAAGTTTCATGGATAAATTCCATTCTATAAAGAATAGAATTGATTATTAGGTCATTTGAGTGTTGTTTTCACTAGTGTGGGAGGCGGCTAACACCAACGAATGCGGGACACGGGTCGTTTCGCACAGCACACAATACGAAACGTATGGAGTACACAGTAACATATGGGCAGCCACAGCCGTAAAAATTCATGGTAAACTGAACTTGAATAAACTGCAAACAGCTGTTAAGTCACGATTATTAACGATCGGTTTTGCTACGTTAAGCAGCATCTTCATGTTGTTGTATATAGGAAAGAAACCATCCTCGTAATCTATATTCCAAAAAATTAAGTACAACAAATAAAAGTAAACCTAAATAAAAACACTTGCAGTAATGCCACAGTGATAAGGACAAAGAGACGCCCCAAGCGTTCGCTATCAAATAATCCGACGACATGAATGGAGGAAGTCGTTAACAAACAATAAGCGACAGGGCATGGGAGCGAATAGTTCTGGGTATGAGGTACCGTGGCAAGAAGAACCGTATGTAACGTGATAAATTGGTTAAAATGTATACAAGAAGCATAAATGACATACTTGAGTGGTGTGTCTGTCTGAGAACTCTCACTTGTTAGCGAGTCCCGTTATCTCGAATATAAAATAAAAACATTCAGAAGGATAAAAGAATGCAAGATTAAAAACACGGAAGGAAGACGTTAACTAAAGTGTTGGGCCTACATGTGCATCAATGTGCAAATTGAATGTATATGAAAGACTAACCATATTAAAAGCCTTAGAAGATTATAAGCTATATTTAGGACGTTTACCAAAAACTAGTAAGAAACAAGAATGAACATTGGATCATAGGGGACTCCACTTGAAAAAGGAAGACGTAGAACCAGAAGAAGAGGTTAACGAACCGCCTAGTTTAGCTTGAATGTCCAAATATATTGACACGGTATCATGTCCAGAAGGTAGTGGCTATGTAATTTAGTAAATACTAGAGTCATACCACTGATTGTTGTGTCTATAACAGAGAGCAAGCTATTGCCAAACTAAGTGGTCGAGTGTCACTGCCAGCACATGTTCCATGTCCAGTGACATGTGTAACATGTATGCCAATATACCTATTGATGAACTTTTAAATATCATTTCCAGTACTCCGTGTACTTTCAGTGATAGATCAAAAAGAAAAAAAAAAGAAACAGATCAGGTCACTGCAGTTTAACTATTCAGTGTTTGAGGACTGATACTACACACAAAAGATGAGCTGGTTTCGCTACAACACCCCTTTTCAATGGTTTTTGCTTTTTCTGACATGGTTAACATAATCTCAAATAAATAACCATTGATTCAACAGTCACATACATGTACTTACGATTCAGTTCCACAATCATCCGTGTTCGGCCTCCATGGCCTATAGCAATGTGGGTCTCATGTAGTTCATCAAAACGAACGTAATAACGAATTTCTTCTTTCCAGCAGACAGCAGTGCTATGGGTTTATCTTCACCTCCGATGCTGAGAACACCATATCGCTTCAGAGGACTGTAGTGAACAAATTTTTTATTGGAAACGATTTTTGCCTTTTTCGCTTCAATTAACAGAATATTATACTGCTCAGCAGTTACGTAAAAAATGTTGTCCGTCTTCTTATTCACTGACTCACTTACAAGGTCGTAAAATCTGTTACGCATAACACCACTCATTCTGATGCAAAGCTGCAGAACAAACACCACTGAAGATGACAGAACGCACGACGCTCGACACTGACTGAAACTACGCAGCGGTGAGCGGACTGAGAACTCATAATTGCCAATAAAGAAACTTATCTGAATACAAAATTGACAACAATGAAATTTGTCTGAACCTACACGACGGAGGCGGGAGTCTTCGATCCAGCTTTTACCAGTCTGCATTGGTAAAAGTTCGAAATCTGTGAATATAATGAAAAATTTCGGACTTTTACTACACCGCGATGCTGAATCTTAGGTTTCACCGGTTAATTCTAGGGGTTACCAACTATCTTACTTTTAGAGTAACTTTTATATTTAATCTTTCTTTCCTATACAGAACAACCAGAAGCTGCTGCTTTAACACGGTAAAACCAGTCGTTAATAAACCATATCTTAACAGCTGCTTGCGGTTTATTCAAGTTCAACTTGCCACAAAATTTCAGTGTGTGTGTGTGTGTGTGTGTGTGTGTGTGTGTGTGTTTGTGTGCGTGTTGCAATTGATTGAAACAGAAATATGCAGTATTTTAAACCTCCCGCCAAGAGTGTGTGTGTGTAAACATATTGCCCAATGGCATCTTTATCTTGTTTTGTTAAATTTACTGCCATTTTTCCAATTTCCCGTATTCAACGATCGATGCTGTTACCAAAGAAAGGGATATAGCTAGTGACCTCACAGTTATTATGTCAAGTAAGCAGGGACTTCATCGATAAGTCAGTAACCTCTTTGAAAGTGTGAACTAAATGACTTGAAATCACAAATGTAAACATAGTTTGGTAGAATCGATGTAGCTATACGCATGACACTCACTCGTAATTCTGTGAAACACTTCTGCTAGCCTTCTTGTACTACAGTGTTACTCGTGCTTCCTTCCAGTTCTTAGGTACCGTCTTATGTTCAAGGGATTTACAGTACTTTCTGGTCAAGAAATTATGCTAGATTAGCTCTAAACTCTTCAAGGCGTCACATCGAACCCAGAACCTTTGTTCTGTTTCAGTTTTTTATCAACGCAACTCACACTAATAGCTGTATCGCTTAATCTTTACTGTTGTGCAAAAAATAAAATGGAGTTCTCCTAGATTCTCCGTTGTAAGGATACACTAATTTCGGTGCCACCCTTTTCATATTCACAAAAAAATTCTTTGGATTTTGTGAGAGGTCTTACAGCAATTGTATTTCCACAATACTCCGAAATAATTCAACGGAAACACATAAAGCAGAAGAAGACTCTTGGTGCACTTATTAATGCATTTACGAAGCTGTGAATGTGTGTTTGTAGCTCATTAATAGCGAATGGCAGACAGATAGCGCTCACAAAACATTCATGGGGTGTATTGGGCACCTACAATGCACGCCGCAGTACGAGAGTACTCATGCTCATACTAGACGATGGTGAAGTTGTGCAGTATCTTTCAAAATTTGGAGAAGGGTAGTTTTGCCAAGAGTTTCGTGTCCGGGAACATGAAATCTGCCCAATAGCAGCCCACTGACAGAAAACAAAACGTTACCATCTCAATTCAATATAAAGACTCTTAAAGGTGAATTTTCTGAATTCAACAGATTCTAGTGAGCTAGTGGGTTAATGTGTCTGCCTATTAATCATGAGCCCAGGCCCAGTTATCTCGATGCCTGGCAGCGAAGGTATTGATTAGTGGAACGCGGCAGCGGCGCCTAACTACAGGAGCCTTGTCACAAGGTGATGCAACACGGGGGCTGTACAGCACATTGGGTGCCTTCTGGTGAGAGACAATGCGCTCTTAGTTACGTAACTGGAAACCTCCCACCATCCACGAACGCATCAATGGTAGACGTTGACCGACACTGCCTAACGCGCGTGCGTTTCTCAATGCTCCCCACGTTGTACTCAGCAGCTGCTGCAGAACTGAGGAGCTGGTTCAAGGGTGGAGCGCATTACAACGCGAGGACGTCCTCGGTGAGGACTTCTGCGAAGCCATCCATCACGGCCGGCCCTCTGCCCGCGGCCCTCGGCTCCCGTGGAGCTGCAGAGCGCGCGCTGCAGGCGGTCCACGCCGAGCTGGGGTAGGGGAACCCCCGCGGGGCCGCAGCACAGTGACGGTCACGGCGCGTCGCCGTCACGTGTTTGCCTGCGTAATGACCCGACTAATTGCTGCCACTGCTCAAGGGCTGCAGCCAGGCCTCTTGCAGCGATCGTTAACAAAGTCCCTGGGGATCCCATTAATTCCTTTACCAGTGCTTCTATTTAATCTTGTATCCCGGGAGATTTAGTGAAGTATGTCACCCTTGTTCGAGATTGTCCGAAGGAACGGCATGAGAACTACGTTAACTTGATTTCAAATAAATTCGGTCCAATTATTTTCGTATTACCTGCTAGAATAGATGAAATGTACTTGGCCTGGCTCAGCGACTTCATTGATATCATTTAAGGTTACATTTTGCAGTGCTGCTGCGTGTTACTCAGTCAGTGTTAGGTCAAATACAATCTCAATATTTTCAACAGTGTTACTCAATAAACAAAGTTAAATATAATCTCAAAATCTGAAAGAGTTTCATTTATTAACCTTTTAGTAGGTCGTCGAGTCGTTTGTGTGTTTCGATTAAAACGAATCACTTCACTCAGCCAAAATAACTTGGTTTGTTCTGTCTGTTGCCAATTATATTTCCTTCGAAATTATTTATTATTAATAATTAACCCTTCCCAAATATATGGATTTGGGAATGAGTAGTAGAATTCAGACTTATTATACATCTTTTGAATGTCCTCCACCTGAAGTCTGCCCCAGTTGCTCTCTCTCACGAAAACGCCAAGAATTTCTAAAACAGGAGATTAGAAGTGAATGTAAAAATTTTTTCTATACGAATACCAGAAGAATGAGTGTTGTATAGTCCAAATTGAAATATTTGCTATGCAGATGATTACTACTGTACGTTACTGAATAACAGCAAATACGAAAACAATTTTCTCATTCTGCGGAATTCCTTAGCTGGAATCATTCCCTCCCGCTCTTCTTAAGGACTAAGACACATGGGTAAATCTTCCAGGCACTTTTTCTTTTAGTCGTTTTCTCAAGTGTCGATCTAAAACGCAGTTTGAAAGTACTCTATGTCATCGAAAGTGTCCGGATACGTGGCTGAAAATGTCTTAGAAGTTCGTGCCTCCCTCCGCCTGTAATGCTGGAAATCAGTATGGTGTTGCCCCTACCTTAGCCTTGATGACACACTCCTCTCTCGCAGGCCTACGTTCAGTCAGGTGCTGGAGGTTTCTTGGAAATGGCAGCCCATTTTTTACGGAATGCTGCACTGAGGAGGGGTACCGGTGTCGATCTGTGAGGCCTGGCACGAAGTCAGCGTTCCAAAACATCGCAAAGGTGTTCTATAGGATTCACTTCAGGACTCTGTGCAGGCCAGTCCGTTAGTCGTGTAGCTACTCCACCACGGGCCGTGCATTGTGAACAACAGGTGCTCTATCGTGTTGAAAGATTCGCCATCCCCGAATTGCTCTTCAACTGTGGGAAGCAACAAGGTGCTTAAAGTATCAATGTAGGCCTGAGCTGTGATAGTGCTGCGCAAAACAACAAGGGGTGCAAGCCCTCTCCACGAAAAACACGACCACACCGTAACACCACTGCCTCTGAATTTTACTGTTAGCACTTCACACGCTGGCAGATGACGTTCACAGGGCATTCACCATACCCACACCCTGCCATCGGATCGCTACATTGTGTACTGTGATTCGTCACTCCACACAACGTGTTCAATCGCCCAATTTTTACGCTCCTTACACCAAGCAGGGCGTCGTTTGGCATTTACCAGCGTGATGTGTGGCTTATGAGTAGCTGCTCGGCCACTAAATTTAAGTTTTCTCACTTCCCGCCTAACTGTCATAGTACTTGCGGTGGATTCCGATGCAGTTTGGAATTCCTGTTTGACGGTCTAATTAGATGTCTGCCTATTGCATATTACGACCCTCTTCAACTATCGGCGGTTTGTGTCTATCAACAGACGAGGTCGGCCTGTACCCTTATGTGCTGTACGCGACCTTCACATTTCCACTGCACTATCACATCGTAAACAGTGGCCCTAGGGATGTTAGGAGTGCGGAAATCTCGCGTACAAAAGTATGGTACAAATGAAACCCAATCAACTGAGCACGTTCGAAGTCCGTGAGTTCGACGGAGCGCCCAATTCTGTTCCCTCACGATGTCTGATGACTATTGAGGTCGCTGATATAGATTACCTGGAAGCAGGTGGCACCACAATGAACCTAATATGAAAAATGTCTGTTTTTGTTGTGTCCGGATACTTTTGATCTCATAGTGATAGTGTAACTATAAGGTGGTTTGAGGCATCAGCTTAGCTCACTACAACATCTATATGACATATTTGCCCCACATCTTATTAGATTTCATCATACGATATTGAAAGACTGTCAAGGCTTTAAGCCAGCAAGTAATTAAGCTCGATATCAGTCACCATCTCACAAAATGATTGATGGTAATGAAGCGTGATGCTGAAGGAACTAGTAGGAGCCATGTAGTACTGAAGTCCCTCCAACTAGGTTGTCGGTTTTATCCATACTGACAGCTACTTAATCACGATGTCAGAAACTCCAAAATCAAGTGCACATTTTGATTCGAATCTTATGTACTGTTGTCAAACGTTGGCCGACCAAACCGACAATCAGGAATAGAGAAATACAAGTCGTTGAGGAATGAAATAAATAGGAAGTGCAGCCAGGCACGAAACATTGACAGCCTTCGGGTAGTATCCAGGCCGACAGCCTGTACCTACTGCGAGTGGACTTTGTGTGGCCTTGGGACACGTTCTGGTGCGACATCGCGTGTGTGCCACATCATATCGGAGTTAAAGCTTTATAGATATTTTTATGGAATTTCAGTGACACTCGATAAAAGAACACTAAACTGGTTCTAAAACTGCCGTTTCCTTATTTTAATAAAAATGCGATAATTTCGAGATTTTGATTGTAATAACGTTGATATTTAGCGAACTTGCTATTCCATATGATTGTATGCGTCTTAAAATTTGCAGGTGTCATAGAAAAAAAACCGGTGGAGAAATCAAGATTGTTTTACAAGACACCAGGTACGAAAACCTGCTCCCTCTGAGCTTGGGACATTGTAAGAAGAGCTATACAAGACACGAGGTATGCAATACTGCTCCTTTTGAGCTTGGGAAATTGCAAGGCGTTTACTGGACATTGCCAATATGAGTTGGTCAAGGTCCACATGAAGAAGTTTGCAAGCAATAACTCGCACTATTAGCATGCCAGACCCAGTATTACGTCACGGCACCAACATTCCTTATATTTCGTCCTAAGTAACTGTTTAGGTAGTGCGGTAATAGAAATTTGAAACTGCTACTTTTGGCACTGAACATTGGTGCATAGGTTAGGAATTATATTCTACATTTCTCTTAGTTCTCTTAGAAATCACTAACGAACTGCTTGAACCCTTCCATAAGGTAAGGTATTATGCTCTTCTAGTTAAATTTCACAGTCGTTAAATTCCCATGCGGGGGTGCAAATAAAGTTCCTGAGACGTATTTTACACACGATATAAAGTTCGACATGAGTATCGACCCAGTCCCAGTTTTCCAGTTAACCCTTAAAAGGGTTAAACAGACCAAACCTAACTGGAAAACTGGGACTGGGTCGATACTCATTTCGAATTTCATATCACGTGTAAAATACGGTGTTTTCTGCCAGAAACCACCATTTTAAAAATTTTGCTTTGATGTACCAGTGCCTTTGGCATGAAAGCACCGATGTTGTTGCAAGACAGAGACATCTAGTGGTACACTGAAGTGCTACTGCGAGGGTAGTGCATTGTCACTTAACAGCTTTCAAAGCAACAGACGGCATGGCGATTGTGCTACGTGACTATAGAAGATTGTGACATAAGTGTTTCGTTTTTTTAATTTTTTATATAGTTGGCATACTGAGGAGGTTATTGGCAGTATGAAACTGAGTATACCTAAGTTATTGGAACGTAAATTTGAGTTTGTAATAACGCCTTTATGGGTGATGCCACTGGGACAATATGCAATTTTGATAAAATATTTATTAAATTTTAGGTCCATTTTTGTTTTTTATTTAGGATTATAATTTGCTTTACGCAGTATGAGTTCACTGGAGTTTATATATGGGGGATTTTGCCTATAATAAACACGCATTTGTTTTCAAATACATCACACGAAATTATAGGTGGTTGTAAATCGTGTATCACAGTGACTCCAATGTGAAATCTTCTCTTTAAAATAACTGATAGTTTGCTTCTTGAAAATTTCATCTTGTATTCGTTACTTACTATGACAGTGAAGATTGCTTTTGCGAAAACAAAAATTAAAATAAAATGCTTTTCATACCAGTGGGACTCAAATGATTAATATGTGTCGACTGCTTCAAAGTCGCAGGGGAGCGGGGGCGGTGGTTGCGTGCTATTCAGATGGAGTAGGACTTTGTGATTACAAGAGGGAGATAGCCCAGGAAGCAATACTGTATCAATTGGAGTCGCTTAACTAACATGTTAACATAAGGTTATTTATGGATTAATGAACTTGTGTGTGGAAAGTGGATGAGTAACTAACATGTTGACGCAAGATAATTTATGCATTAATGAATTTGTGTGTGGAAAGTGGGTGAGTAGGCCACCAATATCATTAATATTAATTTTGAGTGCAATGATTAACTCTCGTTGCCACATAACACAACTAGTGGTCAGCTTTAGATTCGTCAAGTATGAAATATGGAGCACTGCAAGATCAGTTAACAATATAATTATGCTTGTAAAAGAATAAATGAATTTTCTAGTAGCAATACAGCGTACTTACAGAAAGCAGAAAATAAAATAGATTATTTTTTTAATTCTGCTAAACTAACAGTGGGTGCGCATTTGATATAACACCATTCTTATGCATGTCCTCAAAACCTAAAACCTGGTTAACATTCCTTTTGTCAACATGGTGTTACCCTACACAGATATTCTTTATTCTACCATGACTCTCTGATGATTCCACAACTTTAATAGTTCTACTGCAGACCCTTAGTCTAGGAAGTCAGAGGGCTGCGTGCTCTCTGTAATAAAGAAACTGAGTCAAGAAATCAACGATCAACTTGAACAGATGTCTTGTGACATCCGCCCAGACCAAACGCAACGAAATATATCGAAGAAAAGGTGTACCGTCTTGCTTAAATTTTGAGTAATAATTAACATTGGTGGCCGAAGACTTCCGGCAAGAAAAGTCAGCCCTCATTCTGCGAACGGCCTTGTCAAAGAGGGCGGAGGAGGGCACTTTCTTGTCCCAAGGGGGGGGGGGGGGGGGAAACTGCCCCTAAAGGCGGAATAATTAGCAATGATGAATGGCATGAGGATACAGAAGGCAATGGAAATCACTGCATTAAAGACACGTAACGTGTATCCACAGGTCATGTGGCCTGTAATTAAAGAAGTGTTATGATGATCTCTCCACTGGCAAACGATTCCGTAATAATCCCCCATTCAGATCTCTGGGAGGGGACAGCCAAGGGGAAAGATACCATGAGAAGAAAAATGAATAATCAACGGAAGGATACCGTTCTACGAGTCGGGTCGTGGAATGTCAGAAGCTTGAATGTGATAGGGAAACTAGAAAATCGCTAAAGGAAAATGCAAAGGCTCAATCTAGATATAGTAGGGGTTAGTGAAGTGAAGTGGAAAGAAAGATTTCTGGTCAGATGACAGCACAAGGGAATGGCATAACGAAAATAGGATTAGTCAGGGGAACAGGAAGGTAGGACAGAGAGTTTATTAGTGGACAGTTCAGTGATACGGTTGTTCTTATCAGAATCGACAGCAAAACTAACACCGACGTCGCAAGCTGAAGATGAGGAGATAGAGGAACTCTAAGAGGATATTGATAGGGTAATATATTATGTAATGGGATATGAAAATCTAACAGTCATGGGGGACTGGAATGCAGTTGTAGAGATAGGAGTAGAAGAAATGGTTACAGGAGAATATGGTGTTTGTACAAGAAATGAGAGAGGAGAACGACTAATAGAGATCTGTAACAAGTTTCCGCTAGTAATAGTGAATACTCTGTTCAAGAATCATAAGAGGAGGAGGAACACTTGGAAAAGGCCGGGTGATGTGGGAAGATTTCAGTTAGATTACATCATGGTCAGACAGAGATTCCGAAATCATATAGCGCATTGTAAGACGTACCCAGGAGCAGACATAGACTCAGATCACAATATAGTAGTGATGAAGAGTAAGATGAAGTTTAAGACATTAGTCAGGCAGAATCAATACACAAAAAAGTGATATACGGAAGTACTGAGGAAATACGAGATACGGTCGAAGTTCTCTAAGACGAAAAAGGACCATCACCTGTTGGGAAGAAAATCATAGGTACAAAGAAGGTAGTTACGAAGAAACCATGAGTAACAGAAGAAATACTTCAACTGGCCGAGGAAATAATGAAGTACAAAAATGTTCCGTGAAACTCAGGAACAGAGAAATACAAGTAGTTGAGGAATGAAATAAATAGGAAGTGCAGGGAAGCTGAGACGAAATGGCTGCAGGAAAAATGTTAAGACATCGAAAATGAAATGATTGTCGGAAGGACAGACTCAGCATACAGGAAAGTCAAAACAACCTTCGGTGATATAAAAAGCAAGGGTCATAGCATTAAGAGTGCAATGGGAATTCCGCTGATAGATGCAGAAGAGAGAGCGGATAGGTGCAAAGAATACATTGAAAGCCTCTCTGAGGGGGAAGATTTGCTGATGTGATAGAAGAAGAAACGGGAGTCAATTTAGAAGAGATATGGGATCCAGTATTAGAATCAGAGTTTTAAAGAGCTTCGGAGGATTTTACATCAAATAAGGCAAAAGAGATAGAAAACATTCCACCAAAATTTCTAAAATCATTGGGGGAAGTGGCAACAAAACGACTATTCACGTTGGTGTGTAGAATGTATGAGTCTGGCGGCATACCGTCTGACTTTCGGAAAAGCATCATCCACACAATTACGATGACAGCAAGAGCTGACAAATACGAGAAATACCACAGAATCAGCTTAACAGCTCATGCAACCAAGTTACATACGAGAATAATATACAGAAGAATGGAAAAGAAAATTGAGGACGCGCTTGATGACCATGTTTGGATTTAGGAAAGGTAAAGGTACGTGAGACGCAATTTTTATGTTGCGGTAGATAATGGAAGCAAGACTAAACAAAAATCAAGACGCACTCATAGGATTTGTCGACCTGGAAAAAGCGTTCGATAATGTAAAATGGTGCAAGATGTTCGAAATTCTGAGAAAAGTAGTCGTAAGCTATAGGGAGAGATGGGTTATTTACTCCATGATGCTACTCCAGGCGGGTATAAAATGAATTTGTGCAACGGAAAATAATGGACGCTAAAATGATGATTTGGCCCGGTCTGACTATCCCCTTGAAGCAGATCTTAGGATCTCTTAATGGTCTTTTCAATATATAAATTACAATGTAAACATAAATGAATGATGAAGGGAACTAATACTACTAAATAATAAACATTTTTGTTCAATATATATTTATTATAGATTAAAATCAACCCATAAATAAAACTGTTAATCAATTGCCCAACTTTGCCCCTTATTATGAATGTGTTGTTGTGGTCTTCAGTCCTGAGACTGGTTTGATGCAGCTCTCCATGCTACTCTATCCTGTGCAAGCTTCTTCAACTCCCAGTACCTACTGCAACCTACATCCTTCTGAATCTGCTTAGTGTATTGATCTCTTGGTCTCCCTCTACGATTTTTACCCTCCACGCTGATCTCCAGTACTAAATTGGTGATCCCTCGATGCCTCAGAACATGTCCTACCAACCGATCCCTTCTTCTAGTCAAGTTGTGCCACAAACTTCTCTTCTCCCCAATCCTATTCAATACCTCCTCATTAGTTACGTGATCTACCCACCTTATCTTCAGCATTCTTCTGTAGCACCACATTTCGAAAGCTTCTATTCTCTTCTTGTCCAAACCGGTTATCGTCCATGTTTCACTTCCATACATGGCTACACTCCATACAAATACTTTCAGAAACGACTTCCTGACCCTTAAATCTATACTCGATGTTAACAAATTTCTCTTCTTGAGAAACGCTTTCCTTGCCATTGCCAGTCTACATTTTATATCCTCTCTACTTCGACCATCATCAGTTATTTTACTCCATAAATAGCAAAACTCCTTTACTACTTTAAGTGTCTCATTTCCTAATCTAATCCCCTCAGCATCACCCGATTTAATTTGACTACATTCCATTATCCTCGTTTTGTTTTTGTTGATGTTCATCTTATACCCTCCTTTCAAGCCACTGTCCATTCCGTTCAACTGCTCTTCCAAGTCCTTTGCTGTCTCTGACAGAATTACAATGTCATCGACGAACCTCAAAGTTTTTACTTCTTCTCCATGAATTTTAATACCTACTCCGAATTTTTCTTTTGTTTCCTTTACTGCTTGCTCATTATACAGATTGAATAACATCGGGGAGAGGCTACAACCCTGTCTCACTCCTTTCCCAACCACTGCTTCCCTTTCATGCCCCTCGACTCTTATAACTGCCATCTGGTTTCTGTACAAATTGTAAATAGCCTTTCGCTCCCTGTATTTTACCCCTGCCACCTTCAGAACTTGAAAGAGAGTATTCCAGATAACGTTGTCAAAAGCTTTCTCTAAGTCTACAAATGCTAGAAACGTAGGTTTGCCTTTTCTTAATCTTTCTTCTAAGATAAGTCGTAAGGTTAGTATTGCCTCACGTGTTCCAACATTTCTACGGAATCCAAACTGATCTTCCCCGAGGTCGGCTTCTACCAGTTTTTCCATTCGTCTGTAAAGAATTCGCGTTAGTATTTTGCAGCTGTGACTTATTAAACCGATAGTTCGGTAATTTTCACATCTGTCAACACCTGCTTTCTTTGGGATTGGAATTATTATATTCTTCTTGAAGTCTGTGGGTATTTCGCCTGTCTCATACATCTTGCTCACCAGATGGTAGAGTTTTGTCATGACTGGCTCTCCCAAGGCCATCAGTAGTTCTAATGGAATGTTGTCTACTCCCGGGTCTTGTTTCGACTCAGGTCTTTCAGTGCTCTGTCAAACTCTTCACGCAGTATCTTATCTCCCATTTCATCTTCATCTACATCCTCTTCCATTTCCATAATACTGTCCTCAAGTACATCGCCCTTGTATAAACCCTCTATATACTCCTTCCACCTTTCTGCCTTCCCTTCTTTGCTTAGAACTGGGTTGCCATCTGAGCTCTTGATATTCATACAAGTGGTTCTCTTCTCTCCAAAGGTCTCTTTAATTTTCCTGTAGGCAGTATCTATCTTACCCCTAGTGAGACAAGCCTCTACATCCTTACATTTGTCCTCTAGCCATCCCTGCTTAGCCATTTTGCACTTTCTGTCGATCTCAGTTTTGAGACGTTTTTATTCCCTTTTGCCTGCTTCATTTACTGCATTTTTATATTTTCTCCTTTCATCTATTAAATTCAATATTTCTTCTGTTACCCAAGGATTTCTATTAGCCCTCGTCTTTTTACCTACTTGATCCTCTGCTGCCTTCACTACTTCATCCCTCAGAGCTACCCATTCTTCTTCTACTGTATTTCTTTCCCCCATTCCTGTCAATTGTTCCCTTATGCTCTCCCTGAAACTCTCTACACCCTCTGGTTCTTTCAGTTTATCCAGGTCCCATCTCCTTAAATTCCCACCTTTTCCAGTTTCTTCAGTTTCAATCTGCAGTTCATAACCAATAGATTGTGGTCAGAATCCACATCTGCCCCTGGAAATGTCTTACAATTTAAAACCTGGTTCCTAAATCTCTGTCTTACCATTATATAATCTGTCTGATACCTATTAGTATCTCCAGGATTCTTCCAGGTATACAACCTTCTTTTATGATTCTTGAACCAAGTGTTAGCTATGATTAAGTTATGGTCTGTGCAAAATTCTACAAGGCGGCTGAGAGGTGGCATGAGCCCCCTCTCATATTTCTATCTTACGATTCTCCTCTCTAATTGCATGCGGTGGGAAGTCGCTATTCCTTCACACGCGGACTTCCCACGCAGCGTCTCTCGTCACCCGGGTGGTCCGTTGACAGGCGGGTTAAGCCGACGTGTGTGAGGCAGTCGAGTGAATGCTTTGCAGACGCCGACATTGTCAAGAGACACGCCCGGTGGGGTGTGAAGTAGCGGCTGGGCTAGAGGTTCCGTTACTTCGGAGAAACTTAGCGAAAACACTTTCTGGCGGGCTACCAGCGAGGCGTGGGAATGACTTGTGTACCCAGGCAGTTGTGGCGGGAAAATTCCCGCACTTTCTGCAAAATAGTAACGGTGATTGGTTTGCTCAGGGCATAGCGCCGTGACGTAGCAAAATCAGCACAGAAATTGGCGCCAAGAATCTCCATTGGTGGAATGGTAGTGCTCCGGCAATGGAGTGGAATTTCCGCCGGTTTTCGAGTTGCTGATTGGAACGTTTAACCATGGCCACTGTCGTGGGGGCGGGAATGTTCTGTGTTCGGCCTGTACGGGTGCTCTTGTAGGCAGTCGGCAGTCGCCTTTCAGTCGAGGATGTCGAAGCAACCAGCCCTCGCCTGCGGTACGCCAGATCGTGTTCTGGCAGTCAAGAAGACAGTTTTGGTAATGTATGTCCGCAGCACCGGCAGATAGGAATTTTCCTAGGTGATAATCAGAGCTCAGCAGAGCGCGCCTGTTCGTCTTTTTCTAACTTTGTTCTGTCTTGAGTAGCAGCAATTACTGTTGGATTAGCTGTGTGACTCTCTTGAGATTTGAGTGACAAGGAATTGGCTCCACATACCACCTCGTCTTAATCCTCACGATCTAGTTTAGGGACAACTTCACCTTTATAGTGTTTGTATGAATCTCCAAATTTGAGCCAATTTGATGTATTATATTTCCTGTGTTTCTTTTACTATTCTGTGTTTAGTCTTAATAAATCATATTGTTATTTTGGACAGAACTTTCATTCTGTTAATCGATAGAGCAACCCTATCATTCCTCACTATGCTAATGAAACCTTTGTTTATTTAACTTATTTATCAAATTAAATTATTGCAGGTGCCAAACTCTCTTCTACTCCACTGGCAGGGTTGATTAGAGTCAGTTCGCGTATTTTTTTAATCCTTGTGCAACAGCAAAAGTTGGAGTTAGAATAGGGGGGGCTTAGAGCATGATTTACATATGTGGATTCTAGTAGAATTTAGTGATAAATACACTGCTAGCCCCGGCACCTCGCACGGCTTCCTCTTTCATTTCTTCCCCCCAATCCATATTCACCTACTATGTTTCCTTCTCTCCCTTTTCCTACTGACGAATTCCAGTCACCCATGACTATTAAATTTTCGTCTCCCTTCACTACCTGAATAATTTCTTTTATCTCGTCATACATTTCATCAATTTCTTCATCATCTGCAGAGCTAGTTGGCATATAAACTTGTACTACTGTAGTAGGCATGGGCTTTGTGTCTATCTTGGCCACAACAATGCGTTCACTATGCTGTTTGTAGTAGCTAACCCGCACTTCTATTTTTTTATTCATTATTAAACCTACTCCTGCATTACCCCTATTTGATTTTGTATTTATAACCCTGTAATCACCTGACCAAAAGTCTTGTTCCTCCTGCCACCGAACTTCACTAATTCCCACTATATCTAACTTTAACCTATCCACTTCCCTTTTTAAATTTTCTAACCTACCTGCCCGATTAAGGGATCTGACATTCCACGCTCCGATCCGTAGAACGCCAGTTTTCTTTCTCCTGACAACGACGTCCTCTTGAGTAGTCCCCGCCCGGAGATCCGAATGGGGGACTATTTTACCTCCGGAATATTTTACCGAAGAGGACGCCATCATCATTTAATCATACAGTAAAGCTGCAACTTTACTGTATGATTATTATGAATGCGCAATCTAATATCAATAACGCTAAATGACTGGCATCATCTACGTACCAAACACTAGAAGATGCTACTTTCAACGGTGTTGTGGAACTTGACTGGAAATAAAGTAACCTGATCACAGCTGTTTTGCTTTATAGCCCTAATAAGCTGAAGCAATTTGCGATATCACCATATGTACTGAGTCCGGTGCGTCGAAGTGATGGTTCTCGTACACAGTCACAAGGACGGAGTTCAGATAACGTCTCAATGTAAGTATAGATAGAAGAAGTGCTCTCAGTTACTGAATACTGCGTACTCAAGGACGACTTCCAACCCCGAGGTGAAGTCCAGAATTGTATGGGTTCGCAACGGTACAGTGCCTAACGGTTCTAACTATAAACTCTCCTGAGAGCAAAAACATCAAGTCCATCTCTGCCATTAAAGCTGATACCGTGGGACCATCACACGTGGGCGCTCAGAACGGAAGACTGCGTCTCTGCACCACTGGCTTTCCAGCAAGACTCAGCTCCCCTCCCTCGTAATTCCGAAAACTAATCATATTCCCGAAACCACGAAATGTTCTCCATCTCTACAGATTCTTCCAAATGCCGACGAACCATATTTTAGTCTTTTGTCGCCCAGCGCGGAAAGTTTGCGAGGAAAATCCTATACTCGTACAATGGTATGCTTCTGAGAAAAAATTCTTGGAAATAACCGAGCCTGCGTGGTTTCCGAGGTGCCGCTTCTTCGTTCCTCTCACCTGCATCCAAGATCTGCAGAGATCATGGTTATCCTTCCGGTCCTGCTACAACAGCGGCCAGCCATTTCCCTATTGTGCTCCAGAGCTCAGGTGCCACGACGTCCGTCTACCTACTTCCTGTTTTAAAGCAGGACCAAGACCTGTGCGGGCCTTCCACCCAGAATTTGAGATCTGCCTGCCGTTTCATCTCCACTGGCGTTCCAACCTCTACTAGTATAGGCAATCATTCATTACGGCGTTCTGATAATTAAGGCACTCAGTCACTTTTCATGCAATAAGCGTTAACAATTATTTACAAGGTGTACGTGACAATGTCAGTCTCCTTTAAATATTCATATACACGATGTACAACCTATCACATGATACCTAATTGTGTTTGTAAATCACGCAAAGTAAGTGGTTGAGTGAAATTTCCTGGCAGATTAAAACTAAGTGCTGGACCGAGACTCGAACTCGGGACCTTTGCCTTTCGCGGGCAATTGCTCTACCAAGCTCGACTCACGCCCCGTCTCTCACAGCTTTACTTCTGCCAGTATCTCGTCACCTACCGTCCAAACTTCACAGAAGCTGTCTTTCGTATCAGCGCACACTCCGCTGCTGAGTGGAAATCTCATTCTATGTGGATGAGTGCTTGTAAAGTGCATGATTATAGCCACCTTACAATACAATATGTACAACAGGGAATAATAAGAATGGATGGCCAAGAACGAAGTGCTCATATTAAAAAGAGTGTAAGACAAGAATGTAGCCGTTCGCCCCTACTATTCAATCTGTACATCGAGGAAGCACCGATGGAAATAAAAGAGTGGTTCAGGAGTGAAATTAAAGTTGAAGGTGAAAGGATATCAATGATACGATTCGCTGATGACATTGCTATCCTGGGTGGCCGAACGGTTCTAGGCACTACAGTCTGGAACCGCGCGACCGCTACGGTCGCAGGTTGGAATTCTGCCTCGGGCATGGATGTGTGTGATGTCCTTAGGTTAGTTAGGTTTGAATAGTTGTAAGTTCTAGGGGACTGATGACCTTAGAAGTTAAGTCCCATAGTGCTCAGAGCCATTGTTATCCTGAGTGAAAGTGAAGAAGAATTTCATCATATGCTGAACCTAATGAACAGTCTAATGAGTACAGATTATGGATTGAGAGTAAATCGAAAAAAGACGAAGGTAATGAGAAGCAGTTGAAATGAGAACAGCGAGAAACGTAACATCAGAATTGTTGGTCACAGAGTAGAAGAAGTAACTCTGCTATCTAGGCAGTAAAATAACCAACGACGGACGCAGCAAGGAGGACATCAAAAGCAGACTAGCTATGGCAAAAAGAGTACTCCTGGCCTGGAGAAGTGTACTAATCTGAAATATCAGCCTTAATTTGGGGTAAAAATTTCTGAAAATGTACGTTTGGAGCACTGCGTTGTTGGTAGTGAAACATGGAATGTAGGAAAACCGAAAGAGATGAGAATCGATGCAAGTGAGATGTGGTGCTATAGACGAATGTTGAGGGTTAGGTGGACTTACAAGGTAAGGAATGAGGAGTTCTGCACAGAGTAGGGAAGAAGTATGTGGAAAACACTGACCAGGAGAAGGCACGGGATGATATAACATCTGTTAAGACATTAGGGTATGACTTACATGGTACTAGAGGGTGCTGTAGAGGGCAAAAACTGTAGAGGAAGACAGAGATTAGAATGTATCCAGCAACTAATTGAGGACATAGGTTGCAAGTGATACTCTGAGATGAAGAGGTTAGAGGTTAGCACAGGAGAGGAATTCGTGGCGGGCTGCATCATACCAGTCAGAACACTTATGACCAAAATAAAAGCATAGAAACAACTTTTATCAAATGCAAATGATTTTGTTTACACTAACACTATTACTCTATCAGAAATGTTTCGTTTATTGTAACATGATATGTGTGGTTCAACCACGTGACCCATTAGCAAATTCATACCAATGGAGGAGAGAAAATTACATCACTTTCAACATTTACTGTACCTAACACGTGGAAGCTATTAAAGATAGTGGAAATTGAAGGGAAAGGTAAGAACTCGCTTCCTTCTGGTACTGTAACTGATGTCGACTGTCAATACTGTAGTATTTGTACTATTTAACGTTATTGACTTCAGACGTCTTTAAATATGTTCTGATTATGTACCCTTGAATAATAAGACATATTTTTGCAAATGCTTTTTTTTCAAACATATGTTACATTACGTTGTGTATGTAGCACATGCGTCTGACAAAGATCCTGAGCCAGATTCAGCGGCTTGCCCTGATCCAGGGGAAGCCTCTCAGACTGCAAGCTTTGGAGAGGCACAGAGGGTGGGACTGCTGGTAGTTTGGAGCTCCAACGTTAGTTGCATAATGATGCACCTCACGGACATGGCTGCCGAGGTGGGGAAGAAATCAGTTGAGCACTCTGTGAGGGCACGTTGCAGGGAGAACACATTCGGAATCACGAGCCTTTTTGCGAAACCGGCCTATGGCGTGTAAATGGGCTCTACTGTAGGTGTCAAAAGAGGACAGATGGCTACGAGATCGACTTAGACTTCACTGACAAGAGTGTCAGTGAAGAGCGTGTCTGCTAGCATTTGCAAAGCGTCGATTTCGCCGTTGGGATCGAGTTAAGTAGTTTCTCTGTAAGGTGACTGACAATTCTTTACTTCTCTGTCTGTATACGTAAGTTCAGTATCTGTTCCTATCTCATGAGCAAACAGGAAATTCGACTCCTATTCTGTGTCACACTGAAGTACTTTCAGCTCTGAGAGTTTGCAGAGAATATATTAAGTCCATTTTATAGATAGAATGTAGCGGTACGTAACGTACATCCTCTTCACGGCGACCAACGGCACCGAGGAGATCAGTAGTGTAGTCAGTGATATATGAATCGTGGCTCAGCAGGTACAGAAACAATCACCGTAAGAAGTTTTCGACAGTATTCAGCCACTGTTATACAATATTTTCCGAAAGAGTTAGCCGTCATACGGCCAACGGCTTTGTCGGAGTGGTAACACTGGTTCCCGTCGGATAACCGAAGTTACGCCTGTCGGGCTGTGCTAGCACTTGGATGGGTGACCATTCGGTCAGCAGAGCGCTGTTGGTAAGCGAGATACACTTAGCCCTTGTGAGCCAAACCGTATGTCAAACCGTGATTGAGAAGTAGCGGCTCGTGACATACGGCCGGGAGAACAAGTGCTGACCACGTGCCCCTTCATATCGAGTGTTTTTTTTTAATGAACAAATCGCCAAATATTTTAGTTCACCGCACTCTTTATCTTCTTTGGAGTAGCGATAATAAACTTCATTTTTCTTATCTGGGAGCTGTATAATCAGATCTGTCTTGGTGCTTGTTCCTTCTACTAATTATACAAATAGTGCAGTGAGGCGTACTTTCTGTAACTGATCTTCGAAGACCGTCGAAAATTTCTGTTTCACACTATATGACGAACTAGATGCTTTTGGTAGGACGTCCATTGTTTTGAAAATATATTTATTTGTGGGTGGCGCTAACGAAAGTACTGAAGTGATAAGAATTTTTTAAATCACCAACAGAAACATTTGGTTCCGAATTACTTAATTTCAGTTGAACATCAATCTAAAAGTTATCGTTTCATGAATGGTCATTTTCTGAAAATACGTTTTCCAAAGGTTTACGTTTGTCAGCTCACCTTCGTTTTCTACCTTAGCCGGCTTCTCAAAGCAGGTAGAGAGTAACAGCATGCTACCTCTTTAGTATCAAAAATATATGCAGTTAGCATTTCTGTCACATGTTAAACGCCAAGAGAACCCGTGGACTTGTAATTAACAAAATAGCTTTCCCATTTGTGCTTTTATTCCTCAGGTAGACAATGTAAGACGTGGAACAAAGTTCGCTCAACCTTGGTTCATATTCAGTAATTTAGAAATGTATGTTTCTCCAATTGGTTGTAAATTATAGAAATTGCTCGGAAATGTTCGGAAAAGTTTTGTTATTACCAGAGTATTTATTGTTGTAGTTTGTAGTTCTTTAATGATAGGTTTTATAGAACATTTTATCAGTATATCAATTTGTGCATATTGAATACTAATCAAGTTTTCAAAAATCTGTGACTTATGATACTGGAAAACACACTGAAGATTTCAGTATGTACACATTGTTACTTAAATGTGTTTTAAAGTATTTAAAGTTTACAATGGTTTGAAGCAGTTTTGATGGAGATTGGTGTGAAAAAAATCATAAACACACGAGAAAGGAAAACTGGGCTGCACAGAATGATGGAAGTGAAAGTGTCACAACGTCAGGTTCAAATTGTAGCATACGTGGAGAAGATCTAGGTGTGTAGGTCAAATGAGTCCTTCCTGCTACTGCAACATTGTATTTCTTTATCTGCTGACTCATTGTTTTCATGGAAATGGATAGAAGCTGTGACAATATGTTTCAAATGGGAAAACATATAAAAGGCTGGCTCTTCCTCGAACACTATGTAATATTGATTCAGGATGTCTGCTTATTGCCGTTTTTGTTTTGTAAGGTGCTCTGGCTCACTTAACGTCTGTTCTGGAGCTCATGCAGGATTACTTGGTCGGTGCACAGAAACACACTCTTTTTCTCAGTACTGAGCGAGTACACATCTCTAACCCAAAAGGATAGCCACCGGAGTCGCTTATCGCCGACACAACTGTGAGCTTTGTAGTTATGACCAGAACAGTCTCGGCTACAGTGTGAGAACAGGCGAGCACAAACCTATTTCAGAGGAGCCTGTCTCAAACGATTTTAAAGGACCTGTTTGGTAAAAGAATTGATTCTCGCCATCTCATTGCCTAATTCATCAGCTTCATGATGATCTGCCCAACATTTCGTTAACTATCATAGCGTTTGTAATATTTCTGTGCTAAATTCGAATACTTTGCTGTGAAAAATAGGGGTCGTCATGAGTTTGTGTTTGTATTGTAGTCCATATACTGTCGTGTTCAGAATGGAACTAACATATTGGTTTTTTCTTTAAGCTTGAGACGAAATCTATAACTTGATACAAGTTCAGTATCTTTCACCAATGTTTAATACATGGATAGCATGCAGTGCACTCATTTTCAGTCGTCTGCAAAAATTAGAGTGGAAATGAAATATTCATATTATCCTTTAGATCTCACAAAATGTAAAATGTACCGAAACGAATTTTTCTCAAATGATAGCATGCAAGGCAGAGAGTATTTCGACATGAAGCCAACATGTGAAACTTTTTTATATACTGGAATACAGGTTTGTTTTCGGCGAAATAATGTAATTCCTCGAAGGGCTGGTAAAACGGGAATTAATACAGATTTTGTAACACCATAAACGAAAGAATTAAATTTTTATACCAAGCATGAGGTTTTCATAAGTTACTGACGTTCACTTGTCCTTAGCAGATTGATTAATAGTATAATTTTTCAGGATTATGACAAGATTACAGCTACATTAGCGTCTTAGTGAGATGAAATTATGTGAACACCACTGTGTTTTGCGGTGCAAAGTTTTGCGATTCAGCCCGTATATATATTTATATCTGTTGTAGTTACTGAATATCAAGCCATTTTTTTAATGAATGATTGTTGACATAACATCAAATCTCCTGTTCCCTGATTCCGTATTACTGAATGGAAAGATAAAAATTGATTATAATGGATTTGCATTATCGGCCCGTTAGGGAAGTGCATCCTGGCTGCAGGTGAGAGCTGTCACGCCCATAAACAGAGGCCACAGCTAATGCTAGATGGCGACCGCGAGCATCTGTACGGAGTCTAGCCAAAAAAAGAAGAATGAGAGGTTCATCTAGACCAGGGCCGGCCAAATGCTGCACAATGTGCAGACGTGCGGAAGTGCTGCACAAATACGCACGTGTGCGACAGCGACATCTGTTATTAGACACGTGTCCTAAATCAACGGCGGCGGCTCCACTTCCCTGTTTATGTGGTACAAGCAGGAGCGCAACATTCCCAGTCTCGTTTACCCCTGGTGACCGTAACCTTAACAAAGAAATACTAAGAAATGGCAGGTACCACGAAAAAGCAAAGAACGGGAGATCTATGTTCTCAGTCGTTTAAAAATGACTGGGAAATGCAATTATTTTTTGTAGCCCTTGGCGAAAACTCACAGTGTTTGCTGTGCCGCCGAATAATAGGCGGCCAGCGTAAGTTTTCAATTGAAAGACACTACAATACATATCACAAAGACGAGTGTAGTGCATTCAACAGTGAAGAACAGCAAGCAAAATTAAATGTCCTTAAGAAGATGGATGAGACACATCAACTCGATTTTACTGTACGTCAAAGTAACTGATATTTGTTGAACTCTTAGTTTCTTCTGTTACATTTATGTCTATTTTACTGTACGCTGTACAATGTACTGTTTTCAATTTTTCAGAATGACAACCACACTAAATCTTCACTGCGAGCAAGTTTTAAAATCGCATTAAGAATTGCACTATCTGGGAAACCCTTTTCCGAAGGGGAGTTTGTGCAAGGGTGTCTGATTGATGCTGCAGAATTTGTGTGTCCACTAACGTTGGCAGGTTTCAAGAAATCAGTCTATCCAAACAAACAGTGACAAGACGTATCAGAGCTATGGCTGGCGATGTGCACAGACAGCTAATAAATAAGGCCAAAGACTTTGTTGCTTTTTCTGTTGCGCTCGATGAAGCAACAGATCTTACAGATACAGCCCTGGTTGTGATATACATACGAGGTGTCGATAACGCACTTTGTGTAACAGAGGACGTTTTGGACTTCGTACCTTTGAAAGGGACTACTACAGGTGCGGCCTTACTCCAAGCTGTCGAGCAAGCCATTGATGGTGTCAGTATGGACTGGAATCGGTTAGTCTCAGTGACCACAGATGGAGGACCATCAATGCAAGGCCATCAGAGAGGACTCATAGCACGGATGCGCAAAAAGTTAGGGCGCACAGACGAGACGTTGTATGGCATTCACTGCGTTCTGCATCGAGAGGCGCTTTGTGCAAAATCACTAACGTTAGCAAACATCATGCAAATTGTTGTGCGTACTGTAAACTATCTGAAGACACATGGGCTTACGCATCGCCAGTTTCGCGGTTCTTGGAGGAATTAGGAGCGGAGTACGGCGACATACCTTACTATAACGAAGTACGCTCGCTCAGTCGAGGTAGAATGCTGAAAATATTTTTTTATTTACGTTTTGTCATAGTAACATTCTTACATGAGAAGGGAAAAAGAGAACCTATGTTGGAAGACCCGTGTTGGATATCAGACCTTGCATTTCTCATGGACATTACGTCTCACGTCAACAGCCTGAACGTCAGTTTGCAAGATGAAAATAATTTAATTTTTGAGATGTTGGAAAAAGTAAATGCCTTTGAAAGGAAGCTTGCGCTTTGAGAGAGCCAGCTATTGACAGAAAACACTGCACATTTCCCAACTCTTGGACTAGTCCATGAAAGTGCTATATTTCAAGAATACGTGTCAATAATTGTAAAAATTAAGGAACAATTTCGAGCACGATTTGCAGATGTTACGAGTTTGTCTCCTGTCATTCGCCTCTTTGCAGCTAGGATGGACGATGGGGAGTCTGGCCAAGAGAAGTAGAATGAGAGGCTCACCCGGACAGTTACATGAAGAAGGCGAGTGTCAGTAGGTGACCGAGATCGACATCAAGAGAGTGCGCAAGAGATGTAAAATGAAATGCCCACCTGTACTGTTACGTAACGAAGACATGTGGCAGTAGGTGAGTGGTATCGACAGTGGGAAGTCCGGTGAAGAGACATAGATTGACAAGGTCGTCAGGACAATGATATGAGGAAGATGCATTCGAATAGGTGACTGGGAGTGACAGTGGTGAGTCTGTCAGAGAGAAGCTGAACAGGAGGCTCATCTAGCCAGCACATAAGGAAGGCGCTTGGCTGTAGGTAACTGGCAGCGGAAGTGGTGAGTCTGGCAGAGAGAAGCAGGACTTGAGGCTCACCTGGACAGCGACGCAAAGAAGCCGCATTGCAGCAGGTGACTGGGAGCAGCAGTGCGCACACTGGCCAAGAGATGTAGGAGACTGGGAGCGACGGTGGGACGTCTGGCTGAATGAATAGAAGGAGAATCTCACCTGTACAGTGACATCATTCCTAAGTATTTGTCTTGTAGTGTTCTTCATTTAGCAGTTGGTAACTATACACTTTGGCTTTGGGGGCTATAGATTTAAATTAGTTGATTCATTTGGAATTGTAATTTAAATGTGCATTAACGAATGATGTTGTATTCCCATTTGCCAAAGTCTTCCTTGTCCTTCCTTGTAGAATCATTTTGAGGTGACCCATACGGATCAGTAACGGATTGTCCTCAGTTCCAAAATTCATTATTTTCTATTTCGGTTCCGATTATTCCCTGCGATCACGTCGAAGTGAGGTAAACGACAATACTTGTAAGTGGACTGCTAGTCTACAACCAAGCCGCATCCAATCTCACTGAGCATTTTCATAAGTTTGTAGAGGATGATGGTGGTTCAGTAAGATACAATTACGTATAAGAAGTTAATACAATAAGGTACTATTAATATAATTGGATTGAATTACATCTTAAATGAGTTGTTAGTTACTTCTGAATGTATGTACAGCTACAGACAGCAGCAGCAGCAGCAGACGTAGCCTCTGACGAGATTCATATATGTTTTCATGACTCCGTATTACCTCGAAAGCATGTCTGAACGCGTCGATCTCTACCATTAGGACATAGATAACTTTGCTCTACTGCCAGCTATAAAGCGATCAGCATATCACGCATATCTTGGGCTATTTCGTAGAATAAACCACATAAATTTGTGTGGCATTGTGTCCCACTCACGCTGAGTGCCAGACAGTGAAACATACTTTACCTTAAGCAGCAGAGAATATTCAAGTGAGGTACTCACAAAGAAGAAACAAGGGGTCGCTTCCTTCAGACAGCTTTCAAATACGGACTCTGATTTGCGTCTACTATGCGCCCTTGACATAACAGCTCACCAATTGAAGATGACCGATCCAGGAGCCAAGTGCTTATCAGGTACCGTCAGCTCTAATGCATTACATTTTCGCCAGTTACATATACCGTCGAGTATTGGTACTTTTCGTGATTCTTTCGAAAAAAGGTCTAAACTGATGAAATAAGAGGTGGTGTGGTGGGTTACATGTAGGTGCAGTAAGGAGAGGAGCAGAGTAGCAGTAGCATTGGTAGTAGTAGTAAGCTGTAACAGTATTAATAGTGTTGTTCAAAATGTGTGAAATCTTATGGGACTTAACTGCTAAGGTCATCAGTCCCTAAGCTTACACACTACTTAACTTAAATTATCCTAAGGACAAACACACACACACCCATGCCGGGACCAGCCGCACAGTCCATGACTGCAGCGCCCTAGACCGCTCGGCTAATCCCACGAGGCAGTGTTGTTCAGACATGGGTCGCTGTTACAAGGATTTTCGACAGACCATGCAACTGCAGTTTAAGAAAAAAATAAAATAAACGTAATTCATGTGTACAGCGATTTACACACACATAGATGTTTAGTTTACCTCATAGTAAAAACTATTTTGAATTTTCTTGAAAAAACAGGGCGCTATTTTGGAAAACCAAAATCAGAATGGATAGATGGTGAAAAGAGCTTCCCTCCTTCCGAGAATAAGACAGGTCAATTTAAAACAAGTCTACCGCCTTCGATACATCGCTTTAGAAAGAAGCAATTCCTCATAGCAGATCACGCCATACAATACACACACGGTATATCATAATGTAGCAATACGCACTCAGCTGACATGAGGATCATGGCGATAATTTTTAGTTAGCATTTTGCGTGCAATAACTTCCTATATGCATAACTGAGTCAGCATGCCACTATAATGTGTAAAATGACGAATTCATCAAGTAAATAAGATGTTAGGATTATCTTTTGCAGAACCTTAAAATAAGATTTTGTAGAAAAGCGAAACAAGAAAAGGGAGTGAAATAAGCGATATCTTTTAAAATAATTATTATTTACTTGTGTTAAATTTTTGTTCCAAAGCTCTTCTCTGAGTTATCTAAATTATTCTTCACTCCAAGTACAGTCTTGTGTAACAGGTACTTTTTTATTTAGTTCCATCTGATAAAGTTTTTAATATCCTTGGGTAAGTTATCGTACAATTTTATTTCTTTGCGGCAAATGCTGTTTTCAAATTTGTGTTTATTCTGTCTTGATAAATGTAGTCTGAGTCAAAATCCTATTTTATGGTCATTGATATGGCTGTTAATCCTTTCATTAGAACGGTTTTTTAAATGTACTTACAAATGTCGTTTAAACCCTCTTTGTTGTCAGCAGATATTTACAATGAGGTAAATTGTTATTTTGATGTACATTCTTGTAGCTCTTTCCTGTAGTTTAGAAACCATTTTCGTATTTTGCGCATTTATTCCCCAAACAAATCTGGAGTGTTTAGAATTCAGGTTACTTAGTAACTAAAGGACACTGGTTTTTACAAACTGAAAGCAGGACTCTAACAAGATGAAATTGCTGATGGCATTCCGTTTTTAATTATCTATGTCTATTCACGCCATTTCAGCTGAAAATCAGTATAATTCATAGCAACTGTTACACAGTTCATAGAGCTACCGTTATCCTTCACACATTCGTATTCCATTGTGGCTACCCTGAGTTAGATTTTCCATAGTTTCTTTAAATGCGCAAAAGCGAATGTGTTTATGAATCACTTAAATAGCAAATCATCGATTTCCTTCCACACTCTCCTATGTGACCTAATAGTCTCTCTCTACTTGGATAGAGATATCTGGATTTTTAAAAATTCAAGTAGTGGAATATCGGCAGAGCTATCATTGTTTCAGGAATGTAGAATCGATTTCTGTTCAGGAGCCCAGTTGAGGTTCTCACTCAGGGACTCTATCGGTTCTATGGTAATGTCGAATGTTAGATTCTCAACCTGTAATATAGGTTAAATTGCACGTAGTTGTATCATTAAGACGATGAAATCTCGAAGTTTTAGGTGAAATCCAGATTTTTCTAGTTCAAGCTACTAAAAGATATCACATATCACATATTGGAAAAAAGGAGTAGTGATAAAAGTAAACTATTAAGGTTTTGGAGCTATATTCGAGGTTTCACCCGTCTACCTGTCTTGATTAAAGGAGACTCTCTTACATACTATTATAAAACAAAATGAGATCGAATGTCACGAGGTGAAGACACTAATTTTCAGCTGCATGTGGAACTTACATTGCAGAAGAGGTGGAAACGGGAAATATTACGTGAGCTGCAACGATAGTTAAAGCTGCTGTGAAACAGTATGAACAAAATAGCTAGCAAGGAAACTCTTCGGTCGAAACCCACTACCTCTTACATGATGTATACAGATCAGTAGTACACATTCCACACATAGCAAATCCTTATTAGATACTATGTGAGTACTCAAACCACAGGACAGTAAAAGGGAGCTGCTTTAATTTACCTAGTTTCGGCCGTAAAAACGACGCACTAGCAACCAGTAACAGAACAAGGCTTACGGAAAATAACGAACACTTTTTCCAGCCAACAGTTTCGAATGAACAGTCTGAGACTACATGCGCTGTAGATATATGCGCATCAAAAAACTTTTACATCGACTCGGTTAAGAGAGTTTCGGAACTTGTATAAAAAATTGGAATAGAGATCAACATATGTCATTTTCGCCCTATTTATTGCTCATGAAAACTACACATTGAATGTTGTACCACCATACAGCGAGACCTTCAGAGATGGTGGTCCAGATTACTGTACACACCGGTACCTCTACTACCGAGTAGCACGTCCTCTTGCATTGATGCATGTCTGTTTTCGTCGTGACATACTATCCACAAGTTCATCAAGGCATTATTGGCCCAGATTGTCCAAATCCTCAACGGCTATTCGGTGTAGATCCCTCAGACCTTTCCAATCCAACCGAGGCATGCTCGATAGGCTTAATGCCTGCTGAACATGCTGGCCACTCTAGTCGAACGATGTCGTTATCCTGAAGAAAGTCTTTCACAAGATATACACGATGGGGACTCGAATTGTCGTCCATGAAGACGAATGCCTCACCAATACGCTACCGATACGGTTGCACTATCGGTCGGAGGATGGCATTCACGTATCGTACAGCCGTTACGACGCCCTCCATGACCACCAGCGGCATACGTCAGCCCCACATGATGCCACCCCAAGGGGGCCTCCACCTTATTGCACTCGCTAAACAATGTGCCTAAGGCTTTCAGACGGGCTGGGTTGCCTCCAAACATATCTCGGACGATTGCCTGGTTGAAGGCATATGCGACATTCAATGGTAAAGAGAACGTGATGCCAATCTTGAGCGGTCCATTTGGCATGTTGTAAGGTCCTCCTGTAACTTGCTGCATAGTGTCGTGGTTGCAAAGATGGACCTCGCATGAACGTCGGGAGTGAATTTGCGCATCATGCAGCTTATCGTGCACAGTTTTAGTCGTAACACGACGTCCTGTGGCTGCACGAAAAGCATTATTCAAGATGGTGGCGCTACTGTCAGCGTTTTTCAGAGCCACATTCCGTACGTAGCGGTTATCCACTACAGTAGTAGCCCTCGGACAACCTGAGCGATTCATGTCAACGACAGTTCCTGTCTCTCTACATCTCCTCCATGTCCGAACAACATCGCTTTGGTTCACCCCGATACACCTGGACATTTCCCTTGTTGAGAGCCCTTCCTGTCACAAAGTAACAATGTGGACTCGATCGAACTGCGGTGTTGACCATCTAGACATGGTTGAACTACAGACAACACGAGCCGTGTACCTCCTTCCTGGTGGAACGGCTGGAACTGGTCGGCTGTCGAAACCCCTCCGTCTAATAGGCGCTGCTTATGCATGGTTGTTTACATCTTTGGGCAGGTTTAGTGACATCTCTGAACAGTCAAATGGACTGTGTCTGTAATAAAATGTCAACAGTCAATGTCTACCTTCAGGAGTTCTGGGAACCGGTGTGATGCAAAACATTTTTTTGGATGTGTGTATTTTGATTCACCGAGCACAAAACAAGTCTACCTTATTGACTGCCATCGAGGAAGCACAGATTTTTTTAATTGTGATGTCAGTGTTAGAACAGTGGTCTCCAAGTAACAGCGTTATTTGTACCTGGCACATCAGACTCAAGTGGCTTCGCAACAGAAGACAACGAAGTCGAAATATCGAAATTTAAGTTCAAATATGCATGAGAAACGCAGGTTCACTAACGCCGCAAAACTGACATCAGGCTGACGTATTGGAAAAGAATTGCATTACTCGGTGAGTGGCAGTCGAAAAGCCCTGATGGAATTTCTATTGGATTTTAAGTAGAACACGTCGCCGAATTAGCGCCTTTGTTAGCTCATATTTACTGAAAATAACACGTACAGCGAGAGATTCACATCACCAGAAAATATCACATGAGGGGATAAAAGGGAATAAAAGGGAATAAAGAGAATAAAAGATAGATATCTGAAACGTGCTATTTTCTACTATTCTAATCTCGAACGTAATGCCTTGACTCGAAAAAGAAACTTCTATCAACAAATCGGCACAGGTTCGGGGATGTATCACTCTTATGAATCTCAGCTCTCTTCTTGATTACTTTCCAACAGTAGACGAATGGGGAACAACTAGGCACCTCGTACTTAGGTTTCCTCAAACCGCTGTGCATTGTAACGCTCCGTTTACTAATAATGACGGTAATGTCCCTTCCAGAAGCGTCTTACTTTAGTGATTGTCGCAAAGAGCTGTTGTTAGAACCAATATGTTAGTGTGGATATAATATAATTCTACTGTAATAAAAGTAAGCATAAATCATAAAGGTATTCTGAATACACTACATCATTTAACAGACAAAAATTTCAGAGAGAGTGGAATAAACTGGAACCATAATTAATTAGACGACAAAAACAGGGGAAAAGCACTAGAAAAATCACTCAACTTTGTGTTAGTAGACATCTGCTAAAACACTCACAAATGATGTTTTCAGGAACTCTACAGGGAAAATCTCGAGTAGTCGGATAAAAATCGCAACTAATAAACGGTATATAGACGATACTGCGTTTGAAACGTAAGTACAGGCAAAGAAATTAGCAAAGGTAAGGAAATACTGAAGAAATTTTTTTACATGCTGAAGAAAAAAGTCATTAATGAATGGGAAGCCACAAGTCACCATCGAAAATTACAAACGCTAAACGCTACAGAGGTGAAGGTCCAAAGAGGGGAGTGAAATTGTATTCGAAGGAAGGAGACTAAATCTACAAACAAGCAAATGAATCTAAAGCAGTACTTCAGGAAAATAAGATAATGCGAAAGTGATACGCTGCCTTCAAACAAACTGGAACGGAAAAAGCTGAAGACATTTAAATACAAGATCTACAGATTACCTATATCTAGTGAAAATAAGAACTAGAATAGGCTATAAAAATAGGTGATACTTTTACTAGAAACGGATTACAAGATAGTGAAACTTCTGCTGCAGCTTCAAGGAACTTAAATCCCTGAAAGAAGGGGGCTGCAAATTTTAGAGGTTATCACATAATGGAATTTACTGTAAAACATAATGAGAGTGCAGAAGGCACGTCAAGATCAACTCAGGTTAGGTGAGAGGGACTAAAGATACCCCAAAAGAAAATATGTGAGAACGTTCCGTTCCCGAAGCCTCTTTGATGCCATACACATCTGTTATTGCACATATGTGAACCTATATTGTGTGTGAATGTGCCCCAGCTTTTTTGTAACTGTATTTACCTGGAATGCTTCGTGTCGCTTCACATTCTTTTGAAGGACAGTACTGCCCGCTGAAAGCTTTTCTCTTATCTTGCCAATTTACATCAGATTTAAAGTGCGTCACTGGACGATTTCTAGTGATGGACTAGATTGGAATATCACGTTAGTGCTGTCACAGGGCTCGTTGGTCTAGGGGTATGATTCATGTACATAAATTACAAGGAAATTATTCGACTGTATATTTACGGCACATTAATATAATCAGCGTACAAAAATACAGAACGATACACTTGGGCCAAAAGCCAAATAATGTCTCAAAGAAATCGGTCTGTCTTTGCAAAGAGACGATGATTTCTTTTATTCTGCAGTTCCTTTGTCGATTGTTAGTGACTGTGTGATTGATGTGATCAACATAAAGAATTACGAAAGAGTCTCATTACTATTTCTCCCGTGTATTCCTTTCCCATCAGGGGCTTCAATAATTTTGACGCATCAGACAAGTGATTTTAGTCTACCGCTTAACAGATTATATACGAAAACCCATAAAGTAGCTCCAGCGCTCGCAGGAAGTCAATAACGAAATAGTCCCCCTCCGTAACTCTTCTACAAAACTTTCCCGTGAAACATTAATGCAAGATAACAAGAAGGAAGTTCCTGCTCTAACTTATAAAAGCTTTCACGAAGCTAGGAGGCAGGGTCCATTCATTCTCCATACATTCCGAACTTTCACGCCGAGTTAAGAAGTAAACCACTCACCTTCCCTTATTGAATACAAGCCGATGAAAAATAAGAACATGTTAACCGCCAAGGCAGTCTTCATTTTACAGGTGATGGCAATGAAATGAGTCAACACGAACGATGGATATACCGTATTCAAAAACTGTATACAAATGACCTCAACAAATCATAATGAACAGGATAAATGGTGTTATAGACACTGCGTATGACGTTCTGCTGATGTAGTCAGAGAAAAAGAGAAAGACTTTTTTGCTGTAGGATTGTGTGTCCGCGTTGATGCCAACACGTTCAGTTTTCAATTTCCCAAACTAGTTTCGAGAAAATACCGCAGTCTTTAGAAGCTGCTTCATTCTAAACCATGAAAATTAACACTTTTAGATTACACTACGAATTGTATGTTCCGTGGTTTTGTTTGCTTCTAGATAAACGTGCTGATAATCATGTTGCAAATTTTCCCTGTATAGCCACATCACTTCTCTGTCTTCGTTGTCGCCTTTCGGATTCCTTGAACTTTCTGTCTAATTCTTAATGACGTATAATTTTGTATTCATTTTTATTCTGATCATTTTCTTTTTAATTTTATTCTTGTGCAGACAATTACATCAGCTGATGCGTTGCCCACGATTCTTTGCAGTTGGTTTTAGCACACCAATATTTATCTCTCCATCTTGAGTTAACACTCTCTTTAGGGCTGTTGATTCCTCCTCAAATCGGCGCCCTATTTTAAAATTAAGTATCGTGTTATTTACGCCCTATTAGAATTCTGAACACCTACAGTATATTTATTCCAAAATGGTTCGTGCATCATCTTTTAACTCAATGATCGTTTCCGTCGGTTCTCCTGAACTTTTACCCTATGGTTCAGCCTTTTTTAAATTTTAATCAGACTCTAATTACATATCGGCTCCTGGGTACACCTTGTAATACAAAATTTGATTTTGGAGTCTGTGTCTCATCACTAGGCAACCCAGGTGTTACCTTGTTGAGCCGCCCGTCCCTTTATCAGGTATAACTCTTCCTCTTGAGATTGGTACTACCAACTCAGATCTATTGGAGACTTCATGGAGCCTTTTCTCTCACTTACTTTGCAGTATTCTCCTATAACTGTGCGTTCTATGGTCCTCCTAGTATTTTGTTCAAATTTCTCATGACTGTTACACTTTCGTCGTCATACATCAAATTTTTAGGTCAACTGATGACACAACCTACTCCGTCATGTTCTTCGTATGACGTTGAAAAACGTCTATGCACTGTAATTATTAGCTCTGGTTTCACTCTGCTTTCACTTCGAGACAGGTATTAATAATTTGGTCGATGAAAATTACGAACAATTCAGTCTTTTGTCTACTTTGCTATTCATAACGAATTCATGTTCTGATGCTCTTGATATTACCCAGCATTTGTTGGGCCAGATATCATTATCTCCATTCCATTTCACATTTCTGGCCCCTACTGCTTCCAGATTCCTGTTTATGTGCATTACGTATGCTTGATGCAATCTCTTCCATTAACTTCTCCGTCTGACGTTTTCCACTGGTGATATTTTGTTTGGGCTGTTTCCAGTCACCTCAGGTGTTAACTGAGTTACAGAAAGAATAAACAGACTCAGGTGACAAAGAAATTAACTGGTTTACTACTGGATATCTGTGTACAAATACACCTGCTTACGATTCTTGATCTTAAATGTGCCTTTGTTGTGCCTATCAACCGTACGTTAGGTCTTCCATTCTGTCTCTGGCCTCGACAGTGAGATGATAGGATGAGATGATAACTGAACTGAACTGTGCTTGTGCACTGTGTCCATGCCAACGAAGTCTCCGTCCTTACATTTTCCCATGGATGGAAGGCACTCGAACTAGTTGATGAAACGTTGTGTTGTTTGGTCGAGGAGAGAAGTCTCGAATATTCCTCTCACTACACCCACTTCAGGGAGAAGTAGTAGATGTTCGCTGCTTTTAGGTGCGGTTCAACACTAGTTACCACATACTGCAACTGCCCTCACCATTTTGTGGTAGGAAATGATAATTGAATCAAGATCCTGAGCTACCGACAAGCGTTGATACACATCAAAGGGGACAGTTGAAAATGTGTGCCGCGACCGGGTCTCGAACCCGAGATATCCTGCTTACATGACAGACGTTCTATCCATCTGAGCCACCGAGGGAACCGAGGATCGTGCGACTGAAGGAACGTATCTCTTGCACGCTCCCCGTGAGACCCACATTCCCAAATTAATGTCCACACACTACATTCGTAGTGCCCCTGCCCATTACACTCATTACTCAAGGCAGACTTTCTTACTGAGTCCCGTAAGAGTTCGGGCAGTACGTGTGCATCCGAACAGAAGAACAAGGTCAATGGCCGGTTAGCCTTAACTATACGAAGGTAGTATCTGTTCATTCGGACATTTTGCTATTTATGAATACCGAAGGAACGAGAGCTGCTCGGGATAGCCCCGAGGTCTTGGGACTCTTTTCGCGGTTCACGCGCCTTACCTCGTTGGAGGTTCGAGTCCTCCCTCGGACATGGGTGTGTGTCTTGCCCTTAGCGTAAGTTAGTTTATGTTACATTAATTAGCGTTTAAGCCTAGGGACCGATAATCACAGAAGTTTGGTCCCATAGAACCTTACCACCAATTTTCAATTTCCAAGAAATGAGTCACTTTGTAAACTGTGAATGGAACAAGGAACTCCAATTACTGAGTATTCTACGGACTGCTTATGAAATTACGTTGCCCCTTTGCAAGTTATATTTGTCAGTCAGTGCAGTAGTATTCGGTGCAATGAATTTTGAACGTTCTTGCAGCTCGCTGAATCTTGGTATTTCGCCAGCCTTGCTATTTCTGCCATGTCCTTAAGGAAAGTAACAAAAATTAGTAACTAGATTTGGTTTTGTTCCTTATGTCCATAATGTAATATCTTAACGCTGTATGTTGCTTGCTGAACACTGAGTAATTCTGCACTACAGTCAAATTGTCTTGCACTTGTATTTATTAAAAATAGCATTCCTTGCACAATTGCAATCGAATAACAGTGCCTTCCATTTAATTAATGTGTGCTTTAGTTGAAACGTACTCGTGTGTCCTTTTCATTTCCTCGTATGCTGTTGAGTTGCTTTGTTATTATGGATGTATCTAGGATAAAATTTTGCTAGTGAGGTATTCTCTAAATGCAGTAAGTCACCTTTTGTGCAGCATTGCCAAATTGTGATTATTTGATCTTTTGATTAAAAATGTTTATTTGATTAACTGTGTGTTTAACTGCCCTCCGTGTATGCTATTATATTTTTGAATTTCCTTCAGCACTGTTAAAAAGGTTCTCTGTTATTTTTTTATTAAAAATTATTGACAATTGCGTGCTACGCAGTTATCAAAAATCTTGTGCAACATTCTTGGCAATAAATTTATTCTCAGCAGTTGCGACTGCATTTCCTCTACCCTTATCAATGCTAGCAGGCATTTACATAACTGACTATACCAAGAAAAGCACAGGGTCTCGATAGTTGTTTACAACCAGTGTTGACCTTGCATACCGTTGTAAAGTTAGGTTGACAGGTACATCCTCAACATGGAAGCCCGTGACATTGTAGAAATTGAACATCTTGAACAGTAACGACTGGCCTATGAGTTGAAAATCCACTGATGTAATGTTTAGAGAAATATCACTGAAATGAATGAGTACTGGAAAAGTGTACTCAACTGTCGTATACAGATTACCACCCAGTCCATCGGCGAGGTGACTGATGCAGGTCCTGTTTGTCAGGAACCCCTCACCAGTCTACAGGCTAATTTAGAATTTTATCTGAGTAGTTCCCCATCGAGTGCTCAGTTACTTCGTGTTAATGCTCGTCTTGACGATATCGGTAATCGGATACGTGATATACGGCAGAATAGTGTTACTGAAGAAAATGTTTCTGTAGTCTAAAAATAAAATCTACAATACTTGATCATTGTGAGGTACTTGACGTTTCTATAATCCAGGAAATTGGTGCAGTGTTGGGGCTGGTAGCGAGGTTGAGATGCGGCAAAAATATAAGCGTTTGCCCAATTCTCTCATGGTATTCTTGCAGGGAATCTATGAATTAACCTTAAACACTTTCTGATATCTTGACTACACTGTTTATTTCTTACAAAGTCGTTTTACATGTTTCGACATTCCTTTACATGTTTCGACATTCCGTCATTTCAAAGGCAGTCAATCACATAAAATTGTTCATTAGACTCCATGTATCTTGTCAACATTCTCAATCAGGAGATAAGTGGAAGTTTGCACTTGTCTCATGACTGGGAACGTTAACAACACATAGTGTATGTAACAACTTTATATGAGTGACGCAACACTGCATTTGAAAATAACAGAACTTCGAAACGTGTAAGGCGATAACGGAAGCCGCTGGGTGGGAGAGTTCCCAAAATCAGCCCACATTGCAACAGGGGATCGAAGGAAAAGACTCGGACATCTTCAGGTGTTTTAGCTGTGATCAGCATGGTCAGTTTTCGCGTAATTCTAACACAAGCCGATCGTAGAATAGTTTCTGAGATCGGATAGGTGTGAGGCAATGGAAGGGGCCACCCAGTGGTCGCAATCATATCCGAGCAATAACTAAGTCTTCTTTACCCAGAGTTTGTCTAACTATTAATCATGTACCCATGGCAGCAATCTTTCATTCATGTCCCATCAGACATATTTGAAAATCAAGGACATATAAAATTCAATCCCCCCCATGAACCATGGACCTTGCCGTTGGTGGGGAGGCTTGCGTGCCTCAGCGATACAGATAGCCGTACCGTAGGTGCAACCACAACGGAGGGGTATCTGTTGAGAGGCCAGACAAACGTGTGGTTCCTGAAGAGGGGCAGCAGCCTTTTCAGTAGTTGCAAGGGCAACAGTCTGGATGATTGACTGATCTGGCCTTGTAACAATAACCAAAACGGCCTTGCTGTGCTGGTACTGCGAACGGCTGCAAGCAAGGGGAAACTACGGCCGTAATTTTTCCCGAGGGCATGCAGCTTTACTGTATGATTAAATGATGATGGCGTCCTCTTGGGAAAAATATTCCGGAGGTAAAATAGTCCCCCATTCGGATCTCCGGGCGGGGACTACTCAAGAGGATGTTGTTATCAGGAGAAAGAAAACTGGCGTTCTACGGATCGGAGCGTGGAATGTCAGATCCCTTAATCGGGCAGGTAGGTTAGAAAATTTAAAAAGGGAAATGGATAGGTTAAAGTTAGATATAGTGGGAATTAGTGAAGTTCGGTGGCAGGAGGAACAAGACTTCTGGTCAGGTGACTACAGGGTTATCAACACAAAGTCAAATAGGGGTAATGCAGGAGTAGGTTTAATAATGAATAGGAAAATAGGAATGCGGGTAAGCTACTACAAACAGCATAGTGAACGCATTATTGTGGCCAAGATAGATACGAAGCCCACACCTACTACAGTAGTACAAGTTTATATGCCAACTAGCTCTGCAGATGACGAAGAAATTGAAGAAATGTATGATGAAATAAAAGAAATTATTCAGATAGTGAAGGGAGACGAAAATTTAATAGTCATGGGTGACTGGAATTGGAGTGTAGGAAAAGGGAGAGAAGGAAACGTAGTAGGTGAATATGGATTGGGGCTAAGAAATGAAAGAGGAAGCCGCCTGGTAGAATTTTGCATAGAGCACAACTTAATCATAGCTAACACTTGGTTTAAGAATCATGATAGAAGGTTGTATACATGGCAGAACCCTGGAGATACTAAAAGGTATCAGATAGATTATATAATGGTAAGACAGAGATTTAGGAACCAGGTTTTAAATTGTAAGACATTTCCAGGGGCAGATGTGGACTCTGACCACAATCTATTGGTTATGACCTGTAGATTAAAACTGAAGAAACTGCAAAAAGGCGGGAATTTAAGGCGATGGGCCCTGGATAAACTGAAAGAACCAGAGGTTGTACAGAGTTTCAGGGAGAGCATAAGGGAACAATTGACAGGAATGGGGGAAAGAAATACAGTAGAAGAGGAATGGGTAGCTTTGAGGGATGAAGTAGTGAAGGCAGCAGAGGATCAAATAGGTAAAAAGACGAGGGCTAGTAGGAATCCTTGGGTAACAGAAGAAATATTGAATTTAATTGATGAAAGGAGAAAATATAAAAATGCAGTAAATGAAGCAGGCAAAAGGGAATACAAACGTCTCAAAAATGAGATCGACAGGAAGTGCAAAATGGCTAAGCAGGGATGGCTAGAGGACAAATGTAAGGATGTAGAGGCTTTTCTCACTAGGGGTAAGATAGATACTGGCTACAGGAAAATTAAAGAGACCTTTGGAGATAAGAGAACCACTTGTATGAACATCAAGAGCTCAGATGGCAACCCAGTTCTAAGCAAAGAAGGGAAAGCAGAAAGGTGTAAGGAGTATATAGAAGGTCTATACAAGGGCGATGTACTTGAGGACAATATTATGGAAATGGAAGAGGATGTAGATGAAATGGGAGATACTGCGTGAAGAGTTTGACAGAGCACTGAAAGACCTGAGTCGAAACACGGCCCCCGGAGTAGACAACAGTCCATTGGAACTACTGATGGCCTTGGGAGAGCCAGTCTTGACAAAACTCTACCATCTGGTGAGCAAGATGTATGAAACAGGTGAAATACCCTCAGACTTCAAGAAGAATATAATAATTCCAATCCCAAAGAAGGCAGGTGTTGACAGATGTGAAAATTACCGGACAATCAGTTTAATAAGCCACAGCTGCAAAATACTAACACGAATTCTTTATAGACGAATGGAAAAACTGGTAGAAGCCGACCTCGGGGAAGATCAGTTTGGATTCCGTAGAAATGCTGGAACACGTGAGGCAATACTGACCTTACGCCTTATCTTAGACGAAAGATTAAGGAAAGGCAAACCTACGTTTCTAGCATTTGTAGACTTAGAGAAAGCTTTTGACAATGTTGACTGGAATACTCTCTTTCAAATTCTAAAGGTGGCAGGGGTAAAATACAGGGAGCGAAAGGCTATTTACAATTTGTACAGAAACCAGATGGCAGTTATAAGAGTTGGGGCACATGAAAGGGAAGCAGTGGTTGGGAAGGGAGTAAGACAGGGTTGTAGCCTCTCCCCGATGTTATTCAATCTGTATATTGAGCAAGCAGTAAAGGAAACAAAAGAAAAATTCGGAGTAGGTATTAAAATCCATGGAGAAGAAATAAAAACTTTGAGGTTCGCCGATGACATTGTAATTCTGTCAGAGACAGCAAAGGACTTGGAAGAGCAGTTGAATGGAATGGATGGTGTCTTGAAGGGAGGATATAAGATGAACATCAACAAAAGCAAAACGAGGATAATGGAATGTAGTCGAATTAAGTCGGGTGATGTTGAGGGTATTAGATTAGGAAATGAGACACTTAAAGTAGTAAAGGAGTTTTGCTATTTGGGGAGCAAAATAACTGATGATGGTCGAAGTAGAGAGGATATAAAATGTAGACTGGCAATGGCAAGGAAAGCGTTTCTGAAGCAGAGAAATTTGTTAACATCGAGTATAGATTTAAGTGTCAGGAAGTCATTTCTGAAAGTATTTGTATGGAGTGTAGCCATGTATGGAAGTGAAACATGGACGGTAAATAGTTTGGACAAGAAGAGAATAGAAGCTTTCGAAATGTGGTGCTACAGAAGAATGCGGAAGATTAGATGGGTAGATCACATAACTAATGAGGAAGTATTGAATAGGATTGGGGAGAAGAGATGTTTGTGGCACAACTTGACCAGAAGAAGGGATCGGTTGGTAGGACATGTTCTGAGGCATCAAAGGATCACCAATTTAGTATTGGAGGGCATCTTGGAGGGTAAAAATCGTAGGGGGAGACCAAGAGATGAATACACTAAGCAGATTCAGAAGGATGTAGGTTGCAGTAGGTACTGGGAGATGAAGAAGCTTGCACAGGATAGAGTAGCATGGAGAGCTGCATCAAACCAGTCTCAGAACTGAGGACCACAACAACAACAACAACATAAAATTCAGTCCAGTTGGTGACTATTAATAACAAAATTTTGTACAGTCAGGGGGCAGAGTTTACCCCGTATTGGAGAAACTTTGCTTTGTTATAACTACCGGGGATTTTTCATGACTAAGTAACATGTTAGTTGCGAGATATTTCCCAGTGTCTCGTTTGATAGTGACTATTTTCTAAGACTTAGTGTCTATCGTATCATACTACTAACTGGTTGTCATTTAAATTTTGCCTTGAAAAGACCTAGCTGTGGTGCACCTCTTTCTTTCAGTCCTCAGGTTAATAATGCGGTAATGGGTGAGTTCCCTACTTCGAGTGGAAAATTTACCTCGCGAACAGGCGAATCAGCTGTTACAGCAGCTTGCTCAGTTTCCTGAAGTGTCCACACATTGCCTGGCTTTCACAGTTAAAACAGAGTATGAAGTTCAGTTGACGATGGTGTGATTTCTGTGTTGACCACCACGCCCCTCACTTAAGAGGTGCAGTTCCTTCACATTCTTCGAAATGCAATTAATTATCTGTGTAATCCAGAAGAAAAGAAGGTACTTCATTTGGTTCTTTGGTACCTGGGATTGTAGTCAGATGTAACAGCCTGATCTTCCTTTTCTGCAGAGGTTCGTTGAAGCGTGAAGAGTACTGCAAACGTTCTTAGGTCTTCTTTTGTAGATAATTAATTCTACTTCAGCAGCCTTCTTTGCCTTCTCGCTAAGGAATAAGGGCTTCAGTTTATGACCCAGAATTTAGCATGTACAACAGGTATCTACGTGTAGACTTCCAAAATTGTGGTGAAAATGCTCTTCGAAGTATTTAGCATGTTACTGACACGTCATGTCTACATCAGGATGTTTTTCCTTAACATCTAATCGTGATTTTCACACTAGTATCAAGGTAATTTTTCACCTTGCAGAAATAGTGAGTCTGCTTTCTTGAAAAGGCTCAGTGTGTTATTGAATGAGCAATTTCGGCAGGTTTTAATTTACTTTGGGGTTTTTTCCTCTTTAACCAACTGGTCTTACAACCTACGAACCTCTTAGACGACGCAGTCGACTGTCACCCTTACGATTATGGAAAGCTATAAACGCATTCTAATAATCTCCTACCTTTCGTCATTGAGTATGATTGAGTACTTAAACCTGAGACTAAGCTTAATGGAGGTCACATTTTAGACGGACAAGGTCTTTGTACATTGTTACAGACGATGAGACGTTGTAAGTATATCTACAGTTCGTCTTTGTTCTTGAAATTGTTAAATCCAACTAACAGAGATACGTGATGAAATAAATTAACATTAGCAAAACATGATTTCTTCTAATTGCGTTACTCACAAGCAGTCCTTTCAGGAATTGCTTTTCCTGCATAGTTTAAGTAAAGTATTTTATGGACTATCAGACGCTACGGACTACAAGACACATCTTAATTTCTTAGCATTATTTGAAAAAAATTACATTATTATTAAATTTATTGCAAAGCCAGATTAAAACTGAATTGACTTTTAAAATCGAAAATCGTCGTCTGAACTTTTCCTTCTTTTTCTGCTTCTTCCACATCGTCGTCATCGTTGACCTCTTCATGTACAAAATGGTCCCCGCTGCCTTCGAGAGCGTTACTTACGCCGCACCTATTGATAGATTTAACAATGATGTCTCCTCTATCTCTAGACGATGACTCTTTTATGCACTGACACACTTGTGTAAATGTAGTTCGTTTCAAAGCTACCTTCGGCGTGAGTTCATCCTGAGTTTCATCCATCATTCATTTGCTCCATTCCTCTCGGATATACACTTTCAATGGTTTATTTGTCAAGATATCGAGACGCTGCAATTATGTAGTAAGACCTCCATAAAAAACAGGAAGTCATGTATTTCCCTGTGTCAGTTTCTCTTTTACAGAACTTTTCAAATGACTACCAAACTGATCTATCACAAGAAGAGAACTTTTTTTTTCAATAAAACACTTTTCCTTCTCTCCCACACCCTTTTAATCCATAATTTCGTACCAGCCTTGTCAGTCCAGCCCTTGTCGTGTACGTGAACAACACCACCTGGCGGTACTTCAGAAGGTTTTGGCATTGTTTTATGACCGAAAATGATCGTTGGATTAAGTTTAGTACCGTCAGCACAACATGAAATGACAAAAGTGTTGCGTATTTTTTCATGCCCACTTGTTTTTATAGATACAGTTTTAGCACCTTTCAAGGTAACAGTTGTGTTACTAGACACTCCAAATGTCAGAGAAGTTCTGTCCATATTCGCTATTTAGTTTAGTACCACAATGGATTTTCTATCGATGTCGAATAATAAAGCGATGGAAACATAATATTTTCCCTTCACATTCTTGTGGCATTTTCTGAGATATCTTGGTTGTGGTTCGCATGCTAAGTCCACGACGCTTCATAAACCCGTAACATAAGCCAACTCGACCCTTTGTTAAATTCCACTGTAGCACTAGCTAAGGAGTATTTTTTGTATTAATTCCACTATCATTTTGACGGTGTCCTTGAACCCATTGCTATACGTCACTTTCTAGTTTTGGCCATTTTGTATCCAGTCCTTTATTTGCATGTTTCTTCTTTACTATCCCGCCAATTGCGAACGTTTTTTTCTTTTGGTGGAAGGCCGAAATGCCCCTCAGCTGCTCAGTTTCCATGTTCTTCTGCATGTGATATTACCCTCAGTTTATAGCCCTCATCATATGAACACCTTTTACTTTTTTCCATTACGAAACTAGCTACTAACCAAAATATTGAACTTTTACCGGCAACACAAATCATTTTCTATTAAAGTTCACTGCCCCATAGACTGCAATGACGCATAAGTAGTAATCTAGGTTTATTAAGACGGGGCGGGAGGGAGACATTGTTAACAAGCGCGTGTGTTCATTGTATCAGTGCACTGCTTTTGCCAGTTGAATCCAGTGTTGCCAGGTAGAGATAGGTTCCCTGCGGCATCGAATACATGGCCATTTTTAAGACTGGAGGGAATTCTAAATCAAACACTGTACATTTTTATGTTAGTTTCGAGTATAAGACACATCTGAATTTTGGAGGTAAGTTTTTGAAGAAAAGAGTACGTCTTATAGTCCGTGAAATACGGTATTCAATTCCTTGAGAATGTTCTCTTTTAATTACTTCAGTCTTGTGTTCAGCTTCACTCTTCAAACCCGTCTTTCGTTTTGTGCATTTTACATTATCACAGAATAAAAAAATAAAATTGCTATTAACCTGCACCTTATAATCACATAAGATAACGAAGACCAAGAATGTTCTGTTCTGTAGGAAAGACAACCAACTTTTCAATTATAACAAATCTTATTACTTGAATAAACAGATCACACAACACAGCCAAAGAATCAACAGTGCTGCCACGTTAAGATTTGAAACACCAGAACCCCAGGAGTTACAAAATTAGACACAAAATAGCTGCACAGTAAATGGAGATCACGTCATATCTATGCAGAAGGCTGCAGCTATCCTTAAAGAAGACCTGGATGTAAACATGTCATTTTGCATAAAATTTGGAGATACATTGTTTCTAAAATGACCGATTCAGTTATACTGAAGTTGTATTTTAAAGGATTTTACTACATGTATTTTGCTGACTGCCCTTGGGCAATTTCCGTGATTCCAAACTTGCATAATTATTCAAATAATTTGTTATTTAAGATTATTTTTGGACACAGTGATGTATTAATTGCTTGTTATTTAAATTTAAATTCCGATTTCTTTCAGTTGTGAAATTTTATGGAAGCTTCCCTTGGTGTTAAACTGTTGTATGATGCTGATTTACACTGTATCACATTAATTTGCTGGTTATTTATTGTAAAATTAAATTTAAGAATCTACTGATTAAAAATTTTAAGGGTAACAGACCGCTCACAGCTTCACCCAATCCTACTAATCCCTCTTGCGGCACACAAATTACTTGGATTAATAAAAAAATTTAAAATTTAATCCTGTTTGCTTGGAAATATCTCTTGTACTCACCCTGTTACAAGTTCTCAGTTCCTTTGAACAAAGAGTTGGATGGTACTTATCAAATAAATTTACGAAAAAATATATTCGGGCCGCAATAACTTTTCATGAATGCAATGACCGAACAACTACACCGTTTTTCCCACATATTCAGTAGAAAAAAAGGACTTGATTAAAATTTAAAAATATTTACTTTTTTGGATTTAATTTTGATGCATACTGCGCGTGACATTGCCTTTAAAGTAGGTGCTGTAACTTAATCGAGAATATGCTGTGATTCATTATTGTACCCACGCAGTCGTGCAATTCTTACTGGGTTTCTAGAAGCAGTGTGCAATTTTGAAGCCTTGAAACAAATCTTTTACCTCTGGCGACTGGCACCCAGGTGACCACTTTGGCATTGTTACTTTGTAAGTAGGCTGTTTAGGTTTTTATGTTGGTTATGTCACATAGTGCTCTGTATAAGTAGGCTGTTTAGGTATTTATGTTCGTAATGCCACGTAGTGCTCCGTACGAAAATCGCTGACTGTGGTGTGTGTGGCTGGTTGGACTCGCTGTTGGAATATTCACTGGTGTAGTGTTGGGCAGTTGGATATGAACAGCGCGCAGCGTTGGGCGGTTGGTGGTGAGCCACCAACACAGTGCTGGGTGTGGCGAGAGAGATACCAGAGCTTTAAAAGGAAATTTATTTAATTTAATGTCATAAAATTATATATACACTCCTGGAAATGGAAAAAAGAACACATTGACACCAGTGTGTCAGACCCACCATACTTGCTCCGGACACTGCGAGAGGGCTGTACAAGCAATGATCTCACGCACGGCACAGCGGACACACCAGGAACCGCGGTGTTGGCCGTCGAATGGCGCTAGCTGCGCAGCATTTGTGCACCGCCGCCGTCAGTGTCAGCCAGTTTGCCGTGGCATACGGAGATCCATCGCAGTCTTTAACACTGGTAGCATGCCGCGACAGCGTGGACGTGAACCGTATGTGCAGTTGACGGACTTTGAGCGAGGGCGTATAGTGAGCATGCGGGAGGCCGGGTGGACGCACCGCCGAATTGCTCAACACGTGGGGCGTGAGGTCTCCACAGTACATCGATGTTGTCGCCAGTGGTTGGCGGAAGGTGCACGTGCCCGTCGACCTGGGACCGGACCGCAGCGACGCACGGATGCACGCCAAGACCGTAGGATCCTACGCAGTGCCGTAGGGGACCGCACCGCCACTTCCCAGCAAATTAGGGACACTGTTGCTCCTGGGGTATCGGCGAGGACCATTCGCAACCGTCTCCATGAAGCTGGGCTACGGTCCCGCACACCGTTAGGCCGTCTTCCGCTCACGCCCCAACATCGTGCAGCCCGCCTCCAGTGGTGTCGCGACAGGCGTGAATGGAGGGACGAATGGAGACGTGTCGTCTTCAGCGATGAGAGTCGCTTCTGCCTTGGTGCCAATGATGGTCGTACGCGTGTTTGGCGCCGTGCAGGTGAGCGCCACAATCAGGACTGCATACGACCGAGGCACACAGGGCCAACACCCGGCATCATGGTGTGGGGAGCGATCTCCTACACTGGCCGTACACCACTGGTGATCGTCGAGGGGACACTGAATAGTGCACGGTACATCCAAACCGTCATCGAACCCATCGTTCTACCATTCCTAGACCGGCAAGGGAACTTGCTGTTCCAACAGGACAATGCACGTCCGCATGTATCCCGTGCCACCCAACGTGCTCTAGAAGGTGTAAGTCAACTACCCTGGCCAGCAAGATCTCCGGATCTGTCCCCCATTGAGCATGTTTGGGACTGGATGAAGCGTCGTCTCACGCGGTCTGCACGTCCAGCACGAACGCTGGTCCAACTGAGGCGCCAGGTGGAAATGGCATGGCAAGCCGTTCCACAGGACTACATCCAGCATCTCTACGATCGTCTCCATGGGAGAATAGCAGCCTGCATTGCTGCGAAAGGTGGATATACACTGTACTAGTGCCGACATTGTGCATGCTCTGTTGCCTGTGTCTATGTGCCTGTGGTTCTGTCAGTGTGATCATGTGATTTATCTGAAACCAGGAATGTGTCAATAAAGTTTCCCCTTCCTGGGACAATGAATTCACGGTGTTCTTATTTCAATTTCCAGGAGTATATATATATAAGGTTTGAACGCTGTTGGGGTAAATACATTGTTCGTTCTCTATCAAAATCTTTCATTTCCTAGCTATGCTTATCAGTAGCGCCTTCATGAGTTAGAATCTTTTATTTAGCTGCCAGTATTGGCGCTCGCTGTTTTGCGGTAGTTCGAATAACGAAGATTTTTCTGAGGTAAGTGATTCGTGAAAGGTAAAGGTTATTGTTAGTCACGGCCATTCTTTTGTAGGGATTATTGAAAGTCAGATTCCGTTGCGATAAAAATATTGTGTGTCAGTTTAGTGATGACCAGAATAAGTAAAGAGAAAAATTTCTGAGTGCGTTCGGTTTTGCTCAGCTGTTTGAAAGTCAAATAACGTAGAAGTTTACCAACACTGTCATTCATAATTTTTCAAAGGGGACGTTTTAACTTTTACCGTGCAACTTGGTTGACCCTCATCATCTATAAAATTGGTATCACATATGAGGGTATTACTTCGTCCATCCCAGGAATACAGTATAGGACAAAACCTGTTATCTGCAACGAATGCTGTAAAATATTCTGAAGGTGTGTTTTGTGAACTAAATTTTTCAATATACCGGCTCTGGAAGAAGTGACACAAACATTCTTCGAGGAGTAAATTGGCGTCTTCTGTAATCGGAGGTACAAATTAATCATTACTTTCTTATAAGCACAGTGAAACTTCAGGCAAAAATTTTCCAGTCGTTGTGATGGAATACTATACTGTGTATGAATGCATTAGTTGCATTAGTTTGTGTATACTACCAACTGTGACAAGGGTTCGTTTTTCTCTCTTGTGCGATAATGTTCCTCGAATACCCGTTTTCACAGTGGTCTTACTGATTTCACACAACTCTCTAATGAATTACATCGTTTGAGAAATTTGTTTGCCTACCTTGTTGGTACTCCTTATTGGTTGACTTTCCTTATTAACCGTACTATTCTTCCCAATTTCGGTGAGGAAAACATGCAAAAGAAAAGAAACTGCAGTATAGATCTGGTAATCAAAAACAAGATATTTACTTTCCAGCCGTGGTCTCTACGCCAACGACAACTTTTGCGGATTGTACAAGACATTTTCTGTGGGATGCAACTTGGGTGACTTAAAGTGCTTCCGTGTTCACCGTACCAGTAACGTAAGCGAAAAACCCGGTGAAATAGGCTGGTATTACCTCGAAAGACGAGAGTGTTCACAGCTTACTCTTAAAAAAAGAAAAAAAGAAAGGGTAAAACAAAAGGTAACAGTTGATCTCTGAGAACGTTGAAATTAACCTCTTCAGTTCACTATGTTCTAAATTTGTGATTCCAAGTCAAGTAATGAAACCTAAAATATCACATAAAACCCTCCAGCCCGGACGATACCTCATAAGACCGTCTGCGCTCTCGACATGGTGCGTTCTTTGAAAAGGTGGCTCTTCTGACCACGCTATAAGCCCCTAGTCAGCTACATCCAACTTTCTGTGATGTATGTCCCACTGAAGACGTGAAGCTTCGTTTGCCAATATGGGCAGTGACTGTTTGCCAAGTATCTGACCAAGTGTCCATTGCATGCAGTTCCCTTAATGATGTTCGTTCGGCTACTACTTGAGACCGATCCCGTAATTAATGTGCTGTTACCTCGACGATTAGCAGTGTTTCAGAATGCAGATACGTTGCCATCTTCATACGGCGATGTGTGATTCCTATACGACCACCCACTGTCTGATAATGAATAATTAACAGAAATTTTAGCTATATTCAGAATAGCGTGGGCATTCCAAGATTCTTCTGCGTTGAAAGGGGTGCAATAAACACTTCAATGTGCTTAAAAATACAGATTCACCCTTACAGTACAACCAATTTTTTTCTACGGAATTTACAGTGCACACCCAGATAATAAATAGCACTGGATTAAGCACGAGCAATAAAATAGAACGAGCAATTTTTCTCTTTAAAGTTTCTGTAATTCCATCTTGTCCATCTTGTGTATATGGAATGGGAGTGGGGCTGGTGGAAGACTTGAATAAAGTAGATACTGTCAGCCGTAGATCTATTAAAATATTTTTAAATTTGTAAAATATAGATTGTACATTTTTTAAATTTTTAATAAAAGTGAAAAATTATTAGATAGAATTGCGGATGTTAGTATCTATTTTCTTAAAGTTCTTTTTAAAGTCTTGTTGGCAGTCCAGTCACAAGAGATGGAGCATGAGCTCAGCTGAAGGTTGCTGAGGTAAGAAAGCGCCCACTTCCGTTCTAAACGAGCTATTTCAGCATATGGATTATGTGCTTAGCATATCCCAAAGATAACCTAAATCATTACGGAGAAACGCGGATTTGGATCTTGCTCGGAATTAGTTTCATACAACTCTCTACTTAATTAAATCGTTTGAGATTCTATGAGGCACCTTTTTGATCAAAAAACTATGTGCAATGGTAAGTCATGGACGAAACCGATTATGTACATAGCTTTAACATCATTAAAAAGAGAATATACCTTCTGAAAACCAAACAGGACACTTCAAGCTGAGAAAACTTTAAACTTCTAAATATTTTTGATACAATAGAAATTGGGTGATCAGAAACATGTGATTGACAATCGTAAAAGTAGTTAATTTACTTAATCAAAGAAACTCCCACTTCTTTTCCTTTTGTATTGTCTGTTCGTTATTAGCGCAGAAAAATAAATACCGAAATAAGATCTAATATAAGATGTTGTTCAGAATCTATTTTGAGAGGATGTTGTAGATAGTGAATATCAATGTTCAGCACCATAACCTTTTTCGTTCCAATTCGAGAAGTCTAAAAACTCCTCCTCATTTCTCAGCGCTTCCGTGTTAGTTCTGGGTGATATATTGGGTGGACTTTTTTACTTAGTTTCTTAATTACCCTAAGCATGCTGAGATTTATCTTGTAGGAAGTAATTACAAATATACATGTTACCTTTTGACTGTTCACGCACGCTAAGAGATTTATAGTTTATAATAGCGGCGTACATCTTACACGATGATCTACAGCGAAAACGTTGAAATTCCCGCAAAACAATTTTAGTTTGACAATAATGTTTTCCACATAAAAATTGGTTTCTCTCACTCGTGTATGAAAACGTGTACAATATAGTGTAATTACGAAAGCCTGGATTAGAAAATGCATTCATGGTACTGATATATTTTGTTTCGTGGTTACATGTCACAAAATAACGTCTATCAGGTAAACTGGTAAGCGAACAGATTTATTCGTAAGATTTGAGAACCAGTTACATCGTTAGTGTTTCATTCGAACGAATAGATTGAAGTAACATGGGGCCGTAAAAATTGTATTGATACTCCGTTTCAAATTAAAATTCACGCAATATAGCTTAAGTGTTATAACCAGTCGACTCCTTAATTTGTAACAATAAAGTATTAAGCGGCTGAACTAAAATGCTACTAAACTTGACCGCAGCTCGTGGTCGTGCGGTAGCGTTCTCGCTTCCCGCGCCCGGGTTCCCGGGTTCGATTCCCTGCGGGGTCAGGGATTTTCTCTGCCTCGTGATGAGTGGGTGTTGTGTGATGTCCTTAGGTTAGTTAGGTTTAAGTAGTTTTAAGTTCTAGGGGACTGATGACCATAGATGTTAAGTCCCATAGTGCTCAGAGCCATTTGAACCATTTGTTACTAAAGGTATGTAGAACATTATCTACCTGAAGGAAGATCCAATACTACACGAACAAATTCAAATATCGAGAATGTTACATTATGTTACTGTATCAACAGTTAAGAAAATTCGGAGAGATACTTGACTCCATAGCCATATCAGACGGAAAAATGTTTTGTGCAATATGGGTAACATATTTGATCAAAACTATCCAAAAGTTAATGCCAAAATGGTTTGGATATTAAAACAACCTCAGAAATAATCTAATTTATTTTGATCTTTGATTCTGATGAGACACTGTGCACATCGTCTCATTCCAGAAAATGAATAGTTATGAAATCCGTTGGTAAGCCAGCGCCACGCCCCAAAACTGCGAAGCCGATTTGTTCCATCGTAAAAATTATTAACTTTTTTCTAGGATGTCACAGTATTTATTATTACTGATTGCATTTAAATGATAAGAACAAAAATTACGTGTTCTTCGTTTGACTTCTTCTGCTCGCTAGCATTCTGCAAGGGGTCGACGTGTATATAGAATTTGGCATTCTTTATTGGATGACCTGATACCCTTCCACACATCACCCTCTGCCCCCCTCCCACCCTCCCCCCAAACCCCTTCAGTCACGGGACGGAATCTGCGTATCCATCTGCCTCTTCCTTGCGTTATCTTATGTGTAAGTATGAGTACGGCTTGTAAATGTTTGTGAATCGTGAAACTGAGGCGAGAAGTAGGTACCAACCGGTTATTCACCGTGTCTGACTTGGGATACCGCATCGAGGCTGACTGTTCACTGGTCCTCCGCCTGGCGGATTCGATGCGATGCCGACCCGCTATCCGAGTCCCGGAAGCGAGCGCTTTAATGCTCTCGGCTTCCCAAGCCGGTCTCTGGAGAAACTGGACGATAAGGGCATGTATAAACTTAAAAAAAAGTGTCACTATATATCTGAGAACGATAGTAAATTTGCTTCGCTAGTGTAAAAAATAAGAAATTTCAAGTAGGAACCGTTTTAACGTCAAGACTTATAAAGGATCAGTTAGTAACTGTAGCACCTGTTCCCACATCTAAAAAAATTTGAGGTTTCAAAACGTTTGGTGTCTAATGTAGAATTTTCGACTGATACAGTTAGGTACGTTGCACACTTTGCTGAATAATGCTGCAGTGATGAAAACTACTCCCTGGAAATATGTTTGAGAAGGTGTGCCAAAGCGAATGCTTAAAAAAATATTTGCGTGCTAAATATGAAAGAACACTTTCATTTGCAGACTGGTATTTCTTACCTTATGTTATTGTTTTCTCAGTTTCAAAGAGACGGTCAATATAATAATTACAGGATGCAAGTGCCTTTTCCTTTGCAAAGGTATTCCGCTTCGACAGATGAAGCTTACAATGAAGAGAAAAAACTTCATCGTTATTGACACAAAGGGAAGACGAACACAAGTGGTTGCATTCGGAATAACATGAAGTAGTGGCAGCATCTGAAATATAGTAAGATTCATGTCTTCTGGTAAACCTTCCGGGATGTAAGGTCTGGTCCATGAAACTCTTCAGCTCCTAACGTTTCGTCCAGAGCTGCGCTGGACATTTTCAGAGGGGTGTTTCTCCTCCGGTGAGTCTTGCCGACTGACGGGTCGGACGTCTGAGAGCGACTTATATATCGTCAGCCGGCAAGACTCACCGGAGGAGAAACACCCCTCTGAAGATGTCCAGCGCAGCTCTGGACGAAACGTTAGGAGCTGAAGAGTTTCATGGACCACGACCTTACATCCCGGAAGGTTTACCAGAAGATATGTCATCCGGTCGTGAAAGCCTTCATACTATAGTAAGATTGTTGGCATTATTATTGCTACAAGGTAATGTACGTCACAGTTTGCAGGATTACGATGCAAAGTATTTTCATGATACGATAGTCCTTATAAATGCAATGAGTGAAAAATGAAGCTAATACACGTACATCTAACCTGAATCTATTCTTCGATAACACGCAGGTTGTTTCCGCATACAGAACCTCCATGTATGACAGAGAATAAAAAATGTTTCAGTTTGACATGAGAAGTCCTACGATTGAGAAAACAGGCACCAAAAAGGAAGGGGAAAAAAACCTACGGAGGCAAACGTATGGTGAGATGATTGCAAGTGGAGTTGACATTCTATGAATCGCTTCTTTTACGATGTGAACATGTGATTTAGTGCTTATGCAGTTACTGACACTGTAGGGTACGTACAGTATTGCGTTGAAAGTTAGACCGGTACATCAGCTACACTCAACTCATTGACATGAAACGCGGAATGCAAATTTAGTTACAAAGATCTCAACCCCTGTCAACAGATTAACGAAAAATTTCAGATAAACTCATTATCGCTTATAGCTTCCGATTCCACATAAGAGTTCTCATCTCCATCGTTATCTGAACGTTCGTACCACCACCAAAGAAATTTACAGCAGAACTGGTGTAGAAATATCATCTTACTGTTCTCATAAAATTGCTAAGTGAATGAACTCATCCACGTTCGAAACGACATTCTGCTAATCACATCTATTCTAGTATGGTGTTCATCTACGTGTGATGGGTCACATACTGTGTTTGCATCATATTTTGTTTTCTTTTTTGGTGCCTCTCGGTATCGACTTGCCATAACACTGAGTTTAAATTAACCTCCGGCAAAACTCTGTCACATACAGTTCTCTGTAACTGCAATAATTGTAGGTTTTCGTTGCCGATGCAATCGATGGTAAGATCTTCTGAGTTCATCGGCTGCGTCATATTGGTCTTACATATTTTGAAATACTCAACGTTTCGTTGGGCCTGATGGAATCTTCTACAGGCATGTTCTGATTTTGCTGAGAGTTGAGCCACCAGCACAGAGACGGAAACGTCGAGTACTTTGGAGTTTCGAAGAGGTAAATTACGTGGCTATAAAACTCAGATTTGACCGTAAAACACATGAGGTGTTGGCATATGACATCCTATCGACGAAGCTGATAGTAAAAGAGCGAAACGATGTAATTAACATTTTGTCAACGCAACTAATAACTTTTCATTTGAATAACCAGAATTGCTATTTATCTCTCCTAAGCTTAGATGAAATCATGTTTTAACTACAGAAATAAAATTAAGAAAAAAGCTACAGTCTTGCCGTTAATGTAAGTCACGCCGTGAAAGACACTGTAATGAGACGATAGCTTATATGATATATTATTTCATTCAAATTTTGACGACTGTTGAAATGAAACATTAACTAGCCTTTGACAATTACTCTACATGGAGTGGCTGTGGTCGTTCGAACGGGGAGTCTTAAAACAATGCCATCGCCATGTAAGAGTCTTAACTGGAAACCACCAATTCACTTTACAATCCAACCCCAAAACTCCATATCATTTTCTCATCAGCAGCCATTGTGTATATCACTGTGTTTACTACTCTTTCCTGATTTGTATTCTTTGGATATATTCTCTCGTACTAAACACTATGCAATTACGTTTTTACAGACAATTGATGATGAGGTCCCATACTTGGAGGAGTGTAGGGGACGATGCGAGAGACCCGCATCGCTGGACTACGCAAGGTCCTAGCGGAGGCGATTTGCCATTGCCGACCGTAATGGGGATGAATAATGATGATGATGATGACGACACAACAACACCCAGTCATCTCGAGGCAGGAGAAATCCCTGACCCTGGCGGGAATCGAACCCGGGACCCCGTGAGTGGGAAGCGAGAACGCTACCACAAGACCACGAGCTGCGAACTTACGGACAATGAAAGATGACTTATTTTGATCTCTGTAGCAGCAACATAATGAAGTCAGAATTTAATTTGGTCTCTCTCAACAGCTCGTTTAACAGCTCCTCATTATGCAGAGAGTAGAATTTATGTAACAGATGCCATGGGTGTAAATCTCACACATCTACTACCATGGGTTATTAGATTCAAATTAAAAGTAGTAACGGCTGGTGAATCAAGTTCTAACGACAAACGATTCTTTTCGTGCTAAGCAGGACATAAAATCAGAAATTTTACTTCGTAACACTGACACTGGAAAACATTCGATCATTTGTACTTCCCTTCATCTGTAATAATTGTAAAGGAACAGCTGCAACAATCATGTCGAATTTAAGTAATTCATTTTGCATAGCACTTTCGGTAGCTATGCCACCTGGACCTGCAGAAAGATTATTGTTAGTATAAGGAACATGGAAAAGTGCTAGACACTAGTAGCGAGGAACGGACAGAGATGAACGGTGTGTGGCACCGTCGCGCCACCTCGTAGCAGTCACTGCTTGGAGAGTTTCGATGTCCACAGCTGTGGATAGTGGCATCAGTTCACCCCGTCCCGCATCTGATGCGCTTCAATAATGCCGAAGCACAAAAATTTGACAGTCGAAATTTGAATGTCGAGAAGTATTACTGAGAACAAGACGACCAGGCGGGTTTCTAGGCAGCATTGGAAAGAAAAGCACTCTCTGAATGGCGGACATAGAATATCGATGTTTTACGTTCAGTCTTAAGGAACCAGACACGTGTGTTCCGAAGAGCGTGTGCGAACCAGTGTATCTCTACGTTTCTCCTGGATCTCACAGCTAAAGTTATCACACTTAACCAGAAAAAACTCGATGTTTCAAACGCATACAAGGGTCTCTCAGTCACCTGGTTAGATGAACGGTAGGAATTAAGAGAGAAATGAGTATTTGTTGAATATTACTCCGTAACATTGCCCTGATTGTTTGTGATGATAAGCTGCACCGGAAGAAGTGTATGAGACTCAAATGAGGTCATATTGTCAGGAAGCATCGACTGTACACTATAAAAACACGAACATCTTCGATGCTCATAATCTTACGAACTTTGCGAGGTACTTCTAAAAAATGCCAACTGGAAGATATTTTTTTCCAACAGTCTCCTGATCGGTTTGGTCTCCCTCGAGACTATTTTCTTGTTTTTTCCAACCTCTTCAACCCATACTAGAACTGTTTGTTATATTACCCAACAATATTTACCGTATACGGTTCCCTGTACAAGCATGGAGAAAATGCGCTAATGTCTTAACACATATTCTGCCATTCTGTCCCCCTGTTTGGTTAGTGTTTTCCACATACTCATCTCCTCGCTGATCATTTGGGGAAGCTCTTCAGTTCTTAGAGGCCCACCTAATTTGCTACGTGCTGCTGTTAGCATCAGATATCAAACGCTTCCATTAAGTTCTTCCGATTTCCACGCAGTCCAACATTGTCTTCGGTACAATGCTGTGCTCCATACGTTGTTGCCGTTACACAGCTGAGTGGTGCTCAGCAAACCACGTTCACTTTAGTCGTGCCTTCACTGCAACGTCGGTGACATATTGGCCTAAGGGTGACACAACCGAAAACTGTAACCAGAAAATGAATAACAAAATAACTAAAAATGCAATTATGACTGTTTACTGAATGTGTAGCTCAGGTTTAAACCTATGAATTCAGCAAACTCGTTTTTGCGAGGAATGTCCTCCTTCATTCTGCTACTCCTTAATCTCACGCTATTAGTTGACTTGCTCTCAATACATATTCCATGCTCACAACAAGTTATGTCACTTGCAAAAAGTATCACTGATATCGTGTCACTCAATTTTAATCTCACTTCTGAGAAAATTCTCTCTTCACGTTCCAATTCTATCTATGCGACATCTTTTTCTACACGTTGCCAGTTACCCGCCTTTCAACATACCTGCATTTCTTTGAATTTATAAAATATTCCAACACATTTTCGAATATGCGTACCAAACTGTCGTGATATTTCTTTATAACTTCTCTTCCATTCAAAGCGTTACAACTGAACTGATTGTCTGGTGCCTTTATACTGACCAAATATATTACTTACAAGCTAAGGAAATAACTATCATCCATTAACATCCTAGATTTTCTACATCCTTATGACCGGATTTGAGCGCGATCAAACTAATTTCGCTGATGGACTTTGTGCCTTCTTCTCCCAAAATCTCTTCATCTTCTCACTGGGGTTTTTCTTACCTTCATCTGTCCATATTTCATTAGATGTAACACTTGATTTAGTTTTTAACTGATGCTTCTCAATTGAATCATTTGTTACTAAAAGTGGATTGTTCCACACAAATGAAAATTCAGTTTTGATGGTGTCGGCTTCTTGAGACGTAGATCAAAATGTTCAAATGTGTGTTCTCACTGGGGTTTTTCTTACCTTCATCTGTCCATATTTCATTAGATGTAACACTTGATTTAGTTTTTGACCGATGCTTCTCAATTGAATCATTTGTTACTAAAAGTGGATTGTTCCATACAAATGAAAATTCAGTTTTGATGGTGTCGGCTTCTTGAGACGTAGATCAAAATGTTCAAATGTGTGTGAAATCTTATGGGACTTAATTGCTAAGGTCATCAGTCCCTAAGCTTACACACTACTTAACCTAAATAATCCTAAGGACAAACGCACAAGGAGGACTCGAACCTCCACCGGGACCAGCCGCACACACCGTGACTGCAGCGAATCAGACCGCTCGGCTAATCCCACGCAGTGGAGACGTAGATGCATCGATTGGTACTCAAATAGGTCACCATAGTGTCCTCGCTTCCTGTTGAGAACGTATTTAAATCTTTATTTGTTTATAATAGGAGACAACTCCAGGAATTGTCACGTATTAGAAATAAAGTTTCGGCTGGCCTAGAATCATACTGAACTAATCGGTAATTTTTTTCGTAAACTTTGATTAACTGTTCCACTTTAAATTTTAAGAAGGGTAGCTCAGAAAAACAGCTAAACGAAAGAAAGATAAGCTTATTACATTTAGTGTCCCATGTGTCTTTTATTTTGAGACGCAAGACATAAAAACAAATGGAGGTACATGTTACTGTCGTCATGAGGGCCAATGCGAGGAAGGACCTAATGAAGCGTCGGTCTTTCTATGCCATTTCAGTAAGTATTTTGGCTCCATAAGAGAACTCCACCTGTTCAACAATGCAGGCAGACGCCAAACTCACAATCATACACTCATAATAATGTCACTGTTTTTAAGAGATAGTCGTAGATTCGACAACATCGCTATCTTCCCATTCGAGGAAAGTGTTATCTATCATCTAACCGTAACTTAGGTGGCGAGTAAACGAAATAACAAATTTGCGACTGATTGCTTCCTTCAGATCAGTATATGTTACTTTTAGATTAGATCTGATTAGTACTTGTTCCATAGATCATCATACGACACTACGACAGCCGGCCGCGGTGACCGAGCGGTTCTAGGCGCTTCAGTCCGGAACCGCTCGACTGCTAAGGTCACAGGTTCGAATCCTGCCTCGGGCATGGATGTGTGTGATGCCCTTAGGTTAGTTAGGTTTAACTAGCTCTCAGTTCTAGGTGACTGATGATCTCAGATGTTAAGCCCCATAGTTCTTAGAGTCATTTTTTTCGACACTGCGCCACTTCTTAATGATGTGGAACGTGTCAGGTTAATAAAAGGTGTTATACAAGTATTACATTACACAAAATATTACATGACACTTCATATTTTTTTGCTGGGGGGTCGGGAAACTACCCACTTAATATATCCAAAAATTCAGCTAATGAGTAGAAGTAGTTGCCATTCAGAAATTCCTTTAATTTCCTTTTAAATGCTATATGGCTATCTGTGAGACTTTTGATGCTATTAGGTAAGTGCCCAAAGACTTATGTGGCAGCATAATTTACCCCCTTCTGAGCCGAAGTTAGATTTAACGTTGAGTGGCGAAGATCATCCTTTCTCCTAGTGTTGTAGCCATGTACACTGCTATTACTTTTGAATTCGTTCGGACTGTTAATAAATAATTTCATAAGTGAATAGATATATATTTGGAGGCTACAGTGAAGATCCCTACCTCTTTGAATAAGGGTCGGCAGGATGTTCTTGGATGAGCTCCAGCAATTATTCTGATTACATGTTTTTGTGCAATGAACGCTCTTTTACTCACTGATGAGTTACCCCAGAATATGATGCCATACGAAAGCAGAGAAAATAGGCATGGTGGGCTAATTACTGAGGCGTATATTGCCAAAATTTGCAATGACCCTAATAGCATAAGTAACTGAACTCAAACGTTTCTGCAGATCTTCATTGTGTTTTTTATAGATCAACCATTATCAATGCATACACCTAGAAATTTTGAATATTCTACCTTAGCTACCGATTTCTGATTGAAGTCTATATTTATTAATGGTGTCATTCCGTTTACTGTGTGGAACTGTATGTACTGTGTTTTGTCAAAGTTTAATGAGAGCCCATTTGCAGAGAACCACTTAATGATTTTCTGAAAACCATTGTTTACAATTTCTTCAGTTATTTCTTAAGTGAATTAGCAGTCTAGTTAAAAGTTGATTAACTCTCTGCAGTAAAATGATTTCTTACGATGGATAAGATGTGTGACTGCTGTGTACGGACGCAGGAGGAGCTGGCCACTGTTCGCGAACAGCTGAACGTGTTGATGGCCGCGGTCAGCCGTCTTCAGGCTGCTGCCTCGGAGTGTAGCGGCAGTGGGGAGTCTGGTGCGTCGCATGGCACACCCCAGGTGTTACATGCTTCACCCACTGTCCGTGCTCTCGAGACGTCTTCGCGGGTACCGGGCGTGGTTGGGCGGGTTCAGCGGCGTTCGCGGCGCACGAGGCGGAGGGTCAATGTGGACGCTGGCCGTGTGGCATCGCCCGCTCTGCCTGTGAGTGGACATGTGGCTGCTCCTTCAGCAAGGTCTTAGCAGGCACACGGGGGGAGGTGTTTATTAGTTATTGGGAGCTCCAACGTTAGGCGGGTGATGGAGCGCCTTAGGGAAATAGCGGAAAGGTCTGGGAAGAAGGCCAGTGTTCACTCTGTCTGCTTGCCGGTGGGTCTCATCCGAGATGTGGAGGAGGCCCTGCCGGCGGCGATAGAGAGCACTGGGTGCACCCGACTGCAAATTGTGGCTCACGTCGGTACCAATGACTTTTGCCGTCGGGGTTCAGAGGTCATCCTCAGTTCGTACAGGTGGTTGGCGGAATTGGTGAAGGCGGAAACCTCGGTCACGGGGTGGAATCTGAGCTAACTATTCGTAGTATCGTACCCAGAACCGATCGCGGTCCTCTGGTTTGGAGCCGAGTAGAAGGCTTAAACCAGAGGCTCAGACGATTCTGCGGAGATCTGGGGTGCAAATTTCTCGACCTCCGCTATCGGGTGGAGAAATGTTGGGTCCCCAGAATAGGTCGGGCGTGCACTACACGCCGGAAGCGGCTACAAGGGTAGCGGAGTACGTGTGTAGTGCACATGGGGGTTTTGTAGGTTAGAGAGTTCCCTCCCTAGGCTCGACAAGACGCCTCCTGAGGGGAGTAGGCAAAATGCAACAGGGAATAACAATATTAATGTGCTAATAGAAAACTGCAGGAGCGTCTATAGAAAGGTCCCAGAACTGCTCTCTTTAATAAACGGTCACAATGCCCATATAGTACTAGGAACAGAAAGTTGGCTGAAACCAGACATAAACAGTAATGAAATCCTAAACTCAGATTGGAATGTATACTGCAGAGACAGGCTGGACAGTGAAGGGGGAGGCGTGTTTATAGCGATAAGAAGTGCAATAGCATCGAAGGAAACTGACGGAGATCCGAAGTGTGAAATAATTTGGGTGAAGGTCACGGTTAAAGCAGGCTCAGACATGGTAATTGGATGTCTCTATAGGCCCCCTGGCTCAGCAACTTTTGTGGCTGAGCACCTGAAGGATGATTTGGAAAATATTTCGAGTAGATTTCCCCACCATGTTATAGTTCTGGGTGGAGATTTTAATTTGCCGGATGTAGACTGGGAGCCTCAAACGTCCATAACGGGTGTCAGGGACGAAGAATCCAGTGAAATTTTTTAAAGTGCTTTATCTGAAAACTACATTGAGCAGTTGAACAGAGAACCGACCCATGGCGATAACATATTAGACCTCCTGGTGACAAACAGACCCGAACTATTTGAAACAGTGAATGCAGAACAGGGAATCAGCGATCATAAAGCGGTTACTGCATCGATGATTTCAGCCGTAAATAGAGATATTAAGAAAGGTAGGAAAATTTTTCTATTTAGCAAAAGTGACAAACAGCAGATTACAGAGCACCTGATGGCTCAACACAGTTTTGTCTCAAGTACAGATTGAGTTGAGGATCAGTGGACAAAGTTCAAAACCATCGTACAATATGCGTTAGATGAGTATGTGCCAAGCAAGGTCGTAAGAGATGGAAAAGAGCCACCGTGGTACAACAACCGAGTTAGAAAACTGCTGCGGAAACAAAGGGAACTTCACAGCAAACATAAACATAGCCAAAGCCTTGCAGACAAACAAAAATTATGCGAAGCGAAATGTAGTGTAAGGAGGGCTATGCGAGAGGCGTTCAGTGAATTCGAAAGTAAAGTTCTATGTAATGACTTGGCAGAAAATCCTAAGAAATTTTGGTCTTATGTCAAAGCGGTAGTGGATCACAACAAAATGTCCAGAACCTCTGTGACCAAAATGGTATTGAAACAGAGGATGACAGACTAAAGGCCGAAATACTAAATGTCTTTTTCCAAAGTTATTTCACAGAGAAAGACTGCACTGTAGTTCCTTCTCTAGATTGTCGCACAGATGACAAAATGGTAAATATCGAAATAGACGACAAAGGGATAGAGAAACAATTAAAATGGCTCAAAAGAGCCGCTGGACCTGATAGGAAACCAGTTCGATTTTACACAGAGTACGCGAAGGAACTTGCCCCCCTTCTTGCAGCGGTGTACTGTAGGCCTCTAGAAGAGCGTAGCGTTCCAAAGGATTGGAAAAGGGCACAGGTCATCCCCGTTTTCAAGAAGCGACGTCGAACAGATGTGCAGAACTATAGACCTAAATCTCTAACGTCGATCAGTTGTAGAATTATGGAACACGTATTATGTTCGAGTATAATGACTTTTCTGGAGACTAAAAATCTATTCTGTAGGAATCAGCATGGGTTTCGAAAAAGACGGTCGTGTGAAACCCAGCTCGCGCTGTTCGTCCACGAGACTCAGAGGGCCATAGACATGGGTTCCCAGGTAGATGCCGTGTTTCTCGACTTCCGCAAGGCGTTCGATACAGTTCCCCACAGTTGTTTAATGAACTAAGTAAGAGCATATGGACTATCAGACCGATTGTGTGATTAGATTGAAGACTTCCTCAATAACAGAACGCAGAATGTCATTCTCAATGGAGAGAAGTCTTCCGAAGTAAGAGCGATTTCAGGTTTGCCGTAGGGGAATGTCATAGGACCGTTGCTATTCACAATATACATAAATGACCTTGTGGATGATATCGGAAGTTCTCTGAGGCTTTTTGCGGGTGATGCTGTGGCATATCGAGAGGTTGTAACAATGGAAAATTGTACTGATATGCAGGAGGATCTGCAGCGAATTGACGCATGGTGCAGGTAATGGCAATTGAATCTCAATGTAGACAAGTGTAATGTGCTGCGAATACATAGAAAGATAGATCCCTTATCACTTAGCTACAAAATAGCAGGTCAGCAACTGGAAGCAGTTAATTCCATAAATTATCTGGGAGTACGCATTAGGAGTGATTTAAAATGGAATGATCATATAAAGTTAATCGTTGGTAAAGCAGATGCCAGACTGAGATTCATTAGAAGACTCCTAAGAAAATGCAATCTGAAAACAAAGGAAGTAGGTTACAGTACGCTTGTTCGCCCACTGCTTGAATACTGCTCAGCAGTGTTTGATCCATACCAGATAGGGTTGATAGAAGACATAGAGAAGATCCAATGGAGAGCAGCGCGCTTCGTTACAGGATCATTTAGTAATCGCGAAAGCCTTACGGAAATGATAGATAAACTCCAGTGTAAAACTCTGCAGGAGAGACGCTCAGTAGCTCGGTACGGGCTTTTGTTGAAGTTTCATGAACATACCTTCACCGAAGAGTCAAGCAGTATATTGCTCCCTCCTACGTATATCTCGCGAAGAGACCATGAGGATAATATCAGAGAGATTAGAGCCCACACAGAAGCATACCGACAATTCTTCTTTCCACGAAGAATACGAGACTGGAATAGAAGGGAGAGCGGATAGAGGTACTCAAGGTACCCTCTGCACACACCGTCAGGTGGCTTGCGGAGTGTGGCTTTAGATGTAGATGTAGATGTGATCTGTTGGGTGTGATAGCTACTGTATAATTGTATCATCAGCTAAAAGTACCAGCTTTGCATCTTCGTGAATAGAGAATTGCAACTTATTAACACATATTAAGAACAGCAGAGGACCCAAGACCAAACCTTCCGGCACCCCATTCTTGATTGTTTCTCAGTTTGATAAATCACCGGTTTTTTGCATATCATGTGAACTGCTTATTTCAGCTTTCTGCACTCTTCCAGTTAGGTATGATTTAAACCATTTGAGCGCTGTCAAATTCATAGCACAGTACTTGAGCTTATCTTGAGAGATCACAAAAAATGCCAACAGGTGGCTCCCGGTTACTCAGAGCATTTAATATTACATTAGTGAAAGTATATATAGCATTTTCCATTGAAAAACCTTTCTGGAAACCAAATTTACATCTCGTTACAACTTCATTTTTACAAAGGTGTCTTTATATTCCATATGGACTGTAGTTTCAATTGTTAAGGTTTTCTTTTAACTGGTTCTTGTATTACTGTCCATGTTTAACACCCCTTGCAGTTGTCTCATCAAATATTGTTCGTATTTTACTTTGTACATTTATTTAATGCAAACTGTTACACAGCCACTGTTTTGATTATAATGTTAATGTTAAAATGCAGTACCACCACACTCTCAAGATTGCATTTACTGCAGGTTCCCTCAAACGACTCCATTTTCCTTCATTTATTTATATCTGTTTATCATACTGATGTTCCTTAAGTTCCTTATGTATTCTGTAGTTACACTGATAATTGTCTCTTCTTTTAGTTGGTTTGTGTATCACTCTCCATGTTTCATACCTCTTGATGTAGCCTTGTCTAGTACTAATTTTATTTTATTTTATTAGTTTTGTTTATTAATAGAATCTGTTATGTAGCCATGCTATTCCTATTTTTTGTTAAAGGTTTTCCTGTCTACTCTATTGTTATTTATTTACTGTTCAATTTTTTCTTTTTCATTGCACACTGTCAAAGATGTTACTTACTGTATGTTTCTACTTCAGTCTAGACATGTTAGATCTCTTCCAGTGTTGTCTGCAAACATTGTAACTTCTTTGGTGATAATACTCAGTAAACGTGTGAAGATGCCCTTGTAAGCCGAAAACCGGTTAACAATAAAAGTAATCTTGTAGAACAAAAGCAGACTGGTGCTTTTCATTTATTGTAATGTTGTTCTACCAATAATCGACGGAAGATTCTGTTACGAAGAAGGAAAACGTTATTGAGAAACTACTGATGTGTATTGCAGGCAGAAAGCACCAAGATGTACCCTAGACCAGAAGTGGATGAAGATCACTGAAAAATGAATAGAACCAGACATTTTTGATACACGATTTGTATTCATTATTGAATAAGCTTAACATAGTTTTGTGAGCAAGCGGCCAATCTTAATTTGTAACAGGTTTCGTATGAATATTTTATGAACTTAGAATAGTTTCCTTGACACTTAGCGTTATAAAGATGATGTTAAACATATTCAGTGTCTTAGATTCAATACATTTGGAAACAATAAGTTATTTGGTTATCAGGTAAGGATACTTCATGCCATCATTAAGTATGGTATTTTTTCTGCATGATAGTATGCTCCAGACAGACATGCGTACTTTACATGTCATTTATTGTATTTGAAATGTGGTCATTCATTAAACAATAGCTTTTACTTCCAAGTAATTTACGTAAGTGACTTAAAATACATCTGATTCCTCATTTATGGCTAGAAGAGCATAACTGTATGTGCTAAAGATATTTTCCAAACTAGATAATATTAGCCTTATACATTCCAAAAACAAACAATTCCACACAGTAGAAAAAAGTCATCATTAAATTGTAAAATAGGTTTTGTGATGTTTTTTATTCCCCCTGTATAATTTATCAATAGTGACTTGTATCCTTTTAGAAATAAGCGATTAAGTTGAAGTTTTGAATGCAGCTCTATCCCAAAAAACTTTGTTCATAATGCCTCTTTCCTTAAGATCTTTTTCAATTTCTCGTATCTTATTGTTTTTAAGTGTTGGTGAGATGGCAAGGTCAAACATTTTATGGTCGGTCTATTATCGTCCATTCTGAGAACGTGACAACAAAATTACGATCTCCTTTCTCTGAAAGTAACCGAGATTTTCTCGATGTACTTCCGTTTCATGCTAGTTCCCTCAACACAGAATCTCTTTATTGTATCTATTCCATTTAATTGTATAAACTTTTTGTAAATTAATTATTTCCTCTTTGCTTGTTTTATGATGGAGTCCAGAGGGTTGTATGATTTCTATAGGTATTTAAATTTGAATAATTCAGATATTTTGCGAAATTTTGCAATCACGTGTTTTCCATCTAGGAGAACCTTCCATGTATTCGGGTTCTTCACAAGAAATTTTGAGTCCACTTCTAGCTGCTACTCAATTCAGTTTTACAAGAGATGTAATCGCTTCTTCTCTGTTGATTATAAAGGTCGCTAGATCGTCTACATAAACTACACTTTATAAACGAATTTTTGTTTCATGTAGTTCACGCCTTCTACTTTTTTCTCGTTAGTTAATCCCATTTCCGATAACAAGACTTAACAATAACAGAGATGATCCGTCTCCCTTTCGGGACCTTGTCTTTATATCAAAGGATTCAGACATTTCACCTAGGGAATTTAACTTCTCAGCTGGTATCAGTTAATAATTGTTTTATCAACTGTCTAGTCTTTCAGTCCACTTTTAACTTTTCTTGTATGCAATAGTCAACGTGTTTAACTGAATCATAGGTTTCTCTTACGTCTTCAAAGGCGTCCCGCCTCGTCAGTCCTTGCTGATATGTAAGACCGTCTTGAGTGTGAGAAATTGTTCAGCACAGCGTCTACTTTTCCTAAAACTTGCTAGATCTTTTAAAACTAAATGGTCCTTTTTCTTTCAGGCTTTTTAAGTATAATTTTTGACAGAATTTTGAAAGTAACGCAGGAATGATATCCGTATGTAGTCATGTAAATCAGTTTTATACCCTTACCTGTGGAATTGGTGGGTTATGGCACACTGTCATTCCTTAGGGATTGTTTTCTCTGGCAGATGTCTTTAAGACATTCAAAAATTTTCTGTCTAAATTTATTACCATCTATTTTTCACATGTCTACCTATTTTCTAAATGATTTTTTACTAATATTTTTTACTGTCGCATTTTCCACTTGAGCTTTATTGTTTTTAAGTTCATTTAGTGCTTTGTCAATTTCTTCTATTGTTAGGAGTTTGGATTCCATGTTTGGCACAGATTTTTCAAATCTGAATTCACAATTTAAAAGAGCCTTAAAGTAGTTCGCTAAGAGTTCACAGTTCTCTTTATTATTCATTTCCAGTGTCCCATCTGGTCACCTAAAGCATATATCCAGTGCCTGGTACGTCAACATTTCTTCTCTATACTTCTGTAGCTATTCCGTGTGCTATTTTCCTTGAAACTGTGATTTCCGCTAATCTAGTTTTATCATAATGGTGTTTTACGAATCGAACGATACTCCAAACTTTCAAGACTATAATTCTTTGCTGTATGCCCTTGGCACGGGTATTAGCCCGACATCTGTGTTTACGTTTCCTTGTGGGTGTACCAATACAATGGGAAGCTTCTAGGAGAGCATCTATAACTTTAACCAGTTGGAAGATTCTTTGTTGAACCTTCAATACGTTATTTAATTACTTCTGAGGGATGAACGGTTCTGAAAATACACATTTTAACACGCCAAAAACTTTCAGCGTTGCTTATACTGCTTTGAGAGTTGGAAAAGTAATATGTTTATGGTAGATCCCGTAGCTATTATTAAAATGTTCATCTATTATTATCCTTATTATTTACATTCATTTCTTGAGTGAAGCAACATTTTAAACAGAGTTTCTTTGTAATGTGTTCTTTTCATTCTCTGTCTTTTCGAATTATTTCTATGCGTTCGCTCCATTGTTTATTTCATTCTTCTGGAAACTAACATTCTGTATTGTTCTTTTGCGTTTTGGTTTAATATTCGTGTCTGTTGACGTTATTCCTGAACGTTTCCAGTCTTTCATGGTACCTGTCATTGTGTTAGTTGTTGTAAGCGGTCTTTAAGTTCCTTTACCTGATTGTGTTTCCTCTACCTGGTTGGGTGACTTGCAGAATTTATGTTTTGTGTGTGTGTGTGTGTGTGTGTGTGTGTGTGTGTGTCTAAAATTCTGTTCTTCCCTGCACGAATCCGCGATTTTGTCTTTGTGTTACACTTACGATGTTAGTCTCTTAAAGCATATTCAGTCGCAGTTTGTTGGCCCGAAAATTTTTCTAAGTGCTTGCCATTCCTCTGTGTCTATTTTATTAATGATTGGTTTGTTCGCCTAGTTCAGTTGTTTCTACTGATAATATGATTTATGTAGTGTCTTAATCGTGCGTTGATCGATATGAAAGTTCTATTGTAGTGATGCCACGTCAGCAAATATGGTTTCTCGAGTTTTCAATTTTTTGATGTTTGACCTCTATGTTATTGCTCGTTGGCTTGATAATTGCTTGAAATCAGATATGTATGCCATTCCGCCGTGGGTTGCTACCACGAGAAGATCGTTCTTGTGACAATCTCTCGGAAAACGGCGTTTCATCATATGAGATCCAAGAGACACCACGTCGTGCGAATTTGTGGTTTTCCTATGGTGTCTATGACTTCTTAGTTGTTCGCGACAAAGGCGAGATCATGAACAAATGTCAGTTATAAAGTAAAATATTCAACCAAGTCCCAACATTTTTTAGGAGGTTGGTGGTGAAAAAGCACTGATGACTGCCCGTTATCCTAGCTACCCTACTATACTGGGATTTTGACTGTATTATATTACGATAATAGGACTTGGACTAGTAATAACAGTTTATCTGACAAACCAGTTATGACTGAGATTATGCCGGTCGGTGTGGCCGTCCGGTTCTAGGTGGTTCTCTCTGGAACGGCGCTACCACTACGGTCGTAGGTTCGAATCCTGCCACGGGCAAGGATGTGTGTGGTGTCCTTAGGTTAGTTAGGTTTAAGTAGTTCTAACTTCTATGGGACTGATGACCTCAGATGTTAAGTCTCACAGTGCTCACAGCAATTTCAAGCATTTGAACTGAGCTTATACTATATGTTTCGAGAATTCTAATTGTGCAAATCACGATAACGAGGCATACCATATGTGGGAAGTATCGAATGCCATTCCAGTATCACAACTGACTACGCATAGAATAGTGTCATTGCGAAAACCAAGTTGTGTTTTCTGAGATAAGAACTTTTCCAGTTACCAGGTTCATCTATTCTGTTCAGATACGCAGCGAATCGTTTTTCACCACAAGTAAGTTTCTGAATTCTTTCGCAATATATTGTTTGTAAGGGATGCGTTTGACGGGCAAGTGTCTATTTTAGAATGAAAGGGCATAACGTTATCTCAGCAGCAACATGAGAAAATCCCTTCAGAACATTACCTTTCTACCAGAATAATATTACTTCATTTAACAGCAGCAGACATTGTACGGAATGCCCAGGTGGGGGATTCACGGAGTTTGCTTCTTAATCACGTATTAGATCTCTCAATGACAACATAGTTTGGTGACAAGTGACAATCGGCGCATTAATGATGCGTAGATATGGAACATTAAGAGCGGAGTCCACAGTCAGTATCTGGGATACATATCACAGGATTCACGATAATCTGAATGGTTTTGAAAGTTATAATATTTTTTGAAGTTGCTAGATTCATACACCAAACTATTTACATGGTTTAAATGATATACTGGCGTCAATTTTGATTTTGAATCAAAATCTGTTTTACTGTTTCGCATGACGCACTGGACTGAGTGCCAGATTGCAGATTAACATCGTGATAGCGTTGTATAACTTCAAAGGCCAGCATTACTACTGGCGCCGCAGTTTAACGAAGTGGCGCACTGATGAACAACACCACTGGGGATGTCGAGGTCTTGAAAATTGCTTCACAAATGAACCCGCATGAGTGTTTAATTTCTTAATGTGACAGCTTGGTGGAATTACCAGAACGAACAGCGAAACATGGGAAACTTATCATTTATGTAGCAGTTGTGCAACGCAATCTGGAACAGGGCTGTTGCAATTTGCATCATGGTACAGTCTCTTTGGTGTGAACAGACGATGCTCGCCTGAACACATATACACAACCTGATCAAAAGTAAACAGGAACCACAATGTTTCGCAGAATCTATCACTAGGTGTCACTAAAGGCAGCACTGTCAGTATCAGAGAAGACGGCTAGTACTGTGTTGTCTGTAGAGCAGCAGTAACGTCGCTCAGGGTAGCTCAGGGACTTCGAACGTGGACTTCTAATTGCTTGTTACCTAAATAAGAAATCCATCAGGAGGTTTGAATCCTTCTAAAGCTTCCCAATGTTCACCCTTAATCTGGAGGTATCGTCTTTGACTAGCAATCAAAACAACCTGAGCTCATGGTTCTGACATCGCTGTAGCTTAAAATTTTAATAAAAATCATAGAAACGGCGAGCGGATACTTCTTGGCCTAGAAGTCACCCTCACTCTCCCAACAGTCTTGTCAAACAGGGCGGTGGAGGGAACAGAGATTCACAACAATCTTCTGTCTTTAGGGTGGGAAGACGCCCCTAAAAGGGGGAAAAATCAGCACTGATCAACAACATGAGGATGCATAAGGCAATGGAAACCACTGCATATGTAACGTACATTGATCCGCCAGAAAATTATGACCACCGATCTACCACGGATATAAATCCTTCCAGGAGATAGCGACGTCACCTGGCGAAGAATGACTGATAGTCTCACACACGCATGGTGCATATAGTGGCAGTGAGCTTGCCGTCCGTGTGTGGAATCGGGAAGGCGCGCGATCTATCTGAGTCTGACAGAGGGCAGATTGTGATGGTCCGCAGGCTCGCCAGGAGCATTTCGGAAAATGCAGGACTTGTCGGGTGTATGAATAGTGCTGTGGTGGATGTCTTCAACACATAGCGAAACCAAGGCGAAACCTCTCTCCAGATATCGTGGGGTTGGGCGGCCACCCCTCATTACAGTTGTCGGACGTCATAGGCTGGTCAGACTGGTAATAACACCACGACCTCGGCAACTACGACTCAGATGGCCACGTGGCCGTCGGCACTGCACGTTGGTGCAGTAGCGGATCGTTGTACGGTCTGACGAATCCTGATACCTTCTTCATCATGCCGTTGGGAGAGCGTGAATGCGTCGTCTTCCAGAGGAACGTCTCCTTGCAGGACGGAGATAAGCTGTTGGCGCTCCATTATGCACTGGGTAATATTCACACGGGCATCCATGGGTCCAGTGGAGCTCATACAAGGCACCATGACGGTCAGGGAGTATTGTACACTGGTTGATGACAACGTACAAGCCGACTGCAGTGGTATTTTCAGCAAGGTATTGTGCTATGTTACAAGGCTAGGAGTTTGGAGTGGTTCGAGGAACACTGTGGCGAGTTCCAATTGATGTGCTGGAGCCCCAACTCTCCAGATCTGACCCCGATTGAACACATGTGAGATGTAACTGAACGTGGAGTCAGAGCTCATCGCTCCCATCACCATCCACGGAATTTACGGCAATTAGGTGACTTGTGTGTACAGATGTGGTGCCAATTACTTCCAACAACCTACCACAGCCTCATTGCTTCCAAGCTACGACGTGTCGCAGCTGTTACCGGTACTAAAGGTGGACTTACCGGCTACTAATTAGGTGATCGTAATGTTCTTGCTAATCAGTGTACATCCTCACGATATGATTCCCCCTTAGGATATATGGGAGAGGACTGCCAAGAGAGAGGGGACCATGAGAGAAAGATCGAATAACCGACGAAAGAGTACCGTTCAACTTGTCGGGATGTTGAATGTTCAAGTTTGACCGTGATAAAGAAACCAGAAAATCTGAAAAGGGAAATGATAAGGGTCAATCAAGATACAATGGAATTCAGTCAGGTGAAGTGCAAAGAAGACCAGGATTTCTGGTCAGAAACGTATAAGGTAATAACAACAGCAGAAAAAGTGTTATAACGGGAGTTTGGTTCATCGTAAATAGGAAGGTAGGGCAGGGAGTGAGTTACTGTGAACAGTTCAACGATAGGATGGTTCAAATGGCTCTGAGCACTATGGGACTCAACATCTTAGGTCATAAGTCACCTAGAACTTAGAACTACTTAAACCTAACTAACCTAAGGACATCACACACACCCATGCCCGAGGCAGGATTCGAACCTGCGACCGTAGCAGTCCAGCGGTTCCGGACTGCAGCGCCAGAACCGCTAGACCACCGCGGCCGGCACAACGATAGGACTGTTCTCGTCATAATCGATAGCAAACCAAAAATGGCAACAACCGTTCAGCTAGGGAGAATATATGAGGATATGAACGGGTAATTCAGTACGTAAATAGAGATGAAAATCTAACATTCATGGGGGTTGGAATGCGATTGTAAGGAAAGGAGTAACAGGAAGGTTTATGGGAGAATACGCGCTTGCTTGTAAGAATGACAGAGGAGGAAAGCTAACTGAGTTCTGAAATAAGTTTTAGCTAGCAGTAGCAAATACTCTGTTTAAAAATTGCAAAAAGGAGAAGATTGTTTTGGAGATGACTGGGAAACACAGCAAGATGCCAATTAGATTACGTCATGGCCGGGAACGTATTCCGAAATCAGATACTGGATTCTAAGGCGTACGCAAGAGCAGATAGAGACTCATATCACAGTAATGATGAAGAGTAGGTTGAAATTGAAGACACTAATTAGGAAGACTAATTGGGCAAAGAAGCGGGATACGGCAGGACTAAGGAAATAAGAGACATGCTTGAAACTGTCTGGAGCTATTGATATTGCGATAACGAATAGCCCTGTACGCAGTTCAGTTGAAGAACAATGGACATCTCTGAGAAAGGCAATCACAGAAGGTGGAAAGAAAATCGTAGAGACAAGGAAGGTAACTACGTAGAGACCATGGGTAACAGAAGAAATACTACTGCTGGTCGACGAAAGAAGGAAGTAAAAAAATGTTTATGGAAGTTACTTAGGAATGAAATAAATAGGAAGTGCAGGGAAGCTAAGGTAAATGACTACATGAAAAATGTGAAGAAATCGAAGAAGAAATGAATGTCGGAAGGACTGACTCCACACATGGAAAAGTCAACATTCAATGAATTTAAAAGAAATTTCGTTAACATTAAGAGTGCTAACGGAATTACACATACAGAAGAGAAAGCGGATAGGCGGAAAGAGTACATTGGAGGCAACTATGAGGAGGAGGACTTGTCCGATGGTGATAGAAAAAGTATCAACTGTCAATATCTAAGAGATAGGCGATCCAGTATCAGAATCTGAATTTAATAGAACTGTGGACGACTTAAGATCATATAGGGCACATGGGAAGAATAACATTCCATCAGAATGTCTAAGATTTCAATCAAATAAGTATTCATTCTGTGTGTACAATGTATGAAACTGGAGATATTCCAGCAGACATTCGGAAAACCTTCATACACATACGTCCGGAGATACTAAGAGCCGACAATTGCAAGAATTATTGCACACTCAATTTAACAGCTCATGCATCCAAATTTCTGACGTGAATAAAACACAGAATAAAGAAAAAGGAAATTGAGGATATGTTAGATGAAGATCAATTTGGCTTCAGGAATGGTAAAGGCACTAGAAACACAGTTGTGACATTGCAGTTTACAATGGAAGCACGACTGAAGAAAAATCAAGAGATATTCATACGATTTTTTGGCCTGGAAAAGCTTTCGGCAGTGTCAAATGGTGCAAGATTTTCGAAATACTTAGAAAAATAGGCTTAAGCTGTAGCGATAGACGGATATTGTGCAATATGTACAAGAGACACGAGGGAGAAACAAGAATGGAAGACCAAGAACGAAGTGTGCGGATTAAAATGGGTGTAAGAAAGGGATGTAGTCTCTCGCTCCTACTATTAAATCTATACATCGAAGAAGAAGTGACGGAAATAAAAAGAAAGTTTGAGGAATAGAATTAAAATTCAAAATGAAATGACATCAATGTTATGAGTCCCTGATGACATTGCTGTCCTCAGTGAAAAGCAAAGAACAATTACAGGATCTGTTGAATGGAATGAAGAGTCTAATGAATAAAGAATATCGATTGAGAGTGAATAAAAGAAAGATGAAAGTAATGAGAACAGCGTGAAACTTAACAGCGGGATTATTGGTCGCGAAGTAGATGAAGTTAAGGAAATATGCTACCTCTGCAGCAAAATAACTCCTGACGGACAGAAAAAGGAGTGCGTAAAGTGCTGAACTGGCAAAAAGACATCCCTGGCCAACGAAAGGCTACTAGTAATAAAGATAAGCCTTCATGTGAGGAAGAAATTTTTGAGAACGTACGTTTAGAGCTCAGAATTGTGTGGTGGTGAAACATGGGTTCTGACAGAACCGGGGGAGAAGAGAGTCGAAGCATCTGAGACGTGCTACATATGAATGTTGAAAATTAGGTGGACTGATAAGGTGATGAATGAGAAGATTCCTCGAAGAATCGGCAGGGAAAAGAATATATGGAAAACACTGACAAGAAGGTGGGACATGATGACAGAACATGTATTAAGACACCAGTCAGTTATTTCCGTGGTATTACATGGAGCTGTAGAGCGTAAAATCTATAGAGGAAGACAGTAACTGAGAACGTAGTTTGAAAGTTCAGATAAAGCTTGAAGTAGCGGGGATGGTGTCCGCGAATATCCGGGCTATGCCCCGGCACCTAAATTTCCCATGGCAAGTTGACTCATGCGGGCCGTACTGACGAACAGAGACCTTCGAACATTCGGAGGTTTAGATGCACCAAACCGCATGACATTAGCGAAAGGAATAATTTGTTTGTCCGCAGTACTACCGGCAGTTGAGCCATTCGTAGGAAGTCAGACAGAATTGCGTGCGATGTTCGAGCAGCTTCTCATAACGCACACATTTCTCTTGTCAGTACTACGTGAAGCTTGGGATTGCAGCAGACGAATGGAAATGAATTATCTGAAGTGATGAATCACGCTGTACCGTGCTGCCATCCGATGGAAGGGTTTGGGTTTTGCGAATGTTAGCAGAACGTTATCTCCCGTCATGCGTGTCTCAGCAGTTAGGTATGCTGGAGGTAGTGGTACGGTATGAAGGTGTGTCTCGTGGTTGGGGTACTTAAGATATGGCCTCTTACTACACATAAGAAAACGCTAAATGCAAACGATATGAATAGATATGCAGGACGGTTATTGGTCCAGATAATCATCTTATATCAAGGTCAATGATAGGGGCTTTTGGTGGTCTAGCTGCATGCTGAGGCCACTCCCCTCCCCTGAAGGAGCGCCATCCGGCCATGCACCTGAGGCAATTTTGCAAGTTATAATCATCGAGACTACCTTCCACACCCTCCCACTTTGTGGATCGCCATACTACTCACACACCCCTCAATAATTCCACCACCAGCAACAATCAGATTCAAACCAACCCTATCCGCTACCTCATCATGTATAATAGAACATCTGGATGGGAACCATCATTCGAGATCCGTGCACCATAGGGACTGATTCAGGTTTCTTTGGGGTCATGGGGTAGGTGTTTACAAATGGAAATAATAGCAAATTAAATTTATTGTTTCCCCCATTACGTGAGATTCATCATTTTAGTTCTGGGCTCTGTAGGGAGAGGATCAGGGTGTCGGTATTCTTTTATAAATAATAAGTTAATTATGTTATTATTCGAATTACGTGACTTTTGTAAGAGGATGTCTGTAAGAGGATTAGATTATAGGTACTTGTTATAAACAATTAATTATAATTCCAGTTACATGAGTTATTTCTCATTTATGCACTGACACTCACCATTCGAAGTTTGTGCTCAGTCGTGTCAGGATCTGGGTGTCGGTATTTGTTATAAGTAACAAATAAATTTTATAATTATCTCAGTCAGTCGAATTTAATCTTGGGCCATTAATATACTGAAAAGACAATGACGTAAACAATGAAATTCACAAACACCTTTCGCTATTTGTTTTGGCTGAAAATCTCCACTTTTACAGTAGCAGTCGTTTATGTACTTCGTTGAACCAGTAACACAAAGGGCAATAAATGAAATTAATGCTACCCACCAGGTGGCTGTACTAACGCGACGCTGTCGATTCCAGCAGCCGAAGCTGTCTCACGTACTGTTTACGCTCTAGGCCAACACGACTCCTGTCTGAGAGGTCCAGCGCCTGTATACCATGAGTCCATATTAAGCGACTGAGGAATTGAGGACAAAGGAGTCATCCTTTGCTCAACAAATAGCCTTGTCAAACACGGCGGAGGAGCGATTAGTGGTTCAGAGCACTCTCTTGCCCCTGGGGTGGGATGCTGATTGATGATTGTTCCACATTTTAGGGGCAGCATCCCACCCCCTAAAATGTGCAACAATCAGCAATGAACAACGGCATGACGATAAAATCGCAATGGAAAACACTGATTTAAAAACACACAGTATGCATCCATAGGACTTGTGGCTCGTAACTGGAATAATGTAGTGACGATTTCTCCATTCCTTAAAAAGTCTAATTAGTCTCCCATTCGGATCTCTGGGAGGCGACTGCAAGGGGGAGGTACAAAAAAAATTGGCAATAACCAACGCTGGAATAACATCTTACGGGCTGGAGCATTGAATGTCAGAAGTTTGAACGTAGAATGAAACGCAGAAAATCAGAAAAGAGAAATGAAAATCCTCAGTATAGATGTAGTGCGGGTCATTGAAGTGAACTGAAAAGCAGATATGGATTTATGGTCAGGCCAGTATAAGGTAATATCAACAGGACCAGAAAATGGTAGGCAATAACGGGAGCAGGATTCGTTATTAACAGCAAAGTAGGGCAGGAAAGTTCAGTGATTAGGTTGTTCTCATCAGATTCGACAGAAAACTAAGGCGGACAGCGATAGTTCAGATATACGGTGAACGTCGCAAGCAGAAGGTAAAGAGAGGGGAAGTATAGGACGAGACTGAATGGGTAATTTAGTGCATACAGGGTGATCAAAATCTAATAATCTGCAATGACTGAAACTTGGATGTAGGTGAACGAATAGAAGAAAAATTACCGGAATATATTATCTAGGACTTCTCTTGGCCACGAGTGACATAGGACTTAGATTGAATTACAAATTTTGGAGAAATTACGTTTGGAATACTAATTCTTGAACAGTGGGAGAACCGAAATATAAGGGAATCAAAGGTTTGAGATATGCTACAGAAGAGTGATGAATATCAGGTGGACTGATAAGGTAGGATGTAAGGAAGTTCTACGCAGATTTAGGGACAGGAGGATAGGACACGTGTTAAGGCATCAGGGATTACCCTCCATTCATCTAGAGCAGTGGTTCTGAACATTTCTCAGATCATTGCCCCTGACTGCAATCAGATATAAGCTAACACTCCCCCCCCCCCTCTTTTCCGCCATCCATTATCAACAATATTAGCGCCTAGCTAATCTTCAGAATGAAAGAAAATTGAACATCTTCATTTTTAAAAGGTAAATGCTATAGAGATTTGTAGTTATTTCATTAAACAGCGCGCTAATGGGCCAATAATGAAGTTATCCTACTTATTTCCGACAAATTTTTCTTACAGAACGATGAATCAGTCCTAGTGCATTGTGAATGATACGTGCAGCACCTTGTCAGAAAATAAAGCTAATTACGCACATTGATTATAGCCACTTGCCACAAAACATGTTTCCTCTGCACAACTCTTCCCAATAGCGACACTTGCCTCAACACATAGCCTGTACTCCCATTGAAAATCAACCAATTTAAAAAATGTGCCCCATATTAACTAATTGTAAATCCTTTGACTGTCGGACGCCTTACGTCTGAGATGGCGGACATTGGAAGACATCTAACTGCCAATGCTTTGTGTCTGACCATTGCAACTAAGAACTATAAAAGTATTAATAATAATAGTAATAATAATAATAGTAGTAACAATGTTTGGCCCTTTTGCAGTGTAGTAGCCATTAATTTGTTTTCTGTTGTTAAGGAATAGTTAAGCAGCTTCTTATCCATTGCAGGATCTACTTACAATCCAAAGAAGGTATTTCAGCAATTCTTTGACATAGTGACATTACTAATGTCCTTTTAAAAATAGTTCAGTTTCATGAAAGAAATACAATCGGATTCTTTTGCTTTTACCCCAAAATGTTTAATTACCCCCAGTTTGGTTATCACTGTCCTAGATGGACCTGTAGGGGAAGAAAGAGTTGGAATACGTCCAGTCGATAATTGAGGAATAAGGGCGTGAAGTGTCAATCTGAAATGAAGAGTCTGCAGGAAAAGAGGAATTCATGGTGAGCCCTATGAAAGAGGTCAGAAAACTCACAAAAAAAGCTGAGCCTTTTCTACGTTTGTGTGGCTGGCGTCGAGCGTATGTTGTGTTTGCTCCTCCAAGGGTATTACTGAGTAACTGAGTGATACTTCACTGACATTTATCTCAAGTTCTTCTTTTCTGTATATTTATATTTTACGTAGTTTTTAAGATTGGTTATCTGTGTTTCATGTATCACAGGAAGGGGGAAATGTAATTCTGTGCCTTTGTTTTTTGTATCCATTGACCCCATAAATGGGACCGGCATATTACAAGTAACGACTCTAACAGGTCCTTCACTTGCAACGGAAAGAGCTATCTTCTGTATTAATGGGACTAGATTAAGAAACTACCTTGGCTGGACAGCTGCTTGGTCTAGTGCTGCTAAGTCCAATTTTCTGTTTGCTTCTGTTACCATATAATAGTCTGATGGTATAAACGGAATTTTGAGTACCTTTGCACTACTTCAGAATATGATTAGAGGTGTCGAGTTTTGGTCCCACTAAATTTTTAGTCTTTATTCTCTAATAACTTTTTTGATTGAAAGTATTTACCGTTTGGGCTGAATTTAATTATTTAATAGGATCTTGCCGGTCCGGCACTAGTCAATTTATTTTCTCCAGTAGTTTGGTAGATTATCCACCCTGAATTAAGTTTACAATCATATAAATAGTCAGTGCTGTAATAAATTTTAATTACATCAGTAGTTCTTTCATAGTCATTTGTTGGCATTTACTGCTTAAGTTTGTGGTCATTTGATTACATTCTGCTTGGAAATTACTTTTGTTAATTTTCTGTAGTAGATTTTGTTGCCAGTGGTTGCTCAAATTCATTGTGTCGACAGTAGCTTTTCTTATGCTGGAATAGTAAATCTCTTTGGCAATGATGCTTCTTACTGATGTCACTAATTAGTTTGTATTAAATCTGCCGAGTGGTACTTTCATAAAATCGAAAGAGTAATTTTTGCTGTGTTTTGATTTTTATAAAGTGTGACCACCATGGATATTTTGCTAGGGTCTCATTAATAAATTATGGTGGACAGTGCTGCATACTGGAGCTGCATACCGCTTACACACAGGTTAGCAAACCAAAATAATTAAGCACATAATGACAGTCCATTTATCTTGCTCTACAAAACTAGTCACTGTCCGCCTCCATAAGAGGGGTTCAATGCACAGTAATAGGGCCTCAATATCACACTCTTCAATTAAGTGCAGAGCATTTTTCAAAATCTATACACACACTCATTTTATCCTGACATAAAGGAAACTTATTTTCGTAAACAACATGAGAAAAAGAGACAGAATTTGAACTGAAATCATACGAGTTGCTAACTGCGCTCTACATGTTGTGACGCAATAGTTATATGTCGCCGTCAGTAATAAAGGTGTGCAATACATTGAGTATTGCAATAAAATATCTACAGTATCAACAAACATAACCAGTTACATAAAAGTCTTAATGCTACATTGCCGAGAATCAGAAGAAGGGGAAACTTTTTACTCCTGGGCAAAAGGGGAGTCAATGATCCTATACTATACAAAATTCATAATCTGAACCGATAGGAAATCAATATTCTATTCTAGGACGCAACCTACTACCATATGAATCAATAAGCAAAGCTTATTCTGCTTGGGGCTGGTGGCCAGTCTTTGCTGACGCTTCGAATTACGAAATTCACCTGATTGGAATAATTATAATATTAATTTGTTACCTATAACAAGCACCAACACAATGATCCCCTCATAACAGAAACTTACTTCGAATGCCGAGCAGTGGCGCATGACTGATAAATGAAACGCTACATTGCGATTGGCTGGGAACGTCATGACGGCTATGCAACGTGATGCGGCGGGGCGTTGACTGAACGTGACACTGACGTGACGTCGAGAGCAATGGGGTTAAACTGACGTAACAGGAATAGTAACATAAGTAATTTATTATCCATCATAAATACGCACACCCTATCGTTTCCCTACTCAGGCCAGAACTAAAATGACGAAACTCACATAATTAGTATTAGGAATAAATTTAATTTATTATTATTTTTATTTAGAACAGACATAGACCTGAACCCCAAACAAACCTGAACCGATTCTAATGGTGTAGTGTCCTGTAATGCTGCATCCAACTGAGTTGCTCTAGTTATAAAGGAGATTCGGGAGAGGGGGCTTGGATCTCACTTTGGCAGGGGAGACGGGTGGGGAGGGATGTGTTGCAGGATGGGGATTTTTCAGGGATAGGAGAGTGGGTCGTGACCATAATTATAACTCACACAATTCCCTCAGGCGCATAGGCTGGACGACGCTTCCTCCAGCAAAGGAGACAGGGGGCAGTGGGCGGGATGAGCTAACCTAATTGTCTCAGTATGTTACCTGTCACTGAATGGTCTTACGAGTGACCTTCAGATAAGATCGTTATCTGGCCCGATACATGCCCTGCATTTCTACTGACATGGAGCCATTTTATGGCATTGTATACTGCGTACAGTGGGGGGTATTAGCGGGGAATGACAAAGTACTCTTTGTTAAAGCAGCATATTTGATCTAATGGTTTGTGAACATTCCTGAAATGGACTGGTTTGTCCAGAGCCACGACATGAATCCAATGGAACACTTTAGGGTGAGTAGCATAGTGGTCGTTCAACTGTGGCCCACAGGCGGCATGAGGCCCGATTCCAGTGTTCGTGCCGCCCGCCGTTCTCAGACGTACTTTATAATAATACGCTTCTACATTCTAACACAGGAATCCAAAATGTCAACTCACATTGACAGTAGAACGACAGAGTCTCTGACATTCCTAAAACGGCGGAAAGTGGTCATTTTGACCCCACATGAAATATTTTCATATTTGATTTAAACAAATGCCATTTTAGTGTTCGTTAATCCATATTTTATTTCTAGTAATCACAACAATTATTTACAATTTGAAATAATAATTACTAATTTATTCGAACAACAATGTTTGTTGTTGTTGTGGTCTTCAGTCCTGAGACTGGTTTGATGCAGCTCTCCATGCTACTCTATCCTGTGCAAGCTTCTTCATCTCCCAGTACCTACTGCAACCTACATCCTTCTGAATCTGCTTAGTGTATTGATCTCTTGGTCTCCCTCTACGATTTTTACCCTCCACGCTGCCCTCCAATGCTAAATTTGTGATCCCTTGATGCCTCAAAACATGTCCTACCAACCGATCCCTTCTTCTAGTCAAGTTGTGCCACAAACTTCTCTTCTCTCCAATCCTATTCAATACCTCCTCATTAGTTACGTGATCTACCCACCCTATCTTCAGCATTCTTCTGTAGCACCACATTTCGAAAGCTTCTATTCTCTTCTTGTCCAAACTAGTTATCGTCCATGTCTCACTTCCATACATGGCTACACTCCATACAAATACTTTCAGAAACGACTTCCTGACACCTAAATCTATACTCGATGTTAACAAATTTCTCTTCTTGAGAAACGCTTTCCTTGCCGTTGCCAGTCTACATTTTATATCCTCTCTACTTCGACCATCATCGGTTATTTTACTCCCTAAATAGCAAAACTCCTTTACTACTTTAAGTGTCTCATTTCCTAATCTAATTCCCTCAGCATCACCCGACTTAATTTGACTACATTCCATTATCCTCGTTTTGCTTTTGTTGATGTTCATCCTATATCCTCCTGTCAAGACACTGTCCATTCCGTTCAACTGCTCTTCCAAGTCCTTTGCTGTCTCTGACAGAATTACAATGTCATCGGCGAACCTCAAAGTTTTTACTTCTTCTCCATGAATTTTAATACCTACTCCGAATTTTTCTTTTGTTTCCTTTACTGCTTGCTCAATATACAGATTGAATAACATCGGGGAGAGGCTACAACCCTGTCTCACTCCTTTCCCACCCACTGTTTCCCTTTCATGCCCCTCGACTCTTATAACTGCCATCTGGTTTCTGTACAAATTGTAAATAGCCTTTCGCTCCCTGTATTTTACCCCTGCCACCTTCAGAATTTGAAAGAGAGTATTCCAGTCAACATTGTCAAAAGCTTTCTCTAAGTCTACAAATGCTAGAAACGTAGGTTTGCCTTTTCTTAATCTTGCTTCCAAGATAAGTCGTAAGGTCAGTATTGCCTCACGTGTTCCAACATTCCTACGGAATCCAAACTGATCTTCCCCGAGGTCAGCTTCTACCAGTTTTTCCATTCGTCTGTAAAGAATTCGCGTTAGTATTTTGCAGCTGTGACTTATTAAACTGATAGTTCGGTAATTTTCACATCTGTCAACACCTGCTTTCTTTGGGATTGGAATTATTATATTCTTCTTGAAGTCTGAGGGTATTTCGCCTGTCTCATACATCGTGCTCACCAGATAGTAGAGTTTTGTCATGACTGGCTCTCCCGAGGCCATCAGTAGTTCTAGTGGAATGTTGTCTACTCCCGGGGCCTTGTTTCGACTCAGGTCTTTCAGTGCTCTGTCAAACTCTGCACGCAGTATCTTATCTCCCATTTCGTCTTCATCTACATCCTCTTCCATTTCCATAATATTGTCCTCAAGTACATCTCCCTTGTATTAACCCTCTATATACTCCTTCCACCTTTCTACCTTCCCTTCTTTGCTTAGAACTGGGTTTCCATCTGAGCTCTTGATATTCATAGAAGTGGTTCTCTTCTCTCCAAAGGTCTCTTTAATTTTCCTGTAGGCAGTATCTATCTTACCCCTAGTGAGACAAGCCTCTACATCCTTACATTTGTCCTCTAGCCATCCCTGCTTAGCCATTTTGCACTTCCTGTCGATCTCATTTTTGAGACGTTTGTATTCCTTTTTGCCTGCTTCATTTACTGCATTTTTATATTTTCTCCTTTCATCAATTAAATTCAATATTTCTTCTGTTACCCAAGGATTTCTATTAGCCCTCGTCTTTTTACCTACTTGATCGTCTGCTGCCTTCACCACTTCATCCCTCAGAGCTACCCATTCTTCTTCTACTGTATTTCTTTCCCCCATTCCTGTCAATTGTTCCCTTATGCTCTCCCTGAAACTCTCTACAACCTCTGGCTCTTTCAGTTTATCCAGGTCCCATCTCCTTAAATTCCCACCTTTTTGCAGTTTCTTCAGTTTCAATCTGCAGTTCATAACCAATAGATTGTGGTCAGAATCCACATCTGCCCCAGGAAATGTCTTACAATTTAAAACCTGGTTCCTAAATCTCTGTCTTACCATTATATAATCTATCTGAAACCTGTCAGTATCTCCTGGCTTCTTCCATGTATACAGCCTCCTTTAATGATTCTTGAACCAAGTGTTAGCTATGATTAAGTTATGCTCTGTGCAAAATTCTACAAGGCGGCTTCCTCTTTCATTCCTTCCCCCCAATCCATATTCACCTACTATGTTTCCTTCTCTCCCTTTTCCTACTGACGAATTCCAGTGACCGATGACTATTAAATTTTCGTCTCCCTTCACTACCTGAATAATTTCTTTTATCTCGTCATACATTTCATCTATTTCTTCATCATCTGCAGAGCTAGTTGGCATATAAACTTGTACTACTGTAGTAGGCATGGGCTTTGTGTCTATCTTGGCCACAATAATGCGTTCACTATGCTGTTTGTAGTAGCTAACCCGCACTCCTATTTTTTTATTCATTATTAAACCTACTCCTGCATTACCCCTATTTGATTTTGTATTTATAACCCTGTAATCACCTGACCAAAAGTCTTGTTCCTCCTGCCACCGAACTTCACTAATTCCCACTATATCTAACTTTAACCTATCCATTTCCCTTTTTAAATTTTCTAACCTACCTGCCCGATTAAGTGATCTGACATTCCACGCTCCGATCCGTAGGACGCCAGTTTTCTTTCTCCTGATAACGACGTCCTCTAGAGTAGTCCCCGCCCGGAGATCCGAATGGGGGACTATTTTACCTCCGGAATATTTTACCCAAGAGGACGCCATCATCATTTAATCATACAGTAGAGCTGCATGTCCTCGGGAAAAATTACGGCTGTAGTTTCCCCTTGCTTTCAGCCGTTCGCAGTACCAGCACAGCAAGGCCGTTTTGGTTAATGTTACAAGGCCAGATCAGTCAATCATCCAGACTGTTGCCCCTGCAACTACTGAAAAGGCTGCTGCCCCTCTTCAGGAACCACATGTTTGTCTGGCCTCTCAACAGATACCCCTCCGTTGTGGTTGCACCTACGGTACGGCCATCTGTATCGCTGAGGCACGCAAGCCTCCCCACCAACGGCAAGGTCCATGGTTCATGGGGGGAACAACAATGTATCATACAAATTTATTGTTGCTGCTGCTAACAGAATTCTTAATTGTAGATTTTAATTTATTAACTATTCATACAACCTTCTAGACACATTTAGTATAGTATATTTGGTCCACTTTACCCTCACATGTGTTTTACAAACAGCTCTGTATTACTTTTCACTCAAAGCCATTGAAGCTGCTAGACACACTTAGCACAGGTGATTTCTGTTTTACCTGCACATTTTCCGCACACGGCTTTTTGGCACTTTACACAGTTTTCGCTGGTCTTGTTGCCTTTGCAGAGGCTGATTTGGCACTTACTTCACTGTCTAGGTGATTTCAGTCCCATATCCTCTTCCTTTGCATGATGTTGTGGCTCTTTCATTCCCTTGCGTTCATTTGCCAGTTGAAGTACGAACTTCTTCCTTTGTAATTTCTCGTTCGTTACTGTGTTATAGATGACCTATGCATTTATTGCCACCATATCTAGTGTGTTGTAGAAGACATGCATTGGCCATCTCCTACATGCACCCTTCGTAGTATATTTACAGGTCATTTGGTCAACCACGTCCATCGCGTACTTTGTTGCACAGTAGAACGTTACGGTTTCAGGTTTTTTCTTTCCTTCCTTGCTTATTGCTACTTCAGCATGCAATGTACTCAGGAGAATGCCATTTTTATTCTTCCTTCTTTGGTATACAGTCAAGGTGCTTTCTGTGTTGCCACTATTGTGCAGTGTTGTGATGGCGTGTGCTTCAGTATTCGGCTTCGTTAATTCATCGAGGGTTTCATGGCGGATCTTGTTCATTGTACCAACTAATGAAGTTTTCTTTTCTTTGAGTTTTTTAGCAAGTTGCATAGATGTATAGAGGTTATCTGTGGCCATATTTCTTCCTTGATTTACAAATGACTCCATGAGACGCAAAATGAAGTACTCTCTTGGAGGTTGTTTCTCTCTATGTGTGTCCTCTTTTCCGCAGTCTGGGAAAGCATTACATATATACTTTGTAGTTACGTCAACAGCCAACCAGAATTTGAGTCCATGTTTGTCTGGTTTGTTGGACATAAATAGAGTAAACCTACATCTTGCTTTGCTTGGTAACAGTTGCTCTTCATTGGTTATATTTTTCCAGGGCGGTAAGCTCGAATACTATTTTCAATAAACTTTCCCCAGATACAAGATCGAATTTTTGGCTGCCAGGTGTTAAATTTCCTTGAAGACAGAGGAATCTGAGAAGTTCCTGAAGTTTGCCCCTTGGCATTATGTCCTTGATAAAAGCAGGCCCCCAAGAGTGCGACCAGAGATCATCCTCAGACATGAGTTTTGTGCACAATACTCCCAAAACATACATGTTGGCTATCAGTTTCTCCAGTTCCTCAAGTGGCACAGTCCAGTCATTGTTTTTAGTACTTTTCGAGCACTGGATTTTGTGTATTTCTTCATGAGATATAGCATTGCATCATGAAATAGAAGGCACTGATGACAGAGCTGTCTACTCGTTGGCGAGCATAAGTGGTAGGACTTCTTCTTTCCTTCAGAACATTCACAGCCTTCCAGAAGATGAATAACTACCAATCTCCCACACGGTTCCATCCCTTGGAGTCATCTTTGTACACGCTTCCAAATGTATCTGTTGTGGGAAAGAGTTGATGATTGACGTGTATCAGCGTGTGAATCCTCTTCCAAAGTAAAATATGGCGTTTCAGTCTTCGATCGCTATTCTTTATTCTCAATAACCGGTTTCGGGCTAGCTGCCCATCTTCAGATCTGTTAGACAATGTTAAAAATGTAATTAATAAGAGAGATACAGTTAGCGATAAAAATATCTTAGTTTACAAAAAGAAATTATGGAACGTATTAATTGCCAACATACCATATGTTGTAGTTACAGAGTAACTTGTCCGTACAGAACACACAGTTCACTGTCATAAGTAAAGTAAATTTCAATCTGTTAAAACATTATATCGCAGTATTTAAGAGTAACCTGATTGGTAACAGTAAAAAGTGCCCTCTACCTATAACAATTGTGCATCTGTCATTATTTCGCCGTATATATTAATGGCGAATATTCTTTTTAATAAAACAATTTTTAAGGTAATAACATATGAATAATCATTCTGAGTGGACCATAAAACGAAAAATTTTTACATTAATTTAAATTTTTTTTTATAGAGAAAAATAAAATATAATGAAAATGTAGATATTCTTCCGAAAATGTGCGTTTGCTCTTCTTTGTTTTTGATTGGTGGTGGAGTGGATTTCCCTACGTCAGAACGTATACAACGCCACGCCGAGTCGTCTTGCGCCGCGCCCAATTCACCTCGCCGCCAGTACGCTGAGGGCCGCTCCGCTGTAGCTGTTTCTTACTGGGGCGTGCTGTTGCATTCAAGAGGAAGCCTAAAACAGGTCTTTAAAAATCTCATAATAATTCCTGTGCATAAAATCACTTTGCTCATTAAGTAGTAGGTCTGGGGTTTTATTGTGATGTGCGTATATTTCAATCTCTTCGAGCACGTTGAGATAGAGACTTTTTGGAGCTTTATGTAGCACCTCCATTTGATCATTTATGTTACTCACTTCATGTCTACTCTCTTTTACATGTGTTCCAAATGCTGTTCGATTGCTATGACTGCAATGTTCCCTGTATCGAATTTCAAAATTCCGCCCTGTTTGTCCTATATAATAACTGTCACATTCAGCACATTTAATCTTATACACTCCGGATTTATTGTATTTCATTTGTTTCGTCGTTGCTGGTTTATGTCTTAATCTGTGTGCCATTTGCCCTTGGTTCTGAAATGCCACTGCGATGTTTTTTGGAAAGCATTTAGCAATTCTTTCCGACACACGCCCTTTGTATGTCAGGGTGACAAACTTCTTCTTAACTTTAATTTTCCTAGAATCGCTACTGATGCCCGCGGATCTGTTTTTGATTTTGTTAAACATACGTGTAACATCTTGTGTCCTGTATCCGTTAGCTGCTGCTACTTGCTTAATAATATCCAGTTCTTTCTGCAACTCATCTTCCTGTAGTGGCAATCTGAGGGCTCTATTGCACATTGCATAAAAGTACGCTCTTTTATGCTGTGCCGGGTGGTGCGACGTCGCTACTATGATGTTGTCGGAGCAAGTGTCTTTTCTATAGACGCCGAAAACGTGCCTGCCTCCCTCCTTTCTGACAGTCAAATCTAAATAGTTAATCGCCCCATTGTTTTCCATTTCTAGTGTGAATTGGATTTTTGGATGCTGCTCGTTTAAAACTTTAGTCATTTCCTCTACGTCTTCTTTTTCCCCTTTGAATAATAAAATAGTGTCGTCAACATACCGTCTGTAATAAATTAACTTCTCCTTAATTTCTGGAAAAGAGCTAAAAACTTTGTTCTCAAAGTCATTCATAAAAATTTCAGCTAAAATACCTGATAGACTGTTACCCATAGCTAAACCTTCGTCTTGAATAAAAACTTTATCGTTAAAAATAAAACTATTAAAACTCAGCGTGAACTCTAGCATATCTACGAGTTCGACGATTTCACCCATGCTCATTGACTTATTTTTTATCAGGTTTTTCTTATAATTTGCAAAGTGTCCGGTATTGGTATATTAGTGTAGAGGTTCACGACGTCCAATGAGGCTAGGACTCCATCCTCTGGGATTGCAATGTCCTTCACTTCGTTCGCGAAACACACACTATTTTTTACGTTGTAAACTTGCTCGTATTTATACGCCGATTTTAACTTACGGTACAAAGCCTTATTCAAGAGCTCATTAACGGCTTCCTTCCCATTGCAAATAACACGCGTTGGTTTATTCTCCTTGTGCAATTTTATTTGCGCTCTTGCTTCTGGTGTTCTTGGATTCATCTTTACTAATCTAGCTTTTTCATTTGGAGTGAATAAAAATTGTATTGCTTCTATCCTTGCCTTTAAATCTGTCTGAAACTTCTTTGTTAAATCTTTTTTGACTTCTTTAATTCCATTTTCCTGAAAAAACCGCATTGTCTTATCTATATATTCCTTTTCGTAAATGACAACTGAGGTACTGCCCTTATCTGACTTAATCACGATTGCGTTGTTAGAATCCAGTTTTAAGTTAATTTCTTTCACTAACCTTATCTCACTATATTTACCGTTATGTAAAGTTTTCTGGCATTCAATTGCCTCTTTGGCTTTGATGGCGATACATGTCTTCTGGAATTTAGTTAACTTAGCATCCCTACATGCTACCTTAACTTCTGCCATCATTCTCTTGATGTCTCGTTCTTGCAAGTTCGTTCGCGGATTATGCTTAAGCCCCTTATCCAAAAGCTTCTGCTCTTCTTCAGAAAAGACAATATCTGTTAGGTTAACGGTTCTGTCATAAAACTTATGTACATACTGTATTTTATCTGTTTCCCTCTCTGCCTTTGCTATTGCTCTACACAGATTAGTAATTTTCTTATTGTGTCTTTTTATGATTTCGTCCCTATGTACCTGGATTCTTGCTTCAATCTCATATTCAACTTGTCTAAACTGCAGTGGCGACAGTAGGTTACCTAACTTCATATGTAAATCGTACGTAAGCTTATTGAGTTTGTCTTTCTCGATGTACCCTGATTTGATCTCCTGTCTTATCCAAGACTGTTCTGCTCTCTTCTTAACTTTTGTGGCTGAGATACTGCTGTTATTTATCTTTACCCTTGCGTACTTCGGTACAACACCTATTTGCAAACAGTTCTTATTGAAATGTATTTTTAAATTAGCTTTCACTATATTAAGCTTAGCTTTAAAATATGTTTTCACATCTCCCACAGCCTGACTAGGCACAAGTTTATCAAAACAAGACATTGTTGTCTCACTGGGAGGTCCGCGATCGTTCATTAAGTAAAATATGGCGTTTCAGTCTCCGATCGCTATTCTTTATTCTCAATAACCGGTTTCGGGCTAGCTGCCCATCTTCAGATCTGTTAGACAATGTTAAAAATGTAATTAATAAGAGAGATACAGTTAGCGATAAAAATATCTTAGTTTACAAAAAGAAATTATGGAACGTATTAATTGCCAACATACCATATGTTGTAGTTACAGAGTAACTTGTCCGTACAGAACACACAGTTCACTGTCATAAGTAAAGTAAATTTCAATCTGTTAAAACATTATATCGCAGTATTTAAGAGTAACCTGATTGGTAACAGTAAAAAGTGCCCTCTACCTATAACAATTGTGCATCTGTCATTATTTCGCCGTATATATTAATGGCGAATATTCTTTTTAATAAAACAATTTTTAAGGTAATAACATATGAATAATCATTCTGAGTGGACCATAAAACGAAAAATTTTTACATTAATTTAAATTTTTTTTTATAGAGAAAAATAAAATATAATGAAAATGTAGATATTCTTCCGAAAATGTGCGTTTGCTCTTCTTTGTTTTTGATTGGTGGTGGAGTGGATTTCCCTACGTCAGAACGTATACAACGCCACGCCGAGTCGTCTTGCGCCGCGCCCAATTCACCTCGCCGCCAGTACGCTGAGGGCCGCTCCGCTGTAGCTGTTTCTTACTGGGGCGTGCTGTTGCATTCAAGAGGAAGCCTAAAACAGGTCTTTAAAAATCTCATAATAATTCCTGTGCATAAAATCACTTTGCTCATTAAGTAGTAGGTCTGGGGTTTTATTGTGATGTGCGTATATTTCAATCTCTTCGAGCACGTTGAGATAGAGACTTTTTGGAGCTTTATGTAGCACCTCCATTTGATCATTTATGTTACTCACTTCATGTCTACTCTCTTTTACATGTGTTCCAAATGCTGTTCGATTGCTATGACTGCAATGTTCCCTGTATCGAATTTCAAAATTCCGCCCTGTTTGTCCTATATAATAACTGTCACATTCAGCACATTTAATCTTATACACTCCGGATTTATTGTATTTCATTTGTTTCGTCGTTGCTGGTTTATGTCTTAATCTGTGTGCCATTTGCCCTTGGTTCTGAAATGCCACTGCGATGTTTTTTGGAAAGCATTTAGCAATTCTTTCCGACACACGCCCTTTGTATGTCAGTGTGACAAACTTCTTCTTAACTTTAATTTTCCTAGAATCGCTACTGATGCCCGCGGATCTGTTTTTGATTTTGTTAAACATACGTGTAACATCTTGTGTCCTGTATCCGTTAGCTGCTGCTACTTGCTTAATAATATCCAGTTCTTTCTGCAACTCATCTTCCTGTAGTGGCAATCTGAGGGCTCTATTGCACATTGCATAAAAGTACGCTCTTTTATGCTGTGCCGGGTGGTGCGACGTCGCTACTATGATGTTGTCGGAGCAAGTGTCTTTTCTATAGACGCCGAAAACGTGCCTGCCTCCCTCCTTTCTGACAGTCAAATCTAAATAGTTAATCGCCCCATTGTTTTCCATTTCTAGTGTGAATTGGATTTTTGGATGCTGCTCGTTTAAAACTTTAGTCATTTCCTCTACGTCTTCTTTTTCCCCTTTGAATAATAAAATAGTGTCGTCAACATACCGTCTGTAATAAATTAACTTCTCCTTAATTTCTGGAAAAGAGCTAAAAACTTTGTTCTCAAAGTCATTCATAAAAATTTCAGCTAAAATACCTGATAGACTGTTACCCATAGCTAAACCTTCGTCTTGAATAAAAACTTTATCGTTAAAAATAAAACTATTAAAACTCAGCGTGAACTCTAGCATATCTACGAGTTCGACGATTTCACCCATGCTCATTGACTTATTTTTTATCAGGTTTTTCTTATAATTTGCAAAGTGTCCGGTATTGGTATATTAGTGTAGAGGTTCACGACGTCCAATGAGGCTAGGACTCCATCCTCTGGGATTGCAATGTCCTTCACTTCGTTCGCGAAACACACACTATTTTTTACGTTGTAAACTTGCTCGTATTTATACGCCGATTTTAACTTACGGTACAAAGCCTTATTCAAGAGCTCATTAACGGCTTCCTTCCCATTGCAAATAACACGCGTTGGTTTATTCTCCTTGTGCAATTTTATTTGCGCTCTTGCTTCTGGTGTTCTTGGATTCATCTTTACTAATCTAGCTTTTTCATTTGGAGTGAATAAAAATTGTATTGCTTCTATCCTTGCCTTTAAATCTGTCTGAAACTTCTTTGTTAAATCTTTTTTGACTTCTTTAATTCCATTTTCCTGAAAAAACCGCATTGTCTTATCTATATATTCCTTTTCGTAAATGACAACTGAGGTACTGCCCTTATCTGACTTAATCACGATTGCGTTGTTAGAATCCAGTTTTAAGTTAATTTCTTTCACTAACCTTATCTCACTATATTTACCGTTATGTAAAGTTTTCTGGCATTCAATTGCCTCTTTGGCTTTGATGGCGATACATGTCTTCTGGAATTTAGTTAACTTAGCATCCCTACATGCTACCTTAACTTCTGCCATCATTCTCTTGATGTCTCGTTCTTGCAAGTTCGTTCGCGGATTATGCTTAAGCCCCTTATCCAAAAGCTTCTGCTCTTCTTCAGAAAAGACAATATCTGTTAGGTTAACGGTTCTGTCATAAAACTTATGTACATACTGTATTTTATCTGTTTCCCTCTCTGCCTTTGCTATTGCTCTACACAGATTAGTAATTTTCTTATTGTGTCTTTTTATGATTTCGTCCCTATGTACCTGGATTCTTGCTTCAATCTCATATTCAACTTGTCTAAACTGCAGTGGCGACAGTAGGTTACCTAACTTCATATGTAAATCGTACGTAAGCTTATTGAGTTTGTCTTTCTCGATGTACCCTGATTTGATCTCCTGTCTTATCCAAGACTGTTCTGCTCTCTTCTTAACTTTTGTGGCTGAGATACTGCTGTTATTTATCTTTACCCTTGCGTACTTCGGTACAACACCTATTTGCAAACAGTTCTTATTGAAATGTATTTTTAAATTAGCTTTCACTATATTAAGCTTAGCTTTAAAATATGTTTTCACATCTCCCACAGCCTGACTAGGCACAAGTTTATCAAAACAAGACATTGTTGTCTCACTGGGAGGTCCGCGATCGTTCATTAAGTAAAATATGGCGTTTCAGTCTCCGATCGCTATTCTTTATTCTCAATAACCGGTTTCGGGCTAGCTGCCCATCTTCAGATCTGTTAGACAATGTTAAAAATGTAATTAATAAGAGAGATACAGTTAGCGATAAAAATATCTTAGTTTACAAAAAGAAATTATGGAACGTATTAATTGCCAACATACCATATGTTGTAGTTACAGAGTAACTTGTCCGTACAGAACACACAGTTCACTGTCATAAGTAAAGTAAATTTCAATCTGTTAAAACATTATATCGCAGTATTTAAGAGTAACCTGATTGGTAACAGTAAAAAGTGCCCTCTACCTATAACAATTGTGCATCTGTCATTATTTCGCCGTATATATTAATGGCGAATATTCTTTTTAATAAAACAATTTTTAAGGTAATAACATATGAATAATCATTCTGAGTGGACCATAAAACGAAAAATTTTTACATTAATTTAAATTTTTTTTTATAGAGAAAAATAAAATATAATGAAAATGTAGATATTCTTCCGAAAATGTGCGTTTGCTCTTCTTTGTTTTTGATTGGTGGTGGAGTGGATTTCCCTACGTCAGAACGTATACAACGCCACGCCGAGTCGTCTTGCGCCGCGCCCAATTCACCTCGCCGCCAGTACGCTGAGGGCCGCTCCGCTGTAGCTGTTTCTTACTGGGGCGTGCTGTTGCATTCAAGAGGAAGCCTAAAACAGGTCTTTAAAAATCTCATAATAATTCCTGTGCATAAAATCACTTTGCTCATTAAGTAGTAGGTCTGGGGTTTTATTGTGATGTGCGTATATTTCAATCTCTTCGAGCACGTTGAGATAGAGACTTTTTGGAGCTTTATGTAGCACCTCCATTTGATCATTTATGTTACTCACTTCATGTCTACTCTCTTTTACATGTGTTCCAAATGCTGTTCGATTGCTATGACTGCAATGTTCCCTGTATCGAATTTCAAAATTCCGCCCTGTTTGTCCTATATAATAACTGTCACATTCAGCACATTTAATCTTATACACTCCGGATTTATTGTATTTCATTTGTTTCGTCGTTGCTGGTTTATGTCTTAATCTGTGTGCCATTTGCCCTTGGTTCTGAAATGCCACTGCGATGTTTTTTGGAAAGCATTTAGCAATTCTTTCCGACACACGCCCTTTGTATGTCAGGGTGACAAACTTCTTCTTAACTTTAATTTTCCTAGAATCGCTACTGATGCCCGCGGATCTGTTTTTGATTTTGTTAAACATACGTGTAACATCTTGTGTCCTGTATCCGTTAGCTGCTGCTACTTGCTTAATAATATCCAGTTCTTTCTGCAACTCATCTTCCTGTAGTGGCAATCTGAGGGCTCTATTGCACATTGCATAAAAGTACGCTCTTTTATGCTGTGCCGGGTGGTGCGACGTCGCTACTATGATGTTGTCGGAGCAAGTGTCTTTTCTATAGACGCCGAAAACGTGCCTGCCTCCCTCCTTTCTGACAGTCAAATCTAAATAGTTAATCGCCCCATTGTTTTCCATTTCTAGTGTGAATTGGATTTTTGGATGCTGCTCGTTTAAAACTTTAGTCATTTCCTCTACGTCTTCTTTTTCCCCTTTGAATAATAAAATAGTGTCGTCAACATACCGTCTGTAATAAATTAACTTCTCCTTAATTTCTGGAAAAGAGCTAAAAACTTTGTTCTCAAAGTCATTCATAAAAATTTCAGCTAAAATACCTGATAGACTGTTACCCATAGCTAAACCTTCGTCTTGAATAAAAACTTTATCGTTAAAAATAAAACTATTAAAACTCAGCGTGAACTCTAGCATATCTACGAGTTCGACGATTTCACCCATGCTCATTGACTTATTTTTTATCAGGTTTTTCTTATAATTTGCAAAGTGTCCGGTATTGGTATATTAGTGTAGAGGTTCACGACGTCCAATGAGGCTAGGACTCCATCCTCTGGGATTGCAATGTCCTTCACTTCGTTCGCGAAACACACACTATTTTTTACGTTGTAAACTTGCTCGTATTTATACGCCGATTTTAACTTACGGTACAAAGCCTTATTCAAGAGCTCATTAACGGCTTCCTTCCCATTGCAAATAACACGCGTTGGTTTATTCTCCTTGTGCAATTTTATTTGCGCTCTTGCTTCTGGTGTTCTTGGATTCATCTTTACTAATCTAGCTTTTTCATTTGGAGTGAATAAAAATTGTATTGCTTCTATCCTTGCCTTTAAATCTGTCTGAAACTTCTTTGTTAAATCTTTTTTGACTTCTTTAATTCCATTTTCCTGAAAAAACCGCATTGTCTTATCTATATATTCCTTTTCGTAAATGACAACTGAGGTACTGCCCTTATCTGACTTAATCACGATTGCGTTGTTAGAATCCAGTTTTAAGTTAATTTCTTTCACTAACCTTATCTCACTATATTTACCGTTATGTAAAGTTTTCTGGCATTCAATTGCCTCTTTGGCTTTGATGGCGATACATGTCTTCTGGAATTTAGTTAACTTAGCATCCCTACATGCTACCTTAACTTCTGCCATCATTCTCTTGATGTCTCGTTCTTGCAAGTTCGTTCGCGGATTATGCTTAAGCCCCTTATCCAAAAGCTTCTGCTCTTCTTCAGAAAAGACAATATCTGTTAGGTTAACGGTTCTGTCATAAAACTTATGTACATACTGTATTTTATCTGTTTCCCTCTCTGCCTTTGCTATTGCTCTACAAAGATAAATAACAGCAGTCTCTCAGCCACAAAAGTTAAGAAGAGAGCAGAACAGTCATGGATAAGACAGGAGATCAAATCAGGGTACATCGAGAAAGACAAACTCAATAAGCTTACGTACGATTTACATATGAAGTTAGGTAACCTATTGTCGCCACTGCAGTTTAGACAAGTTGAATATGAGATTGAAGCAAGAATCCAGGTACATAGGGACGAAATCATAAAAAGACACAATAAGAAAATTACTAATCTGTGTAGAGCAATAGCAAAGGCAGAGAGGGAAACAGATAAAATACAGTATGTACATAAGTTTTATGACAGAACCGTTAACCTAACAGATATTGTCTTTTCTGAAGAAGAGCAGAAGCTTTCGTTTTATGGTCCACTCAGAATGATTATTCATATGTTATTACCTTAAAAATTGTTTTATTAAAAAGAATATTCGCCATTAATATATACGGCGAAATAATGACAGATGCACAATTGTTATAGGTAGAGGGCACTTTTTACTGTTACCAATCAGGTTACTCTTAAATACTGCGATATAATGTTTTAACAGATTGAAATTTACTTTACTTATGGCAGTGAACTGTGTGTTCTGTACGGACAAGTTACTCTGTAACTACAACATATGGTATGTTGGCAATTAATACGTTCCATAATTTCTTTTTGTAAACTAAGATACTTTTATCGCTAACTGTATCTCTCTTATTAATTACATTTTTAGCATTGTCTAACAGATCTGAAGATGGGCAGCTAGCCCGAAACCGGTTATTGAGAATAAAGAATAGCGATCGAAGACTGAAACGCCATATTTTACTTAATGAACGATCGCGGACCTCCCAGTGAGACAACCATGTCTTGTTTTGATAAAATCCTCTTCCACTAATCGCTCCTCGTTCACAAAGTCTTCATCTTCACTTGTGTCAAATACATAATCATCATCTTTATTAGTGTATCAATTTCCGAATCAACTTCGTAATTCTCTAAGAGATGTAACACTTCTTCATCAGAAAGTCCATGCTGACGGTACATGTTCGAAAACGGGTTTCACAGGCAAAGACTGCCTGAGTGACACAACATAAGCAGTGGCGTACTGGAATGTACACGTGTCATGTTGCAACAAAGAGGAGCAACTGCTCTGCACTACTGCTAACTGTTGCCACTATATTATAGGATAATTTGCTTATATACAGAAGAGAAATTACAGTGGGCTCAAATTAACCCCTTCCGCCGTCGTAGGTATACTGAATGAAATGGCGAGAAAATTAAAATATTTTCTAAACACTAAAAAACCTTCAGAAAGAGGAAAAATTTACAAAAAGTCATATAATTTCATTAACGAAGTAAATAAATTGGATGTGACAATGAACGAAACACGTATGACAGGGGTCATTTTGGCCCCTTCCGTCACTCTAGTCTTAACAGCTTAGAGTGAATTCGTATTGCACAGTTAACAAAGATACAGAGATAGTAATATTTTTAGATGGGCCTAATTTTAATTGAAGTTGATGAATTGGCTGTGAGCTAAGTGAAGTTTGCTGCTTACGTCTGGGCCAGAGTGGTACGTAGCACGGCCACTGCAGCATTAATAGAAGTGAGACAGGGAATATTTTACTGTTCGTTTTCCAATGCTGACAATTCAGAAGCTTGTGAGAATAGCACACAGCAACTGCTATGGTATAAAAGTCAAAAGGAACTAACATGGATTCGTAAATACGCATTAGAGTCACGTTCATCTTCAAATGTGGTACATGTTTCTAGCAATGAATATGAAATGAAAGTAAGACTCTTGGAATATGCTGTAAGAGTAAAAGCCAAAAGACATTAAAAACGATAAACATTTCTGATCGTGTCTCGTATTGCAATTACTGTTTTTAATTATAACACATTAACTTATGTAGGTTACTATTACCGGGATGGGAAATGTGACCATTGCATAGCTTTTGCCATGAAGAGTGCTATTGCCTAAAAATGGCCAGATCAGTTCTCATATACAACGCCACTGATGTCAGTGAGACTGGTGAAGGAACCTTGTTCCGTTATGTTTCAGTAAAACCTTTATTGTTGTTGAGTCGTTTGACGTAAGATAAGTTATTTATATTACTCTTGTTACCTAACTTACATAGAGAGAAATAATTTTTGCAATACTAGTGTCTAAACAACTTGTTTTGGCCTACAAATGTAGTTCCTTGTTATTTATTTCAGTCTGAAGGTTTCGTCTGCGGATCACTAATGATGACACGGCGTCCCTTCGCCGAAAGTGGCCACGCTACTCGTCAGGGAAGGTGGCCGAGCTGTTCACCTCAATGACAGTTATTCACTTCCAAAAAACGCTTGCAGTAAAACAGATAATACTGACTTCTAAACCCTTTTAAGTACAAAGCTATCATCCGCCATCCTACCACTATCTGCTAATTTTAAATTTATTAAGCTATATTATTTCAAACCGCTCTTCCCGTCAGAGATTCGAGTCCTCCCTCGGGCATGGGTGTGTGTGTTGTTCATAGCGTAAGACAGTTTAAGGTCGATTAGGTAGTGTGTGGGCTTAGGGATCGATGACTTAAGTAGTTTGGTCCCATAACACCTTACCCCAAGTTTCCAAAATATTAATAACCTTCCGTTTTCTGTTTTATTTTGGCTAATAAAAAAATCCGATCGGGAACCGACTGCTGCAGCCGCTTGGTATTACTTCAGGTAATAGAACCTGAAAAGTCTAGAAAATACGCCGATGAGCCAAAATATTACGACCATCCGCGTAATAGCATGTTTTTCTATATTTGGACCGAAATAAATTACTGATTCTGTGAATCTAGAATCCAACAGTTTGTTGGTAGGTTCGTATAGGTATGTGACATTAGATGTCTACCCAAAGTTCATGTTCTTCGCGTAAGTAACGGGCCGCTGATTTCCGTTCGCGGTGATAGCACTCGATAACCACCAAGACGGTGTCCACAGCATTGACATCAGACGAATTGGTCGCCGAGACATCAACATTCATCGGCCGTCCCGTACCCACTGCAGTCGTAATTGACGATGTCGCTGGACCAGCATGTGAACACGCAGGGGTGGTCTGCTGCGGAACACTTGTGCATGCATCAGCATTGTGCTCTTTCGACAGAGCTGCCACAGATCGTCGTCTATCCTACTTCACAGAGAAGGCGAGCATCCGAAACCCACCAGCATTTAGTGCCTAGTAGCAGTTCTCTTTCAGTAGATGTTCACGACAGTAGTACGTGAACATTAGACCAGCTTCGCCGTTTTTGAGATACTCGTTGACAGTCTCTGCGTAATAGTAATCTGCGCTTTGTCAGAGTCGCTTATCTCAATGGATTTCCCAGTTTCCAGCAAACATCTTCGCCAGGGTGATCACCCGTCCGTGTCTGCTCCACTTACATACTTTTCTCACCACGTCACGTGACCGAAACGCCACCAGGTGGCATCCAGTGTCACGGTGTTTAGTGGTCATAATGTTTTGGCTGATCAACGTATGCCCGGATACTGGCGCAACAAACGCGGAACGCTGGCCACATTAGCGCTTAGGTAAGGAGACGTAGTCCCTAGAGAAGAACCATGTAGTTCCAATATACTACTTCCTGCTTCCCTTGAATAAATTAAGTGTGGAAATTTATACTACGTGAAGCGTGTAAGAATTAAGCGTCTACCAATAGCCAGCGTTTGGTGAAAATTGAATTTCTTCTTGAGTGCCCTGCCCCCTCCCCCCCCCCTTCCTCCTTCCCTGTTTCCTCTGCGGCCCGAAGCATCGCCCTAAAGTGTCATTTCTTTAATGATTGCTTTGATGTGGCCCGCCACGAATTCCTCTCCTGTGCCAACCTCTTCATCTCAGAATAGCACTTGCAATCTATTTCCTCAACTATTTGCTGGATGTTATCCAACCTCTGTCTTCCTGTACAGTTCTTGCCCTCTACAGCTCCCTCTAGTACCACAGAAATTTTCTTTCATGTCCTAACAGATGTCCTATCATCCTGTCCCTTCTCTTTGTCAGTGTTTTCCACATATACCTTTCCTCTCCGATTCTGATCAAAACCTCCTCATTCCTTACCCTATGAGTCCACTTAATTTTCAACATCCGTCTGTAGCACCAAATCTCAAATGCTTCGATTCTCTTCTGTTCCGGCTTACCCACTGTAAATATCTCACTACTATACATTGCTTTATCAAAACTGGTTCTTAAACAAAAATGTTTGGTTACCACTGATGCAGAACGTCGACTTCATTCTTGTTCCCTTCCTCTAACACCACTACCTTCTCCGGTTTCGACTCCCGAGGAAGAATGATTGAGCGACGAAGCGCAGTGATTAGCACACTGGAGTCTAATTCTGAAGCACAACGATTCAAATATCCATCCAATCACACAGAGTTAGATCTTTGTGGATTTCCGTAAGGTGAATTCCGGGATGAACCTTTGAAGGGCGCTGATAACTTCCTTCCCCATCTTTCTGTTATTTGAGCTTATACTCTGTCTCTACTGACCCCGTTGTCGGTAGGACCATAAACATTAATCTTTCTACCTTCTGAACGTCATTCCTCCAACAATATTCCGACACGTCACTGTAAATTTCCCAAATAGGGTTCAGGACGTCGATAAGGTAAAAGCCGCCCATTTCCCATATTAGTGTCCATTAACAAATGTCCAGATACATCTAATCATATCGTGTAGACTCAGATCTCAATTTAGAAATGATTACTAGTAGACTGAATTTTACGAGAATTTTAAGGAAGAGGGATACTGAAATACTGATGAATGATGATTGCACCCGGCGATCTCCGAAGCAATAGTAAATACCACAGTTATTAGTTCAGTCTAAGAGTATATGACACATCCAAAAAGAGGCAATCACAGTTGGTGGACAGACTAATATAGGTCGAAGGAAGGTAATTTTGAAGAAACCATCGGTAATAATGGATTAATTAAACTAATCGTACAAAGAAAGATGACATTGTTCAGGAAAAAAAGGTAGGAAATATAACTCTCTTATGAATGGAAGTAATACGAAAAGCCGTTAAGTACACTGTAAGTGCGACTGAAATAATGCGTTTAAATCGTTCATTTCATCGAAGGGAGAATGGTCGTCGTAAGAACTGATTTGAAAAAGAGAAAGGTCAAAGTGACCATCGGAAAAATTGTTTAGCAAAAGCATCAACATTAAGAGTGCAAAGAGGATTCCATGGCAAAACACAAAGTAGAAGACTGAGTGCAAAGAGTACTTCGAGAGCATCTACTAGATGTAGGTACTGCTGGCGTGATCAGCGAAGAAATGGGTGCCGCTCTGAAAGGCTTGCCTCCAATCAAGGCAGAAGGTAGAGACAACATCCCTTCTGTACTCTGACGAGATTAACGTTGATCATAACGTCAAAACTGGGTTCCTGATAGCACTCGAAGTCAAACAACTGTGTTTCCTTAGAGATCAAGTTACGCGTGACGTAGGAAGCACAAGAAAGTGGGGCATTCTTTCCTAAAAGGAATCTGCTAGTACCACAAATTGTTATTTAAAAAAAATAAAGGTCGAGTTTTAAGACGGATGACAACTGGGTCTCACGGTCTCTCTCTCTCTCTCTCACTCTCTCTCGCTCTCTCTAGCGCAATGCCTACTTGACAACATCACAAACTTTGGAATCCAGAGAGTCTCTTTTCTACATTTCATATTGATTGGCGACTCCATGTTGTCTTGTGCACTACGACCAGATAACAGGTATACTTGAAAAAAGAGACAGCATTGGTCGCATATTTTTTACTATTGCAAAATCGATTTTCTGTCACTGAGTGACCATCTTCAGTGCTATATTGTATAACTTAAATTGGGATGCACTGTTGTCACTAAGCTTACGGAAATCACATAGACTGACCAATGCTGTCTCTTTTTTCAAGTACATTTCATATTGTTATGTATCCCTTACTATAGAAATGTCCTTAGATGTACAAAAAGTAAATATCCTACGTTCAATCAACAGTTCCAGTCTTGCCAATGTTTATATACGAGAAGGACAGAAACATTATATTAGCACATAACAGTTACGTATCTTGCTACGGCTGTTTCGCTGTCTAGGATGTCGGTTCTTGTTAATACTTTCCAATTAATAGGTCCAAAGTTTTTTGTTTCAGTAAATGTCTTTGGAATATTGTTGCTTTCTGATATCATCAGTATTTGTACACAAATTCTTGACACATTCTACAAAACCACTTGTTAAGTAAACGCATTGTGCAATATTGCAACACAACATAAAGAACTTGATAGATCGACCAATCTCGACAACGACTGAAACTATTATCGTGCGTTTGGCGCGTAAAATATCTATAAGTATTACGTACATAGCTTACAGATCCTTCTGTAATAGGGACTAGTTCAAATGAATTTCATTATAACGTCTTAGTTGAAATTACTTTCCAGCTTTAATTTACGTAATCCTTTCAGGAAACGATTTTTAACTTGAAAACCTATGCGCATAACAGTCAATAATAAAACTGCATATTTCGACAACACAAAAACTATCAACTTTCTCTCATTGTAAAATTTTTTATTATATTATCGGCAATAAAATTAGAAAATTAAAAAATTAAAAAAATATATTGTTTGCATGGAAACTGACGAGTAATAATATTACTTTGTCTGTAAAGTGGTTTTTGACTCATTTAACAATTATGACTACCAGTTTCCATGATTCAAAACTGATGTTCCGAAATGGATCGACTTGAAAAATGAAATTACATTATCAGAAAAATAGCGTTTTATGATGAAATACATACAAAATTATCTTTAGATGTGGAATATATAAATTAAGTACAAAAATTAACTCAAGTCAAACCCAAATTTATACGGAAACGAACACTTCAGGTGACGTACGCAAGTTCTGAGGAGACAAGAGTCATTACAACATACGCAGGAGAAATGCTTAGTGTGACAAATACCGCAGACAGAACTGCCAGTTCGATACAGTAGCAACGTTTCAGTGTCTGAACAGATGTTCCAGGGATGCTTCTGCTACTCCGTAGGCAGCACCAAGGACTCACTAGGGAACAAAGTAGGTAGCAATGTACGTGATGATTCATTGTGTCTCGGCAAAGGGATAGCATATGCTCCGCCTGTTGACAGTAACAAAGCAAATCAAGTCATAGATCTGAAATCTCATGCGGGAGCTCTTTGGCAGCAACACTCAGCAGCTGTCGGCCCAGTGGGAAAACTCCCAATTACAGACGTGCTCCACTGGAGAGGGAGTCACAAGAGCCCATGCGTACGTGACGCGCTCCCAGTTCAGGCGGAGTCCGGGAGCGTCGGTAAGCTCCGGTGCAGAGTCTATCGCCTCAAGCGCATTCGCCAAATGTTGCCGCTGCGTCGAGCTCCTGTGAAAACTCGGACCGCGATTTCAATAGCTGCACCAGTGGCGCCGGCAGCGGTCCGCGAGGAGGACGTGCGGGAGGGGGCAAGGCAAGTAGCAGCGGACACGGGAGCCGCCGGTAATTAGGGTGGTTGCCTGCAGAGCACGCGGATAAGCCTAATTAGAGGGTGGTCTGCTCTTGAGGGTGGGGAGTGGGGGTAGGGGGGAGGTAAGCGTTTGCAAACAGCAGCCGCCTCTTAATGCTAATGAGGTCCTCGAGGAAACAGAAAGAAAACCGGCGGGCGGAGCAGGGCGTAGCCGGCCGGCCCCACTGCATTGTTATTCGTAGAAACGCGCCGGCGCGGCGCACTGGCGCTCCACCAGCGGCAGCGGCGCGACACGCCGCGGTTCCTTCCGGCTGCTCTCTTATGAGGAGCGCTTCAGATTGGGGAGCTGTTCTTGGCGGTTACACAGTGTCGCCGTGGAAAACATTGTTGGCGTATTTTTTTGGGTGTAACTGCCCAGAAGCTGCCTTTCACCCACGAAGTTGCACCGAGAGTCGTCCTACAGACATAGGCATCTCACAAAACTGTCAGGCTCCAGGAGTGCCTAGAGCAGGATTTCGCAACCTGTGTTCCACGGAAGGAGGAAGGGAATAAGAGCTTCGCGAAAAACTGTTAATAACAAGGTATCTTTCGAAATTTGTCCTTAATTTTTAAAGATTTGATTAGGATTTAAAACTGAAGTAATCACTGAATAAATAATAATTTTCACAATTGTATTAGTTATGTTAACCTTCAAAATTAGAAAGGCGTTCCATCAACATACCACATTCCCAAAGTGCTCTGTAAGAGCAAAAGTTTGGGAACACCTTGTCTAGAACCACATTGTCTTGGGATATCTATCACAAAAGTTTGCGATAGTGTGTGAATTACTTACACTACGAACTGAGCGGATGAAGTTGGTCCACGTATTTCCAGTTGACTTATGACCAGAGAATCTGCAGTCCAAGGAAAGACTTTTAAGGTCGGATTACCTCTTCCAGTTATTGGTGAACATTTTTAATGACGTGGGACGGTGCATTAGCTCGCATAGAAATATTACCCTGCACGTCTACAGTTGCCGATTCTATTGAGCGGCGAAAGACTTTGAAATTTCACCACGAATGCGTTCGAGTAGTAGTATGAAAGGAACACATGCAGCCAGAAGCCGTATACAAAATCATGATACACTTTTCAATAAAGAATTTTAGGCCGTAATTAGCAGTAATAAATTCCCCCCCCCCCCCCCCTAGTATTTACAATATCTGGACAACACTGCTTAGGTAATATAGTTGTGTAGTAGTTACCAGCTTACTTAGACATAGGGATACGGTAACACATGACCGGTTGGAAGACATACGACGTCAGCTAGCGAACGCATCAGGTTTGCTAAAGTACACGTATATAGCCGGCTTTTGCGAAGGATTATTGCTGTAATTAATCAGTTAATCATAGAAAACTATCTGCCACACACAGCAGTATGTCATATAATCACGCAGAATAACTGGAACAATAGGTATAGATGTAGACATTTCACTAGCTAATACAACATTAATTAACCTGATTAAATATAATTCCATTGGTTTTGCGGCAGCGTCACTTGACATAAAATTTTCCTGAGTAGTGCACCGCGTTATAACATAAAAAAAGTGTACTGGAGAAACCAATGTTACGACCGTGACCACACTGTCGTTCTTCTATGTCCACTGACCCAGAATAAGGCCGCTGCAACCATGGCCGTAACGTTGGTTTCTCCAGTATACTTTTTTTGAAAAGTATGGGGCGGTACAATACCGAAGGCCATGGCAGAAATGATGGTTTCATACACATATTACGACGCGGTATGATACCCAAAAAACTGTTATGTCAACAAACCCGATTTAATTAGCAATATAATACACACTATGAGGGACAAACTACACAGTTTTACGTACTCCAGAGGCAAAACCCTTGAACATTCTGAGTGACAGATATTTTAAATTTTAGTTAATCATTAGAACAAAGAAAATTTCTGTGTGTTGTTTACACAGATTTGCAGAGTGCTATTCAATTAAACTATAGCTGCAATATCAAATGTCGTAATCATATGTTCAATATATGACGACTGGGTACGTGGAATGACGTGAGGTTTGATGTATAACTGAGCGTTGCAGATCTGTGACTGCAGTTTGTGGATATTTTACATTAACAGTAAGTGGTTCACGAGCAGCGGAACAGGATGGTACTTTGTGAGGTGAAAGGTCAGAGAGCGTAGCATAGTTCCAACTTGGACGTTGGGCCGCGTAGAAGCTTTGTCGGACTGGATAGCGTCTTCTCACAGCCAGCATCTATTCAGTGCAACTTGTGAACTTTGGAGTTTATGCCTGATTAGGATGAACTCTTCCGCTGTATAGCGTTGCGGAGACTTCGTAGTATCCTGCAAGATTTCGAAACGCTGTTACGTTTTAGGGACTGGAATACCTGTGTACGTTTAAGTTTCTTTTACTAGCGTTACAGAGCTAGGATTCCGTTATCAAAGTTGGGTTTGAATCAACTTGGTAAATTGTTTGCAAATGTGAGAGCTGTAACAGGAGGCTGCTAAATTTCAGTGAAGACACGGAAATTCTGAACTGAATAATTTTGACGTATGGCGAGAACTCTGCTCTCTCATTCGGCACTGATTATCGCGGCCCCTCATCCAAAAAAGGAATAAACAGGAAAGAAAATGGAGATCTGAACTTGAATTTCAAATTATTAAATCATTCAAGCACAGTAGGACAGCGCGAATTTGAATTGTGTGTAAACACTCCACGCGTCCAAAATTGAATTTCAAGGAAGTGCCTGTCTCTTTGGCATGCCGTTCCTGTTGAATGTATCCGGCTGATACGCCGCCTGCGCTTTGGTACGCTCATCATCTCTTGGTCTCAGGCGTCTGTTCCATTCTGGCTTACAGCAGTGACAGACTATAGTCGAACAGTGGCACGAGGTAATACAAGGGATGTTCAGTAAATAATTAATGCAACCATTTTCACTGAAAACGGTTTCGTTTATTTCAGGATTCCAATACACCATGTTATTCTCCACGCTTTTGGTTACAAAACTCTATATTTCAACACAATCTCCGTTCAATGCGGCGGTCTTACGCCGCTCTTCTGGGAGATCGTGTATGCCCACATGGCACTACTCAACTGGTCGATATCGAGGCCAACGTCATGCTAGGCCAATAATCTCCCCGTCATCCATGCATGTACTCGTTCCCCCGGAGTGCATCCTTCATTGAGCCAAGAAGATGGAAGTCGGAAGGTGGAAGATACAGGTTTCAGAATGGATGAGGAAGAAAGTTCTAACGAAGTTTGGTCAGGTCTTCTCGGTTGGGCAGGAGTAGGCGCAATTATATGGATTGCTGTTCTGCTTCCGGTTCGAAGTGATGAACCAATGTCTCATCGCCTATGTCGACGTTCAAAAAAAAAAAAAAAGACGTATCAGCCTCATAACACGCAAGCAATTCAACACGGATGGTCGTTGGTTTCTTTTTATGGTCTTGTGTGAGGCGGCGAGGAACTCACACCTCTGAGTACACCAACTGGTAGACGAGTGTATCAGCACTACCAACAGCTAAGGTAGCAAGACGTTTAATTGTGGTCCGTCGTTCACCTCGAATGAGTATCCTCACCTTCCAACATTGCAGGAGTCGCAGCTGCGTGCGACCAGCTGGCATACGGCAGATCGGACTGGTTTACGCGACCTCGTTGCGATTATGACAAACTCCTCGCCCAATGACATACCGTGATTTTTTTCACCACCATTTCTCGTAGACATTCTACAATAGCTTATGAATATCTGCGGTTGTATGGTTTTCCGCCAAAAGAAGCTCAATGACAGCTATCTACTTGAGACGTACCTCCGTAAAGTTGCCTTTTTGAGGGCTACTTATAGCTCCACCAGCTATTGCAACTTCATGAAACTGTAGAGGCTGGAGTGGGAATATTCCACGATGTCCCACAGCAAATTCAGCACTTTTTTCAACCGAAATTGACCAATCAAAGTTTTGCATTACTTTTTGGACGCTCCTCGTAGTTGCGTACTCAGTATGGCATTGTCAATGCACCTTCCCTCGCCTTTGCTGACGTGGTGTGCGACTTACTACCTGTGTTGTACGATAGTTGCAAAAAGAAATTTCAAATTCAATTTATTTCATTATTGTTGCCTGCTGTTTGTTCCTCAATCAACATCTCTGTGTTTGTCAACACCATCTGTGAACTAATAAGATTGTTAGACAATGTCGACACTGCCTGCATGTCGCTCAACTCCTCAGCTCTCAGCCATGATCGAAATGTCCAAGAGTTCTAAATTATCCAGCCCTTTTTATTCTTTGATCCAAAGATAAACGTTTCCATAAGAGATAATTTTGAGCAAGTTGCTATGTAATACCACTTTAACACCAATCTAAAGGTCTCGCTAATGTCTTCCTTTGGTATGTAATTAATTTTACTGTTCACTTTCGTAATGTGCAACTGATGCTCTCAATTCAGCTGGGAAAATTCTTAAGCCATTCCTAGACATTCCTGATCCAGGCTGACACTTCGTCGTACATGAGTGTTTTGAATATTCTGTTGTACATCTGCTAAATTGTGGCGCGCCTTTGGGCAGACTGCCATCAAAACAAGAAGCGCTATGACGCAAGTCTCTTAGTGAAATATTTAAAGGACGTTAGTAACAGTCATTCGGGATTTGAAATGATACCATCATTATCTCATGAAATCTCTAAAAGGACCATTGTCAGTAGGACTTACTTTTCCTCATGTGAAATATTTTTACATGTGGATATTTCATTTGCTTGTAACCGACTGGTCTCCATGTAGCATACATCTCGTGGAACTGTATATTGATGCAATATCCAACGAACTGATTATGAATATTAAAACTGAAGTAATGTGTGTACCTTTTGATCCACGTTAGAGCATTTGCGTATAAGCTTAATGTGTTTCCAGGTAGAATCAGTAATGTTGAATGTTTTACTTTAATCGGGCAATTACACTGACAGAAGTAGAGACTGTTAAAGAATGAGCAACTTATCCAACAGTCTTACACTGTCACTACCAAACTCAAAGGGCAGTATTTCAATTTCTGTTGGATACAAACATTGAAATTTCATCCTTATGTAAGTTTGACGTCAGAATTTTCGATACAGAAGTAAAATACCTTTCTCCACCTCACGTCAGGGGTCTGTAAAATCGTATGTCCAGAGGGAACTATGTACATCATATCGCCACCTTACGAATTGAGAAAGATCTAATTATTAGCATGGGAGTATCATACTGACACTGAGTGTGCCATCAGAAACCGTCGCGAAAAATTTACTGGAAGTTGATTTGAGATTTAGAGCCGTCATACGCCGTTTACCGCTCACACCACATCACAGAAAATACCTATTTACATGGTGTATAACTGAAGTGATCTTCTATTGTAGCAGTCGTTTTAGAAGGGATTTTTCGAAATTCCACTTCTAAGGGAAGCTTGCACCCGTTGTCTAGGGGTAGCGTTTTTGCTTAGTGATCAATACGTCCTCGGTACAGAGTTCGAAACCCGCCACCGCTTAAATTATGATTAATAATCAGCATCGGCGGCCGAGGACTTTCGGCATAACAAATCATCCTCATTCTGTCAACGACCTCGTCAAAGAGGGCGGAGGAGCGGATAGAGATTCGGGGCATTCTCTTGTCCTTGGGATGGGAAATTGTCCATAGAGGTGGACGAATCAGCAAAGATCAACGGTGCGAGTATGCAGAAAACAATGGAAAAACTGCAATAACGACGCGTAACGTGTATCCGCAAGGACGTGTGGCCTGTAAATGATAAAGTATAACGATGATCTCTCCATTGGCGAAATATTCTGGAATTGTCCCGCATTCGGATGTCCGGGAGGGGACTGCCAAGTGGGAGGTGAATAATTAACGAAAGGATAACGTTCTAGGAGATAGGGATTGGACTGTCCGAAATTTGAATGTGGTACGGAAGACAGAAAATCTGAGAAGAGAAACGCAAAGGCTCAATATAGATATAGTAGGGGTCAGTGAAGTGAAATGGAAAGAAGACAAGGAATTCTGGTCAGATGAGTACAGAGTAATATCAACAGCAACAGAAAGTGGTATTAGGAGAGTAGGATACGTTATGAATAGAAAGGTTGGGAGTAGACTGTGTTACAGTTAACATTTAAGTGATTGGGTTATTCTTATCAGAATCTACAGCAAACCAACACAGACAACGATAGATGCCGACATCGCAAGCTGAAGATGAAGCGATAGAGAAAGTATAGAGGACAATGAAAGGATAATGCAGCACATAAAGGCAGATGAAAATATAAGTCATGGGGGATTGTAATGCAGTTGTAGCGGAAGGAGTAGAAGAAAACGTTACAGTAGAATATGGGCTTGGGACAAGAAATGAGAGAGGAGAGTGACTAATTGCGTTCTGTAATAAATTTCAGCTAGTAATAGCGACTACTCTGTTCAACAATCAGAAGAGGAGGCGGATGATGCGGGAAAATTTTAGCTAGAGTACATCATGGTCAGACAGAGATTCTGAAATCAGATACTGCATTGTAAAGCGTACCCAGGAGCAGATGTAGAATCATACCATAATACATAAGTGATGAAGAGTAGGCTGAAGTTCAACACATTAGTAAAGAAGGATCAATACACAAAGAAGTGGGATATGGATGTACTAAGGGATGACGAGACACGCTTGAAGTTCTCTAAGGCTATAGATACAGCGCTAAAGAACAGCTCAGTGGGCAGTACAGTTGAAGAGGAATGGACAACTCTACAGTTGGCAATCACTGAAGTTGGGAAGAACAGCACAGGAGCAAAGAAGGTAAATACGAAGAAACTATGGGTAACAGAAGAAATGCTTCAGTTAATGAAAGACGGAAGTACAAAAACGCTCAGGGAATATCAGGAATACAGAAATGCAAGTCGCTGAGGAATGAAATAAATAGGAAGTGCAGGGAAGCTAACACAAAATGGCTGCATGACAGATGTGAAGAAATCGAATAAGAAATGTTTGTTGGAAGGACTGACTCACCAAATATGAAAGTCAAAAGAATCTTCGGTGACATTAAATGCAAGGGTGGCAGCATAAAGAGTGCAACAGGAATTTCAATGCTAAAAGCAGAGGCGAGGACGGATATGTGGAAACAGTACAGTGAAGGCCACTATGAGGGGAAGATTTGTCTGATGTGATAAAAGAGGAAACAGGAATCGATTTAGAAGAGATAGGGGATCCAGTATTAGAATCAGAATGTAAAAGAGCTTTGGAGGGCTTAAGATCAAATAAAGCAGAAGGGTTAGATAACATTCCATCTTCCATCATAATTTCTAAAACCATTAGTGGAAGTGCCAACAAAACGACTCTTCAGGTTGGTGTATAGAATGGATGAGTCTGTCGATATACGATCTGACTTTCGGAAAAATATCAGCGACACAATTCCGAATACTGCAAGAGCTGACAAGTGCGAAAATTATCACAAATTAGCTTAACAACTGATGCATCCAGGTTGCTGACAAGAATAACGTACCGAAGATTGGAAAAGAAAACTGCGGATGTGCTAAATGACGATCAGTTTGGCTTTAGAAAAGGTAAAGGCATCCGAGAGGCAATTCTGACATTGCGGTTGATAATGGAGGCAAGACTAAAGAAAAATATAGACACGTTCATAGTATTTTTCGACCTGGAAAAAGAGTTCCAAAATGTAAAATCATGTAAGATGCTCGAAATTCTCAGAAAAACAGGAGTAAACTGTAGGGAGGGACTGGGATTATGCAATACGTACAAGGGCCAAGAGGGCATAATAAGAATGGACTACCAAGAACGATGCGCTCGGATTAAAAAGGTTTTAAGACAGGGATGTAGTCTTTCCCCTCTGCTGTTCAATCGATACTTCGAAGAAGTGCTGGTAGGAGTAAAAGAAAGGTTCAGGAGTGGAATTAAAATTAAAGGTGAAAGGATATCAATGATACAATTCGCTGAAGACATTGCTATCCTCAGTGAAAGTGAAGAAGAACTACAAGATATACTGAATGGAACGAATAGTGTAATGAGTACAGTTGATGGATTGAGAGTAAGTGGAAGAAAGGCAAAAGTAATGAGAAGCAGCAGAAATAAGAACAACAAAAAACTTAACATTAGGATTGATGGTAATAATGTTTATGAAGTTGCCAAGGCAGCAAAATAACCTATGACGGACGGAGCAAGGAGGACATCAAAAGCATACTAACACTGGCAAAAAGGGCATTCCTGGCCAAGAGAAATGTGCTAGCATCAAACATAGGCCTTTTTTGAGAAATAAAATTTCTGAGAATGTACGTCTGGAGCACATCATTCTATGGTAGTGAAACATGCACTGCAGGAAAATCGGAACAAAAGAGAATCGAAGCATTCGTGATATGGTGCTACAGACTACTGTTGAAATTTAGGTGGACTGATAAGGTACAGAATGAGGAGGTTCAGCGCAGAATCGGAGAGGAAAGGAATATGTGGACATCTGTTAAGACATCAGGGAATGATTTCAACGGTAGTAGAGGGTGCTGTAGAGGGTAAGAACTGCAGAAGAAGACAGAGATTGGAATACAACCAGCAAATAATTGAGGACGTAGGTTTGAAGTGCTACTCTGAGATGAAGAGGTTGGCACAGGAGAGGAATTTCTGGAGGGGAGCATCAAACCAGTCAGAAGACGGATGACTAAAAAAAAAGGGATAAAATAGTTGATGATACGCTATTTAAAAATGTGTAGCTAAGGAGGCAGTTTCGAAGCTAAACCTACGAAGATTGGTTTTTGGTTTCTCGGTCAGAAATAAAGGAATACATGTTGCAGTTTATTTGGAAATTTCATCCATATATGGGTGAAATAATAGCTGAAAGTTTTTCTGAAAATAAATAGTTATTAAAGAACTACTAAAACATTTTCAAACCTACATCTATGAACCTTGTTATTTGACTTCTTGGATACAAATAGAAAAAAATGCTTGTTTCAGTATCTCTGTGAATTCAACCGCATAAGGCAGTGAAATAGAGGATGAAAAGCTTTATGGAATTATTTCATTACGAAAGAATTTTCGAAGTTAAATCTGTAAAAATTTGTATCAGGCTTGTCTCCTGGAAATAAAAAAATATATATATGTTTCCCTATTTTTGGAAATTCAGTCCATAAGTCGGTGAAATAGGGAATATAAATTTTTAAGAAATATTTCCTTGCATTAAAAATCATCTAAAGCTAAATCTATGAAAAATAGTATTACACTTCTCGATTAGACATAAAGAAAAATGTGTTGGTGGATGAAAAATCCTATGGAAATATCGCCAAAAAAAACCAAAAGGCACGATTAACAGAAACTAAGACTCCAGCTACCACGATCGCTTTCTGGTCAGAGCTACATTTCGAAAAAACAATAGCATTAATTAGTGTGAAAACATTACATGATATTGCAGTTTGCAAACGACATAAAAACTCAATTACAAAAATATCTGCGCAGACCATTTTGTCTACCCAAGCCCCCAGATGCTAACCTAGTACGGTTCTGAGCCCTATTGTGTCGTTGTACTACTGGCTTGAAGAAATCAACCACAAGCATCAAGTTCATTTCTCATCAAATAAATTAAGTTCCCAGAAGTAAAGTAGAGAAATATTGTGTTCTACTGACTGAAATCTTTCTTATCCTTTCCATTGGAATTGGCGATATTTAGGAAGAAATAAAATTAATTCCCTAACAATCTTGTGAGCGACAGACGATATATAAAAATATTTTATGTGTATCAACAGGTGTTAGCTTATTTGATAGAACTAAGGTTCACTTTTATTATACAGTTTCTTGTGCACAATTTGTTAAGACTCCATGTTGGATGCTATTTCTATAGTGATGAATTTATTTACCATTGATGTTACTTACTTTCACGAATTATTATTACTATTTTCGATTATTCGCTTTTAAGAGACGATTGAACTTCGGTAGTCGTGATTTCTTCTTCTTCCTTCGTTCTTCCCAAATTCTCTTCATATGCTCGCAGTACTCTTCCTTGTTCTTCCGACCATTTATTTCCTGTTCTTTTCTTGAACTGATGGCAATTGTTTACGTTGTCTTGTATGATTCCCAGTTCCTTAATGTCTTCCTCTGTTTCAGTGATCCACTTTGTCTTCTTCTTTCTAATATTTGCTATGTCAAAGATTTTCCATGTGAGCCTGTCCTTGTTCATCCTGCTGATATATCTAAAAATTTCGTCCTTTTCTTTCTGAAGGTGTCCGTTATTTTTTTATCTCTTTGTAGATCTCTCTTGTTGGCCTCTTTATCCCAATTCCTTCAAGAACCACTGGTCTATATGTTTTCCACAGAATTTTCCTTTCTTATTTTTCAATCTCTCTTATTTGCGTACGACCATGGATCACTATAGTTTCTGCACCGTAGAGTGCTTTTAGTAGAACCACTGTGTTTTAATATATTAGCTTTGCATTGACAGAAATAGATTTTTATTTTTGTGATTGCAAGTGAGCTTATATGCTTTTTGTAATTTAGAGATTCTTTCTTGATTGGCTACGGAGTTCAGTCCTGATGGTTGGATTATCTCTCCTAGATATAAAAAGTACGCAAATCGTGTTACTTTTCTATACGGGCATGTACTGGGGATCTTATCTGCAGGCTTGCTTTCCATGTATTGAGTCTTATCGTAGGAGATTTGTAGGCCACTTTTCTGTGAGGTTTCCTGAAGCTTCTCTAGAGCAAGTTTGGTTCTTCTCTATTATTGGTTAGAAAGGCAAGATCGTCCGCGAAAGCCGGACACTTCACATTGGTTCTCTGATCTTTTTGAATCTCGAGCTTAGTTCTCTTTGTTTCCTTTCCCATGTTCTCACAGTTTTTTCCAGAATCATGCTAAATAGATGGAGGGAGAGACTATCGCCTTGGTGAACACCAGTATTACTATTAAATGTTTCTTACGTTTGTCCCATGAATTTGACTTTGGAGGTTGTACCTGTTAATGTCTGTTGGATAACTGATCTTATTTTTCCGTCAATCTTGAATCCCTGTAATGTGTGGGATAATGTTTGCCTATCTGCTGAATAAAAAGCCTTTCTAAAGTCGACAAAAGGTATCATAGTATTTCTACGCCTTCTCATCTGCAAAATTGTCGTTTTGTTCCATGTTAGTTCAGTACAAGATCGACGTTTCCGAAACCCTGCCTGATATTCTCCAACTGATTGGTCCGCCTGTTCTTCAAGTCGACTTAACAGGACTTCTGGAAGAATTTTGTGTACTGTGGGGAGCAGTGAACTTCCTCTCTAATTATTTAGATCAGTTTTCGTTCCTTTTTTGTGGAGAGGAAGAATTAATGTACGTTTCCATTCTGCAGGTATTTGTTCGGATTTCCAAATGTTTGGTCTAATTCTGTGAGTTGCTTGTGTGAGATAATTGTCATTTAGATTCCGTATTTCTGCAAACGATCCCGTCTTCCCAGGGAGATTTGTCGTTCTTCATGATTATTTATTTTGCTTCTTTAAGAGGTGGTGTTTACGACTCAGGATTGGATGGGGGTTTTTCAAATTCTAGATTTTCTATCGCAGGCTCGCAATTGAGAAGTGAGAGAAGATGTTTAGCTAAAATGTGAAATTTCTCGGGTTGGTTTCCGGTGATCCGTCACGCCGGCGAAATCACAGATTAGTTGGTTGATATCCTGTCAGGTTTTCTCTGAAAATTTTGTAAACGTTTCAGGCGTTCTTCTTGATAAACTCTTGTTCAGGTTCTTTAAGCCGATCTATACCATATCTACTTTTTTCTCTTCGTACTGCCTTAGATTAATTTTCCAGTATCCTCAACAATTCCTGTCATTTTCCAGGAGTTTAGTTGCTACTGAAAGTTTTCGATGCTTGTATTCTCTCTTCCATTGCTTGATCACATGCACTGATCTCTTTCTTGAGGTTTGCCTAATTTCATAGTGTTTTTCGGTACTTGTGCAAGTTCCTTCCAGTTCTTTGTTTTTGATTGCCTAATTTCCCCTTGTTGAGTTTCGGTATTTTGGCTCAACTCTGAATGATTTATTCATTTGTAGTTTTTTCCTGTTAGGTTGAAACCTAACCTTTATTTGCAGCAAACGATGGTCTAACTAAAAAGATTCATTTCTTGTTTGTACATCTAGTGTTTATTTACTATTGTTATTGGATATAGCAGCATGGTTTGTCTGAAACTCCCCTATAGTCCAGTTTGGTATTTCCTTATCATAATTTTGTTTACAGATTTAAGAAATTGTCTGGACACGTTTTTAAGATCAAAATTTTCGCAGAAGTTGATTGGTCTCTCGCTATTTTTATTTGTTGTCTTCTGAGCTGTTCGAATTTCTGTAATTTTCCTGAATTTTTTCTCTGTGTCGAGTTGTCCTTTGTATTCTACTAACGGAATTAATCTCGTGAAGTGTAGGAATTTTATTTGAGACTTCCTAGGTTACCAGAAGAATCTATTACTTGTGGATTTTTTCTATTGTAGTCTTTAGTGGGAGCGTGAGCATTTATCAGTGTATATGCCTTGTTTGCAGATTTTATTGAGATTGTGGAGATCCTTTCTGAAGATGAATGGAAGTTTATTGCTGCATATATAATTGATTTGTCCACAACAAAAGCTGTGCCAAATCGTTTGGGTACCTTGTCCAGCTGAACTACCAGTTTTTCTTTGTAGATACTGAAGTTTCCTAATTCAAAATGATTTTCAACGCCCAATCGTATTTCTTTAATTGCAATGAGTTTCTTGTGTCATTTCTCCATCGTGTTTGTGAGCTGTTTGAGTTTGGAGAGAGCGTTTGTGTTGACGGTTCCTACGAAGTTTTATAAAAGCGGAATCTTAATTATACCTATTTTTAACTGCAGTAGCAGCCCATCATAGAGACACATCAATGAAACTAATAGTATAATGAACAGTACTACACATATGGAGAGTGATATGTTGCGTGAGAAATGTCCTGGAGAATGAAATTAATGACATTAAGATTCATGTTCTTATTTTGTTCCTTTCTTATACAGTGAGGCATAGTTGCCCTTTACGGCAACAAATCAGTTAACGACAACACATTGCGACGCTACTTTCTCGTTCTCGTTAATAGGGTACCAGAACGTTTAAGTTCTACCACAGTAAAGACGGAAGATCCGCGATTAGGAATGTCAGAACTCTGTAGTAAGTAGCGGCAGGTGCGCCACTACAAAATTAGGCAGCACTAACACTCCAAACCATCGACTCTCGGAGAGAGATTTTAACCGTGTTCAACCTAATGGTAAAGTATCGAACTATTTTTCTCCGAATCATTTAGTTTGTGGGAAAGCAGTGAGAATAATTACTTTTGGAAACCTTTTATCAGACAAAATCTGTTATAACAATAAACTGTTTCGCTTAATAAAACGGCCGCCAGCCCAAATCGGGCACAGTGTCTACACAAAAAGATGAAGTCAATTTTCGACACTGAATAAATAACTACTTTCACTTACTACGTAATTGAAACACAATCACTTAATTTCCATTTACTACGGTCACTTGGCAGTAAGTACTTATAATCCCACTTTCTGTTACTTATGGAATTTATCACTATACTTCAGTAATTATTTAAAGAAGACACACATATGTTTCAACAAGGATACAAAAATATTAAACTTACAGCTATCATTCGTATGACCAAAACTATTATTTAACATGAATAAACTTCATTTCTTTAGGACTGTTACTTGTTAACATTTTAGTAACACCAATATTTGTCCGGCTTTCTTTGACATGGAGAAGCAACACGATAACAAAAGCTTACTTTCGTTATAGCATTTGCATAATTTTTCAAAATTGTTACGGAACGAAAACAATTTTAAGAGATACAGATTAATGGCAGTATTATATTTACAATAGCATTACAACATGTATTATTAAAACTGTTCGATGATCTAAAGACGATAGCCAACAGATGATTCAATACTGTTAAAATAACTCTGTAGGACAAAGATTATAACTAAAGAGAAAACTACGGAACCACTGATCCTATTAGATTTGGTGCTCTCATACATTTATTTTAATTTCCAAAACTAAATCATTCAATCGAGTTGGGAGTAAATAATGCAAATAGCATAGCTAACACAATTACTAATATCTCTGCCGATGACTTGAAAACAAAAGTCTTTGCAGAACACAGAAATTTTTTCTTGTTCTCGAGGAAAGTACTTATTTAATAAGTTCGTCAAAGGCACGGTGTATACGATGATGTAAAAGTAAGAGCGGACAGTTTATGTATAGATACCGTCTCTGGCTGCTAAAGTGACTTCAGATTATTGAAGTAACAACTAGACTGAGAAGCCCTAAAGGTGCAAACGAAGCGTGTAAGTTGTCTCTGAAAGCTACGTTTATGTTGCACAGTTACACCCGTAACAAACAGATAAAGTACTAACTCTAAGCACTGAATGTAGCGATTTCATTTCACACTGTTTCTTTCAGTTGTACAGAACTTCACAAGATCATAAATGTCACAAAGTTAATAGAAATTACATACTCTCCCACACTGAAACAAACCATTCAGCAGTTTTATGTCCTGTTCATAACACTTAACGATAACTCGTTTCCTTACGCCTTGTACCCATGTTCCTTTTATATCTCTTTTTCTTACTTCTGTGTTATAAGTTTATTGCCCACTTAATTCCTACCAGCACCTCCTGCTGCTTTTTCATGCTTCTGGTAAATTTTTTTCTCAGCTATATTTTGTTTCCTAAACTACCCTAAAATGATCTCTATGAATCGTCAACATGCGGCCCACCCCGATAGCGCAGTGGTCAGCGCGACGGACTGTCGTGCCAAGGTGCCCGCGTTCGATTCCCGGCTGGAAACCGGAGATTTCTCCTCTCAGGGACTGAGTGTTGCGTTGTCTTCATCGTCATCATTGTGTTCATCTCGTCTTTTCATCCACAGGGGTGGCGACAGGAAGGGCATGCAGCTGCCCTTAAATTAACCCTGCCAAGTCCGAACCTAACCGTGCCGACCGTTCGTAAATGCGGGACAAAGGCACAAGGAGGAGAAGTAGAAGAAGAAGAAAAACCGTGAATATGTGATGTTCTTTCGTTTTGTGGCTGTCGACGGGACGTTAAATTCTAATCTTCTTTCTTTCCTCCATGAATAGCAACAAGCAAGTAATACAGATATTACAACCACGTTTACGAACAAGGCGCACTTACTTTTTGTGTGCAGTTACACTTTCCGCTGACGTTCGTGGCGAACTTGTTTCAGTTGGTACGGTCTGTAATGAATTCGCTGGAGGCCCGCGGGAAGTGACCCCGGCTCTGGGCGCACCTCGGCCACGCATGGCCGCAGCAGCAGAGGGCGCCGACAGCGGCGCGGCGCTTTGATTTACGCTGATAATTTCCTCGCCTCCCTACGCGATAAGCGGTCCGGAACGCGTAATTGCCGCTCTGCCCAGGCGGCGCTATCAATCACAGACTGGCCTGAGCCCGCTTCCTAATCGCCGATGTCTCTTTCAGAGCTCCTCTCGCACTCTTTCTCTGCAACGGTGAAAAAGCTCTCTGCTTTTAATCTGGCTGAATGATGAAGCGAAACTACCGCCTGACGTGTGCTGGCACGTGCAACACTGTTTTTTTTTCTGCTCTTTCCGGTCTGTTTGGTAGACATCAAACTGTTCAACAGACAGGCAACGATTGTTATGTTTACGATTCGATACTATTCTCTCCTCAGTAATAACTAAGGTTGCTTAAGGATTAAGACAGAAAGAGAGAAATGAGAGTAGCATTGGATGTACGCCAAGAAAGCACAGTGAGACCAATGTTCTCGTTTTACCTCCTTAATTTTCCTCATGGATCAACGATTTCCTCGTCTTCAAACATACGAATCCTTCTCATCCTGGAGTCTTCCTTTCTAACGTTCCTCACTCTACTCCTTTTTCTTTATAGAATAACAACGTAATAGTTCCGAAGGCTAGGAGACTGTTGTGTGTGTCTGATATGATAAGGCAAAGTACCTGCATTCAGTGGAAAGTGGCAGCTGATCCTCAAAAATGAAAATGGGGGAAGTCTTCCACATGAGTGCTACAAATTTCAATGAAATCTCTGTTATACAATGAACCATGCAAATTTAAATCGTTGACGATTCAACTAAATATCCACCTGCAGAAGCTGATTACAGAGTGAGGAGCCACGAAATATCGGCACAATGAGCACGCAAGATGCGTCATAAATGCGAGGTTCATGAAGCGTCTCCGATTGACCCACCTCACAGTATTCATTCTTTCTTTCTCTGTGTTTCTTTTTCATTTCTTTAGGTCTGATTGTACCTGTTTTTTTCCTTCGTCTACCCGAAATCTTTCTTTTACTCCTAAGCATTTGTCTTTCTATTGTTTCTTTTCAATTCTTTCATGACTTCGTGAAAGCAAGTACTTGCTTATTTGTTTCCCCATAAACATTTTAAGACGTGGTTTCTCAAATGTGATCCATTTTTAAATGTTCCAAATTCTCCTTTTTTTTTTTTCAAGGGAATCTAAAAACCTTGTAGATACGCCTTCGCCTGTGTCGGATGCCGCTTTTATTCTAAACGGAAGGGATACATGAACTAGAAATTTTACTTTCGAACTTAAGAGATCTGTCTCAAAGAGTTTCACGGGTTAGGCTTGCGAATTTAATTTCAATACCAAAATCAGTTGTACATTCCGTTTCCCACAAAAGCTGTTCCCCATTCTGTGGTCTAATACCCTTAGAGGTTTAATGTAGATGAAACACGCGTATTTAAGCTATCTATATCGACATAGTAAAAATATCTTGTAAAGAAAGTAATTGTTGCAGTTACGTGTTTGGAGTTTATTAATCGAGACTGCGAGCACGTTACAAGATGCGTCATAAATTTGAGGTTCATGAAACGTCTCTGATTGGCCCATTTCTCATTATTCCTTCTTTGTTTCACTGTGACGAATAATGGACCTCGGGTTGAATGTCTAGCCCAGTCAGTCTTCTTTTCTAAACTCTCCTTGACGTGCACCTGGTTGTCAAGTTGGGATGCAACTACTTCATCAATATTGTTGAGAAAATTTTGTGAGCTATTAATGAAAGAAGTGCATCACTACAGATGCAACATCTTGGCTGTTACCATTATTGCGCTGTGGGTACATTACAACCTCTGGTCACTTTTCTGGGATACTTTTTGTTTTCCATATATTTGTATCTCTTCAATGATTTTTTATTCGAACTATTTTAAAAGTACAGGGTTAATACATTTATAGATGAGATCATTCTTCAGTATCGTCGAAAGTGTGTATTGAAACATCTTCCATACTGCAGTCTGGTAATTAATATTTACTATATCGTTCCGGACAGCTGAGAAATATTGCCAAATTTTTTCACAGTTGAGTGTAATGTTAAGATTAGATTAGATTAGATGAGATTAGATTTACTTTCATTCCAATTGATCCGTAGTGAGGAGGTCCTCCAGGATGTGCAACATGTCAGATAAACAACAATACATGACAAATATTTACAACTAAAACAAATAAGCTAATGTACCATTCCACAGGTCCCAAGTGGAATGATCGTCATTCTTAATGAACACTAAGAGTCATTTTAGAAATACTAATTCACTGAATTTAAAATAAAAAAGTTTTTTATTTATTTATAAGGTAATAAACATGTAAGACAACTACTGTAATACTTATTTACAATGAACACATTACTGCACTGAAATGGTGCAGAAGTTAGATTACACTTACACACACACACACACACACACACACACAGACACACACACATTTTCAATGAACACATTACTGCACTGAAATTGTGCAGAAGTTATGTTGTACTTATATACAAATCAGTTGGTTTTACTAAGAAATTCATCAATGGAGTAGAAGGAGTTGGCCACCAATAAATCCTTTAGGCTTCTCTTAAACTGAATTTCATTGGTTGTTAAGCTTTTTATGGCTGCTGGCAAGTTATTGAAATTTTGTGTTCCTGAATAATGCACACCTCTTTGTACAAGACTAAGTGACTTTACATCCTTGTGAAGATTATTCTTACTTCTAGTATTGATTCCATGAATTGAGCTGTTGGTTTGAAAAAGTGATATATTTTTAATGACAAATTTCATTAAGGGATAAATATATTGGGAAGCAGTAGTTAGTATCCCTAGTTCCCTAAACAGGCTTCTGCAGGATGTTCTTGAGTTCACACCACATATAACTCTTACTGCACGTTTTTGTGCCCAGAAACCTTTGGCTTGGCTTGATGAATTACCCAAAAAATAATCCCATATGACATTATGGAATGAAAGTGAGCATAGTATGCCAGCTTTTTCATTTTTATATTCCCTATGTCTGACAAAATTCGCATTGTAAACAGAGATTTGTTAAGACACTTCAGCAGTTCTGTGGTGTGCTCCTCCCAGTTGAATTTATTATCAAGCTGTAATCCCCAGAATCTCAAAAATGAGATCGACCGAAAGTGCAAAATGGCTAAGCAGGGATGGCTAGAGGACAAATGTAAGGATGTAGAGGCTTGTCTCACTAGGGGTAAGATAGATACTGCCTACAGGAAAATTAAAGAGACCTTTGGAGAGAAGAGAACCACTTGTATGAATATCAAGAGCTCAGATGGCAACCCAGTTCTAAGCAAAGAAGGGAAGGCAGAAAGGTGGAAGGAGTATATAGAGGGTTTATACAAGGGCGATGTACTTGAGGACAGTATTATGGAAATGGAAGAGGATGTAGATGCAGATGAAATGGGAGATAAGATACTGCGTGAAGAGTTTGACAGAGCACTGAAAGACCTGAGTCGAAACAAGGCCCCGGGAGTAGACAACATTCCATTAGAACTACTGATGGCCTTGGGAGAGCCAGTCCTGACAAAACTCTACCATCTGGTGAGCAAGATGTATGAGACAGGCGAAATACCCACAGACTTCAAGAAGAATATAATAATTCCAATACCAAAGAAAGCAGGTGTTGACAGATGTGAAAATTACCGAACTATCAGTTTAATAAGTCACAGCTGCAAAATACTAACGCGAATTCTTTACAGACGAATGGAAAAACTGGTAGAAGTGGACCTCGGGGAGGATCAGTTTGGATTCCGTAGAAATGTTGGAACACGAGAGGCAATACTAACCTTACGACTTATCTTAGAAGAAAGATTAAGAAAAGGCAAACCTACGTTTCTAGCATTTTTAGACTTAGAGAAAGCTTTTGACAACGTTAACTGGAATACTCTCTTTCAAATTCTGAAGGTGGCAGGGGTAAAATACAGGGAGCGAAAGGCTATTTACAATTTGTACAGAAACCAGATGGCAGTTATAAGAGTCGTGGGACATGAAAGGGAAGCAGTGGTTAGGAAAGGAGTGAGACAGGGTTGTAGCCTCTCCCCGATGTTATTCAATCTGTATATTGAGCAAGCAGTAAAGGAAACAAAAGAAAAATTCGGAGTAGGTATTAAAATTCATGGAGAAGAAGTAAAAACTTTGAGGTTCGCCGATGACATTGTAATTCTGTCAGAGACGGCAAAGGACTTGGAAGAGCAGTTGAACGGAATGGACAGTGTCTTGAAAGGAGGATATAAGATGAACATCAACAAAAACAAAACGAGGATAATGGAATGTAGTCAAATTAAATCGGGTGATGCTGAGGGGATTAGATTAGGAAATGAGACACTTAAAGTAGTAAAGGAGTTTTGCTATTTAGGGAGTAAAATAACTGATGATGGTCGAAGTAGAGAGGATATAAAATGTAGACTGGCAATGGCAAAGAAATCGTTTCTGAAGAAGAGAAATTTGTTAACATCGAGTATAGGTTTAAGTATCAGGAAGTCGTTTCTGAAAGTATTTGTATGGAGTGTAGCCATGTATGGAAGTGAAACATGGACGATAACCAGTTTGGACAAGAAGAGAATAGAAGCTTTCGAAATGTGGTGCTACAGAAAAATGCTGAAGATAAGGTGGGTAGATCACATAACTAATGAGGAGGTATTGAATAGGATTGGGGAGAAGAGAAGTTTGTGGCACAACTTGACTAGAAGAAGGGATCGATTGGTAGGACATGTTTTGAGGCATCAAGGGATCACAAATTTAGTATTGGAGGGCAGCGTGGAGGGTAAAAATCGTAGAGGGAGACCAAGAGATCAATACACTAAGCAGATTCAGAAGGATGTATGTTGCAGTAGGTACTGGGAGATGAAGAAGCTTGCACAGGATAGAGTAGCATGGAGAGCTGCATCAAACCAGTCTCAGGACTGAAGACCACAACAACAACAACAATCCCAATAATTTAACACTGTCCACTTCTTCTATCTTCTTGTCATCATATGCTAGACATATACTGTTGGGATACCCCTTACAAGTTCTGAACTGCATGTAGTGTGTTTTTTCAAAGTTTTGTGACAAAGAATTGGCTAGGAACCAGTGATTAATGTCCACAAATATTTTACTGGCTGATCTTTCTAAGACTGCACTTGATTTGCTATTTATTGCAATGTTTGTATCATCGGCAAACAAAACAAACTTGGGATCTGGTAATGTTACTGATGAAAGGTCATTGATATACACAAGAAAAAGTAAGGGCCCCAAAATGGAACCTTGTGGGACCCCACATGTAATTAGTTCCCAGTTGGATGATGCCTGATTGGCCCATTTCTCATTATTCCTTCTTTGTTACACTGTGACGAATAATGGACCTCGGGTTGAATGTCTAGCCCAGTCAGTCTTCTTTTCTAAACTCTCCTTGACGTGCACCTGGTTTGAACCATTTTGCGGCATTTCCTGTTACACTATAATATTCTAGTTTACTTAAAAGGATATTGTGATTTACACAGTCAAATGCCTTTGACAGATCACAAAATATACCAGTTGCCTGCAATTTTTTGTCTATTGAATTAAGCACATTTTCACTGTAAGTGTAGATAGCCTTCTCAATATCAGAACCTTTTAGAAATCCAAACTGTGACTTTGACAGTATATTATTTGAGATAAGATGGTTATAAAGACGACTGTACATTACTTTTTCGAAAATTTTTCAGAATGCTGGCAACAGTGAAATTGGATGGAAATTTGATGCTATTTCTTGATCTCCCTTCTTAAACAGTGGCTTAACTTCAGCATATTTCAGCCATTCAGGAAATATTCCACTGTTAAACGACTGGTTACACAGATAGCTTAATATGTTACTTAGCTCAGAATCACATTCTTTAATTAACTTTGTTGATATTTCATCATACCCACTAGATGTTTTTTATTTTAAAGATTTTATGATGGACATTATTTCTGTTGGGGTAGTGAGGGTCAAATTCATATTATGGAAGTTACTTGAAATGTCTGGTCTAATGTAATCCATAGCAGCATCTTTCGAACCTGACAACCCCATCTTTTCAGTAACAGTTATAAAATGTTTGTTAAAAAGTTCTGCAACACTATACACATCTGTCACCAATGTATCATTTACTCTTAATGCTATTTGTTCCTCTTCATGTCTGGTTCTACCGGTCTCCTCCTTCACTATATCCTTTATTGTGTTTATTTTGTTATCTGATATGACTATCTTTTCCTTGTAATATATTTGCTTTGACATCCATATTACAGTCTTTAATATTTTGCAGTATTTCTTATAATGTGCTATAGCATCAACATTCAAATGTTTCGGATTGACAGATACAGTTTTCTTTTTGTTTTACAAGATACTCCTATTCCTCGAGTAATCCATGGCTTCTTTGTAGACTTAACTCTAACCTTGGTAAGTTTTGGGGGAAAGCAGTGTTCGAATAAGGTAAGCACTTTATTAGCAAAAATGTTATATTTTTCATTCATGCAATGAGCACTGTATACATCAGTCCAGTGAATGTCTCTGAGGAGTGTCCTAAAATAATCAATTTTTGGCTTACTGATTACTCTCTTGAGCTCAGATTTAACAGATTTTATATCCTGTTCAGTATTAACATTTAACAGAAGGAACTGCATGTCATGGTCTGAGAGGCCATTGACTATTGGTTTTGTAATATAATTTTGTTCATTGGACTTTTCTATAAAGATATTATCAATGGCTGTTTGTGAGCAAGTGGCTATCCTAGTGGTGAACTTTACGGTGGGCATTAAGTTGAATGATAGTGTTACTAACTCAAATAAGTTCTTATTGGCAGAGTCTTTAAGGAAATCTACATTGAAATCACCAGCAACCACTATTTCTTTGTTTTTGGTTGTTAAATGGGCCAGTACAGCTTCAACGTGGTTTACAAACAGATTAAAGTTACCTGCAGGTGCTCGATATACACTTAATATTATGAAGGATTTTTTGTGAAATTCTAATTCTGTTGCACATGCTTCCATATGCTGTTCTAGGCAAAATTTATGAATGTCTATATTCTTAAATTTCTGACAGTTCCTGATGAATGTGGCAACTCTTCCTTTCTCCATTTCTGATCTACAGAAGTGAGATGCTAACCTAAACCCTGTAACACTTAAAAGATCTACACCAGTGGTCACATGATGTTCAGAGAGTTACATCATCAAAGCCAGCACTTGGAGCTTGATAGTCCTTTAGAATGTTCTTGAAGATTTGGTAGAAACGTAGCTCATTACATTTTACAAGAAATTATCCTATTTTTCCATTAGTTACAAGTTTTCAAAATGATTTACTCTTCTTCGTGTTTAATTGGCTCATAGTGCTGTAGAGCATAGACTTTTCTGTAACCTACCACATGGTGTGTAGAAAAAACGACAGCAGCCCTGACCTGATTCCTGACAAAGAGAGAGTAATTAAATGATATGTAATTTACATTTCCCGCTGCAGATTGTGACTGCTCGTAAAAATACGAATCGATTGACATATGCCACGGAGTGACCTGATTATTATTCCAAAAGTAGGTAGAATTCATTGTCAAACAAAACATTTGCAGTTGAAAACCACCACTGAGTTGCATAATCAGAGAGCTGTCGTCTTGTGGGAACAGAGTAATTTTCCAAACCCCGAATTGATTATTCTTGATATTTATCAACACTGCGACAATCCGCAAAGGCTTAATAAACCGTTACTTTTAAATTCATTCCACGACTACTTTACGGTGAGAGGACACTTGACTGTGCCGCTCTTATCAAAACTGTCACCACTCTAGTTCTGATGCGCTGGACAGAACGAATCGTAGCTGCTACCCAGGTTAGGTTGGACACGGGGTCTTGAAAAGAAATGGTTCAAAAGGCTCTGAGCACTATGGGATTTAACATCTGAGGTCATCTATCTGCTTTAACTTAGAACTACTTTAACTAACCTAAGGACATCACACACATCCAAGACCGAGGCAGGATTCGAACCTGCCAGTGTAGCAGTCGCACGGTTCCAGACTGAAGCGCCTAGAACCGCACAGCCACTGAGGCCAGCACGGCGTTTTCCTTCTGCTGGCGGACGCGCTCTGTGTTGCGGCGTCCCCATTGACAAAAAGTGTCGAGAGAGTGCCGTCAGTCACATTCGATCGCCGTTCCTGGTGGAGCAGCCATTTTCATGTCAGTGAGCACGCACGCTTCCTGTACTTGATAGCAGCAATGGACCACGAAGTTTGTTTTAGTCCCACTTTGACCAGTAATACAGCTGCAAGTATTTTGGTAGTGACTTCATAGTGATGCAACTGTTAGCATCCCTATGGATAGACATGATACAGCCAGGCACGCTTTTGCAGTGGGTAACTAGTGCTGGCCCTGCCTAGGCTTCACTCGTCTCAGTTCTCTTGGTTACTAATCATTTCAACGTAACTCTCGATGCGCTCTTCCAATAAACTGGGCTGGACGAGCTGTGCAGATGCTAGTTTATGCTTCAATTACTTGTTTTATGTGACTTGAAATGCAGAAAGTTATTTTCATGCCAGTTATTTTCACAATTACGTTTAGAATTATTGTAACATGCTATCACGGAGTTCAAAATGTTTTTGGAGTAATGTATTTAAATTTTTACTAAATCTGTCTATCATCTTGTCTGTGGAGTTCCCTTGTTGCCTCCTGTGACTGATAGACGGAGTCCTCTGCCGGCCATGGTCAAATCAGCAGTTGAGAGAAGTTTTTCCAGCTAACTGGGAACCCAGATTCAATAACTCATCAGTATTATCACGACGTTCAATTAGTACAAAACAGACATTTTCATTGGAATTATTTCTTGAACACTTCCATGTATTCTGTATATTTGTTACTTCTATGTTTCCTCACAATGATCATTGCAGTATACCTTAATTTTAATTTTATCTGATTCAAGCACTTTCTTTGTCAACTTGTCAATTCGAATATTTATTCAACTTTCACGCAATTTTATGTTTAGTCAAGTAATACTGATGGTTATGCCTGGTGAATAAACGAATAGTATTGTAAATACACGTGCCACTGAGTAGCACTAGCAGCGCCTGACGCCATGTGCTTAGCGCCCATAAAGGACTGCTAAGTTTCGCACGGATCATTGTTTCTACCAATGCTTCAGTTGCACGAGGTGGCTGCCGTACTATCACATCAGTTATTGCAAAGATATCTCAGTTAAACAAATTGACACAGGAAGAGCTAAAATATTATGAGTCCCTGAACCGCGGCGGCTCGATTTGCTGGCCTCACTAGCTCTGGCAACGGTATCGATAGTCACCTCACTTGTGACTTATCGATGGTTTTCCTGGTTGAGGTGTGGAGGCTCGGCGCGGCACCTGACTGGAGGAGGAGGGCTGGAGCAGCAGTGCCTGCCTGGTGGCGGGGTTTGGTTGGCCAGATTTGGGATGGACAACGCATGTACCCAGCCGGATCGCCGAGCGACTTGTCGAACGTTGGGCAGCCGCTAAAGAAGGTGGCGAAGGTCGTGCTCTGGAGCTTTTGGCCTCCTTCTGTTATTTCAAAAGCAGTTAAAAAGGTAATTGACGGTGGGGAAAATGCACCGTAACATTCCGCCTGGACATTCTAGTCCTGTGGTCTTATTGTTTAAAGGAAAATTAGCGCAATATTATTGTGTCTTGTTCAGCGAATAATATGTATTTGTCCTTTCTGCAGTGTGCGTTGGCTTGAAAATGGCAAATTGTCGTTAGTGCGTCTTCTTTGAGGCCACGTGATTCTATTAATTGATAAACCACTTGTGTGCACCCGCTTGGGGTGCGATGTTATGAATTGAAGTGGTAACACCGATGAGTGTCACTGTTCCCGGCGGCAATGTCATAGTACTGTATCAGGTTCTGGGTGTGAATTTGAAATCTAATTGTAATTAAGTGAAGTGGTTTTATTCTAACCTACGTTGACGTGTTTTAGTCATAACTGACTTACGTAGGGTTACTACTCAGTGAAATTTTTTGCCTTGCTTAAGAGTTTAACTGCAACTGCTCTGTTTGCACTTGTACCTTGTCAGTTACGTGTACTCGCTTATGATTTTTACCTAGACAGAGGCGTATGTATGCTTGTAGAGATGTTACAGGGCAGGTTGTACTGAGACATAAATGTTACGAAAGAAATTCGATACGTTGCTCCGTTTCCGAGTTATTTAGCATTGAAGTTAGCCAATCGGGGCGTCGCGCGCTCGCATTCAAGCGCCCTGCCACGGGAGGTGTTTCCCATCGAGTGCTCTGTCTCGTTAGCTGAAACTTGAATTTACGCGCTCGACGATCTGATTGGCTAACTTCAATGCTAAATAATTCGGAAACGGCGCAACATAACGAATTTTTTTTGTAACATTTATGTCTCAGTACAACCTGCCCTGTAACATCCGTACAAGCATTTCACACATTTTCTGTTACATATGGCTTTAAGTATTTGTTTTATCTAAGGTTAGGAGTTGTATTTATCTTGCTAAAGCGAGCCTCATCATTTGTGTGTGTGTGTGTGTGTGTATTCTGTTATTGTTTGAGAGTGCTGCCTCGCGCGTGATTTATGTTCACAGTTGACTGCAAAACACGCGAGTCTACCTTGGCGTTTGCAGCCGTTGCTTCTGGGCGGCTACCTTGGCGACATCCTGCCCAACGCCCGAGGTCTAAGTTATTGCCCCGGGGCGCTTTGCCGCGTCGTCTGTCTACCTAGCAAAGTTGAGCAGTTGTCTTATTCCTTGGAGCTACACCTGGGTTGAGCTACTGTCGCCAGGGCTGTAGGCTGTGGAGTATGGCGGGATTGACTCACGAACTTCTGTAAATTAAGATTCAAATTTCATTCTTACCGTTATAAACTCAGATGCCTTGTGTTTATTGAAAACTGCTTCCTTTTTTCTGATATTGGTAAATTTCAGTAGTTTGTCTCTTTATATGTCACTATAATTCTGATGGTTTTTGTGACTGTTATTAATCTGGAATTTAATTGATTAGTATGTTTTTCTTAAATAAATGTTAATTTGATGAAAACGACAAACTATCTGATGGGTCTCCATTCCACGTGTTAATATTTGATCCTTTCCTATCTCTAAACTGTTACCTGGGTTTCAGTTCCTTCGTGTTAGAGAGCGCTGTTGCCCCATCATGAGCAGCCAGCCGTTCCAGTTGCAAATATTTTCTCCACGACTCGTTTCATATACTATATTTAAGACATTTTCTAATGGATCTAGAACTGACAAGCAAATGCGTGATGTAACGGATATATAAACACTTTATGTAATGGGACGAGAAAACCCCATTTTACTCCATAGTGTTGTGATGAAGCAATGTCAAATGATTAAAATGATTAAGAAATTTAAATTCCGGTAAATTTAACAGTGATACGAGATTGGTAAGAAAAGTCATGACACTGACAACATTGCGAGCGATCTGTCAATGCCGTGTTGCTCTATTTGCGTAGACCGGTGTTTTCATTCCTTCCCCATGCTCTATCCGAGTTTCAGCTTCGTACAGCCATCACAGTGATGTTTGAGAGCACCATTAGAGAAG